>NC_080849.1:605000-905000 GCF_030435755.1 Ochotona princeps
CTTGTGGCCTGGGAAACCAGTCGAGGACGGCCCAATGCATTGGGACCCTGCACCCGCGTGGGAGACCCGGAAGAGGTTCCTGGTTCCCGGCTTCGGATCGGTGCGCAACGGCCCGTTGCGGCTCACTTGGGGAGTGAATCATCGGACGGAAGATCTTCCTCTCTGTCTCTCCTCCTCTCTGTATATCTGACTTTGTAATAAAATGAATAAATCTTTAAAAAAAAAAAAAGAATAACTAGGGGAAAACAAATCAGAATGTATCTATAGTTACAGTTATAATTTTAATCAGAGACACTTACTAATAATCAATTTCTTTAACAAACTGCCAAATATAACTTACTAAACCTCGCTGTAAGCATCTGAGAAGGAACGTCTTTTGGAAGTTAGATGAGAGCCCCCATCTGGGAGCTTTTCCCATTATTTTTTCACAATCCCAGTTCTCAGAAAAATCAGCAATAATCAGAAATAACAAGTTCAAGAATTTGATGACTGAACCTGAGTAACTTGAATACTGATGAATGGCTCTGACTGACACATAACTCACAGCAAACAACAATTAAGAAAACTAAAATTGGGCCCGGCTTGGTGGCTTAGTGGCTACAGTCCTCGCCTTCAACGCACCAGGATCCCATATGGGCACCGGTTCTAATCCCAGCAGCCCCACTTCCCATCCAGCTCCCTGCTTGTGGCCTGGGAAACTAGTAGAGGACATCCCAAAGCCTTGGGACCCTGTATCCACGTGGGAGAACTGGAGGTGGTTCCTGGCTCCTGGCTCCAGATCGGCGCGCACCGGCCGTTGCGGTCACTTGGGGAATGAAGCATTGGACGGAAGATCTTCCTCTCTGTCTCTCCTCCTCTTCGTATATCTGACTTTGTAATAAAAATAGATAAATCTTAAAAAAAAAAAAAAAGAAAATTAAAACCAAAATCACACTCCACAGAGCAGGATCGGCAAGCAGCTTTTCTAGCAGTAATTCTTCAACTATTATAGCGAGAAAATTCTTCAACTGTCTACATATTGCCTAACATAGAACACTTCTCTGTGAAGGCTACGGAGCACACTGTGCGGCATGTGGGGCAAGTCCCAGAATGCACAGGTCCATTCCGCCTCATTTCTGACTGCTCTCGGACCTGGGGCAGGTCACCAGCTGTGGCACTGTCGCTCAGACGCTAACGGAGAGCCCACCTGCTGCTGCCCGGCACGATGCACATCTCCAGGCGTGCATCTCAAAGCACCTCTCAGTGCTGAGGTTCAGTGCTAGCATCTTGCTCCTGGACTTTGATAAATCATGTTTTTTCTCCCAGGGTACCCCAATTATGCAAGCCCATGGGCCTGGAGCCACTTTTATTCCCAAAATGAAACAGCATTTTTATGAGAGCCAGGTTTGGACAAAACATTATCGTGGGTTTATGGTCCTAACCAGACATCTACACAGAGCCAAAGCTGCTCCTCTGGCTCCCTGCTCAGCCAGACAGCAGGCGCAGGTGCCGCCGAAAGCCTGCACCCAAGTGCCAGCACATGGGGCTGGTGCGAGTCTCTGCCAGGCACTTCGCTCTCCAGCACCTCTTTCCTTTCTGCTGATTTCTTTATTTTTATTTTCTTTTTTTGCAGATTTATTTATTTTTATTGGAAAGGCAGATTTAGAATGAAGGCGAGATGGAAAGATAGCCCATCTGCTGCTTCACTCCCCAATGGCAGCAGTGGCTGGAGCTGAGCCGATCCGAAGCCAGGAGCCAGGAGCTTCTTGCAGGTCTCCCACAAGGGTGCAGGGTCCCAAGGTTTTGTGCTGTCCTCCACTGCTTCCCCAACTCACATGCAGGGAACCAGATGGGAAGGGTGGCAGCTGGGACATGAACTGGCATCCACATGGGATCACCGCACCTGGAGATTTGGGTCCGCTAGCTGAGTCGGCACACTGCCACTTTGCTTTCTTTCGGTTCATGCTGTTAGAGAGAAAGGAGTAACACCTGCTGTCCTAAGATGCACTGTGGTAGGAGACACCTGAAGGCACTTAACAGAGCTCACGAAAAACGTGCGTTGTTAAAAATCATGCATGGATTTCACACTTTTCTGTGTCTAAGTGAACTTAAATTTTTGTTTATTTTTTGAAATGCACAGGCACACCAAGATGCATCACTTGACTCTCCAAGTGTTAGCGACAAGCAGGCCCGGGCCAGCTGACAGCCTGAGCCGGAACAGGGTGGCACCAGTGTCTGCACAGCACCAGCTGCCTTGCAGGGCACACAGCAGCAAGCCCAATCAGCCATGCAGCTGGCTTCTTACACACTACACCAAATCCACCCCAAGTTCACCTTAAGTTCCAGTTTTCCATGAATTTCTGAAGTGCTCTCATATACTGATTGCTAATTCCATTTTTGTGAAACTTACTTTCGATTAAGAAAAAAGGTTTATGGTTAAAATACAGCACCGGAAGTTCTCAAAGTTTTCCTAAGATTACACTATAAACAATTCATTCCAAGACTAAATATAGGATGATCACAAAGCAGTGAGACCACAGGCCCACACGTCTGATCAGGGCACACACACACACACTTGCCCTGTTCCACAGCCCCAGAGTTCTTCAACAGTTCTAACACTGTATGCTGGGAAGTGCTGGTCCTGCTTCGGGCTCACTGTCCCAGTGGGGAGAGAAGGGCAGGGAGACTGTGTTCACCAAAACTCTCTTCCACACGGGGAAGGCTCCACACGGGGACCTTGACTCCCCGCAACCCACAGGAGAGAGCAGATGGGTTCTGCCTTCTGGCCTCAGCCCCTACAGCCGCACAGCCGCACAGGGACAAGCCTGTGCACGGAAGGCTCCCTATCACTCTCTGCATCATTACATGCAGGTCTTCCCCACTGCCCTGCACCGTCTTGCAGGCATTACTCCCCGCCCACAGGTCCCACCTGCAGGACACCGTGGCCCTTCTGACCTTGACTGCATGTGAGAGCAGTCTCCAGCAGCTTTCAAGCTGTAAATATTCAAATAACCACATCTATCTTCTAAATTTCAGACTCTATGATAAGTTCAAAGCAAAACTGATAATTACTTTCATGGCCATTCGTTCTCTAAGAAACACCTAAAATTAATCCATGGTACAACAGCACAAGGACTGCGCCACAACCCTGGAGCTCCTAAAGTTACCTTGGCAATGACACGACGGCCTACAGAGCATGCCCACAGACACAGGATCGTGACTGACATTACCACAAGGCACCAGGAGCTGGCAGGAGGAAATGAGTAGCCACATGTGAGAAACAGGTGACAGTGGACACGGGGCACCACTGGACGGGCTGTCAAGCCCTGGGTTCCGGGTGGGACAAAGAATAACTGTGGGCTCCCCCAGGGGTGGGCCACGAACTCCCATTCCCAGGATAGACTGCAGCTGCAGCATCCAGCCCAGTGCAGAGCTAACCAGAGACTGCATGACGCAAACCCCGTGAGAAGACAAGCCCTCAGGTGAGCGTGAGGATGAGAAAGACAAGGACAACTGCCCTCTCCCTGGCCCTCACCCAGTGCCCACATTCAGGACCCAGGCAGAGCATCAGGCAGGCCACAGGGTCACCTGTGCGGCCAGGGCAGAGCCTTGCCTCTCAACAGCAGTACACCGGAGGCCTCACTCCAGCGTGGTGTGCAGGACGTAACGTCAGGGTGTCTGCCTGAGACACAGTCACCTGCACAGAAACCTGTGAAGTCCATGAAGAAGCTGTAACTTAAGTTCCTGGAAGGGCCTGCACTGTGATGTGGCAGTAACTCCTCCACCTGCAATGCCAGGGCAATGCCAGCAATGCACTGGAGCGAGTCTCTCTCAATGTGCCTGGGAGAGCGGACGGTGGCCTTTCGCTTGGGCTCCTGCACCCAATGGGAGACCAGCCTCACGCCAGCAGCTGTGGCCCTTGGGAGCTGACATGGCAGACGGAAGAGCTCTCTCCCTCTTTATCTCTAGAAAGCTCTTTCAGATGAATAAATAAATAATATTGTTTTTAAGTTCATGGAAAAATGGAGTTAAAATGTAAGCTTGTTTCAGTGTAAAGTTTTGAACTCCGTGGAGTTTTTCACAGTATGCATTTTCCATGGACTTTGTGCAGACCTGGTTATGCATAAATTTCAGAATTTTTTGTACCCAAAATAAACTTACCATTTTCTGCAGGTTTTTAAATATATCTTCACAATCAAAATGAATAGCTAGAGATGAATACGAAAGATTTAATATAACCGAACAATCTCGAAAAGCAAAATCAAGTTGAAGAACTTGGCAACTAGGAAAGTTCCAGCCAAGAAGACAGTGTGGCCTTGGAGGCCAAGTGACAGAAGCACAGGCCAGACTCATCAGCTCTACCGACCAGACCCCCACAGCACAGCGTGGAAATAACAGACTTAGATCACGCACAGAGGCATCGAGCCACGGGCTGACAAGCCATGGGGACTTGTGCCCAGAGGCTGAGGTATGCAGCACACACTGTGGTCATTCGGTGAAGGGCAGGACGTGAGGCCACCACAGGGACTGGCAGAGTGCCAAGAGCACCCAACTTCCACCTGTGGGACTGACCCAATACGGCTAAAAACCCAGGCAGATGTGGTGGTGCTGGGCCGTCAGCTCCCAGGCCATGCTGGTTTGAGTTGTGGCTACTCTGCTTCCAATCCAGCCTGAGGCTAGCAGGAGGCGGCAGCAGCAATACCTAATTCCCTGGGTTCCTGTCCCCCATGTAAGGGGACCCAGACACAGTGCTGGGATCCTGGCTTCGCTCAGGCCCAGCCCTGGCTATTGAATCCATTTGGGGAGCAAACCAGGTTGATTAAGCACAGGCACACGATGCTCCCAACACACCATGGGTGGAGACTTTCCCAGGAGGGGCTCTGCTCGCCAGCACTGCAGGCCAGAGGAAGCTGGGCTCAGGTGATGGGAGCATCCCCCAATGCACCGCATGGTATGAGTACTACACCCTTGCAAATAAAAACAGAATTCTTAAGGAAAAACATTTTCCCTCTCTAGTAACTAACATCACAACAAAAAAAATCCCTTCACAACTCAATTTCTGCATTAGCTGCTGATCCACCACATGTGGAAATTGTAATAATTACAATAATCTCAACCTATTAAAAAACAAAAAAACCTGGCGTACATTACACACGAAGCAGCTGTGCTACTCCTGGCATCACGTAAGCGACTCCGAGCCAGGGGTCTCTCCCAGCTCCCACATACAAACCTCCAGGGCTCAGATGGCTGGGGAGCAAATGAACAACTATGGTCTACCCGTCCCGTGGAATGTCATTCAGACAAAAAAGCAAACCAAAAATAAGGTAACAAGCACTGAAATGTAACAAGAATGAATCCAAAACCCAAAACACGAGAGGATTGTACATCGTGTGGGCCAGAACAGGCACCTCCGGGGACAGAGCAGCTCAACGGCTGCAGCGACACAGGGCAAAGGCAGGGAGGTGAGGGCAGGCTCAGGGTACACACATGCACTCTGTAACCTTATAAAAAATTAAAGAGTGATTTATCTTCATGGGAAAGTCAGAGTCACAGGGAGGATTCTCCATCCACTGGTTCACTCCCCAAGAGGCCTCAACAGCTGGACCTGAGCTGATCTGAAGCCAGGAGCCAAGAGCTTGTTCCAGGTCTCCCACACAGGTGCAGGGTCCCAACTTGGGGCCTTTCCCCACTGCTTTTCTAGGACACAAGCAGGGTGCTGGAAGGGAAGTGGAGCAGCCGGTACATACACTGGTGCCCATATGGGATCCCAGCACATACAAAGTGAGGATTTAGCCACTGAGCCATCACAATGGGTCCCCAAAATTTCAATGTAGCCTACAGCTGAAGCGGGTGAAGTATGCGGTGGGTGTGTGGAACCCCCGAACCACATAGGAGTGCCTGGATTGGAGTCCCGGCTCTGCTCCTGAATCCAAGCTCTTGATAATCCACACTGTCAGTACGCAGGCTTCAGCCTGGCCCACCCTCAGCTGCTGCAGGCATCTAAGGAGAGAACCAGGTGACAACTAACTGGCCGAACCTCCTTTCACCACGCATACACAGGTAAGTAACTATCACTTAGCCTCTCTTTGGGTTCAGATTTTTTTTTTTTTAAGATTTATTTTTATTGGAAGGCAGATAAACAGAGAGGAAGAGAGACAGCGGAAGAGCTTTCGTTTGTCTGAGGATTCACTCCCCAAACAGCTACAACAGCTGGAGCTGAGCCAATCCGAAGCCAGGAACCAGGAGCTCTTCCGGGTCTCCCATGCAGGTGCAGAGACTCAAAGCTCATGGCCATCCTTGACTGCTTTCCCAGGTATGGGAAGTGGAGCTGCCAGGATTAGAACCGGCATCCATATGGGATCCCGGCGCGTTCAAAGCGAGGACTTTAACCGCTATGCTAGTGCGCCAGGTCCTCTTTGGCTTCAATTTTGGAAAAACAGAAAGTTACATAGAATGAAGTTCCGCCCAAAATAAGTTTTATTGAGAGCACTCCTGGGTGAAGATCATGGTCCGGAAGAGACAGTGGGCCAGAGAAGTCATGCCTGAGGATCATGGGGTGTCGTTTTTATAGGGAGGCTAAAAGGGGAAACAAAGGAGAGGTCTGAGAGCCAAAATAATGCCTCTTACACAGCAAGGCAGAGTCAAAGGTTGCGCCTGGTACGGTAAGGTAGAGTGCTATTGGTCCAACCTGGTCTTGGTGTGCCCTGCGTCCCCAGCCAGTTAGTGGGTGTAGGCAGGGGCTTCTCTGAACATGACAAGGTTCAGGCTCCTCCTCCCCTTGGATGGCCCCTCACCCACCCGGCTGGGCCTTAATCTCTCAAACTTCAAAATGAAGAGTAGAATGGAACTGTTTCTTAGTTACTAAACATGCAATGAAGTAGGAATGCATGAGAATAATCACTCAACTTGCATGGATATAATGTTACAATTTGTAAGCTTAAAACTGCAATGATGGAGAAGAGAATTACAAGTCAAGAGGAATGAAGGAAAGAATAATGCAGCCAAGACTCAGCGACAGACCTTTGCAAAATGAAAGCGAAAGAAAACCCTCGGGCAGCAGTGAGCTGTGCGACATCTCGACATCTCGACATCTCGGGCAGCCCACAACTGCTACAGCTGGGATCCCTGGAACTGGGGAGGGAGGAAAGGGTTTGAAGAAAGAAGCTAAACTGTTTCCATGTGCAAAGGAAATTAGAACCCACAGTTTTAACAGCAAAATGGACCATATTAGAAACATGAAAAAAAAATTATACTGAGCACATTATAACCAAATTGTTCAAAACAATCAACAAAATCAGAAGACATCAAGAAGGCAGTGAAACTCAGAGAGCAGCCAGTATTACTGAGGGAACCTTCAAAAGCAAGTCACACGGGGAGAGCTCTGCCCTGCTCCTGGCTCCCGGGACTTGCTCCCGGGTGTTGTGTGCTGCCAGTTCTTCCCCGACTGACCCCGCGGTCCAACATACGCCCAGCTGAGATCCTGGAAGGCTTGTTGTGGAAACTTACACATGATTCTAAAGTTCCCTGAAGAACCCCTGCCCATGTCAGAGCAACCTGGTGGGAGGGCAGGTACCATGTGACTCCCAGAACTGCTGTCCACCATGAAGTGGACAGGCGGAGCAGCTGCAGGGAAAGCAGAGGCCCGACAGGAAGTGCCCACCCAGGAAACTCAAGGAAGGTCACCCCAGGACCACACATGTCAAATCCAACAATGAAGGGCAATGACATGAAGGCTTCAAGATATGCAGAAAAACTATTTCACAAAAACCAGCATAACCTCATGGCAAGAAAACACCAACGAGCAGGTACAGAAGGAGTGCGTCTGAACACAACAAAACCAGCACACTGGGCAGAAAACTTGTCCCGTCTGGAACCAGACAAGCAAGTGCACTCGCACCATTCCTATTGAATACACTCCCACAAGTCCATGCCAGAACAATCACGTGGGAAAAACAAAAAACTGACACCAAATCGCAAAAGTCCTACTTGTGGAGAACATAATCCAGTATGTGGAAACCTCTAGATTCCACTGAGAAACTCTGGGACCCACAAACAACTTAGAGAAAATGCAGACAACAAAATCTGCTTATAAAAATCTACGGATGTCTAGGCACTAATAACACATAAGCAGAAGAAAATCAAGAAAATAGGCCCATTTATAACAGCTGCAGCTGGGAACTGCTCTGACAGGAAATGAGAGTAACGTTGTACAGACAACAGTGCAGCCTCAGGATGGTATCACAGGAGGTGGAGACTGGTGAGCCAGGAGCTGGGGTTATGGAAAACACGGTGGAAGTCTAACATAAGAACCCAGACCTGGAACTCACTAGAGGGAGTGGCACAAGTGACTGCAAACAAACAGCCGAGTACCAACTACAACAAGCAACACACCTACCCAATGGCAAACAGGCGGCTGTGACGATGACCAACACTGGCAAACGCTGCTTGCACCCTTGTCTTAAACCCTGTGACTCTGAGTGCTGTGAAGACGCCTTGTGCAGCTACTCACATCCTCTGCATTTTCTCCAGAACGCCCCACCCACCCATCAGCCGTCTGTTTAGCGCCAGCCCAACTGGAGGGACCTGGAGCAGCAGCTCACGGTGACCAGGGCCCGCCCTCCCAGGAGCAGCATTGTCCATCTGCTCGCTGCTCATCTGGGTGTCTTCCTGGGAGACTGCCCTTGTTTAGCTGGGTTATCTTTTGCTTCTTGACATCTTCTGAGGACTGGACCCGTACAGATACATGATTTACACATTTAATCACACAAGTGTGCTTTCACTTTCTTCATGATGTGCCCAAATGTGTAAACTTGCCAGCTTTGTTTACTTAATTTCTCATTCAAATTCTACTGGACAAATTAGTTGACAAATTTTCCTTTTATCATTTCGAATGTAATTTAAAAATTTATTTTGAGTGGCAGAGAGACAGAGCCCCCATCAGCTGGTTTATTTCCCGGTGCCCACACTGGCCAAGCCTGGGACCATACTGGAGCTGGGATCCAGAAACTCACTCCCGGTCCCCCATGGTGGCAGTTCATCCACCTGACCTGTCACTCCATCTCCCAGCAGCTGCACCAGGTGGGAGCGGGGACTGAGGCTCTCCAAGATGCAGCACAGGCACCTCACCAATGGGCTCAAGAGATGCCTACCCCTGTTCCCCACCGCGTGGGTGTCACCACCACCCTTCAGACCTCTCACCGGGCAGTCAACACCTGACTGACGGTCGCTTCTCTAGCTGCTTTCCGGGAGCTGTCCTGAGCGTCTCCTTACCAGGGCCCACGCACTCTGCGTACTCCCGTCCTCTATCAGATGGCAGAGTCCCTGCCACTGCACCGAGCAGTCCTCCGCCACAGGACTTGCAGCATGTGTAGGACGGAAGTCCCCGGGGTTTCCACATGCTCCCCAGGCCTCTCCATTCTCTCTGCTGTGCCATGGGATCATCTCACTGACCTCCAGTTCGCTGAGTCTGTCTTTAGCCTGCTCCGGTCTGCCACTGAACCCTCCTACTCTTTCAGCTCTGCCATCTGACTTCTACATGTCTCCTAGCATGATGTACTGTTTGCACGTCATTCAAACCAGTACATTTCAGCTCCTTCACCATATCTAAGACACGTAACTAGTAAGCCCACCGTCCAGAACCCAGACGCTGTCTTCACGCGCTTCCTGGGCCGCTGCATGCCTCCTGAGTTTTGTGTATTTCTGTGGAAGTCAGACATTTCTCCCTCTGCTAGCTGGTTTTGTTGCTGGCTAAGTGATTTCTAAAACTGACTCTCTCACCTACAGTATCTGAAGCACCTCCTTCCCTGGATGTGTGAGGGCTGCAAGCAGGGGGCAGAGGGAGAGAGCGCCCTCTAACAGACACGGTCACCAGAACCCCAAGAGGGTGCCGAGCCGGAGACATGCACTTCCACACCACGGAGCGGTCCAGGCAGCCAGGGCACAGGCCACAACAGGGGTGCAGGGGTCACTGAGGGTGCAGCATGCAGAGAAGGGGCAAGGGGCAGGGATGCCCGCCAATGCAGTCTGGGTTGTTCTTAAAAAAATGTTAAAATTGCTTTAGAATTAGATGCTGCTGCTGGTGGCACTACTTTATGAAAAGACCAAATACCACTCAACTGCATCCGTCCAGGGGATGCATTTTATAAGATGTGAGACATAGACCAACAAATTCATAGTAATCATAATTTCGGAGAGGATTATTTCAAAGCAGCAACTCACTGCACGCACCCGTGCGCCCACAGGAGACATACAGCACGTTGTAGTTAAGTTGCCGGGGGCTGTGAGGAGAATGTGCTTGGTTGTCCCATCTCCAGCTCTGCAAAGTCAATGCACACACCGACCCTACTCCCCAACACACTGCTCCTCTCTCTGTGGGCTAGAAGTTCAAGTCAATAGCTCCTTATGTATACAAGGATGCTGGCACAGTGGCTTCAGCACATCCCCTATCAAGCTGTCTGGCTGGGCTCGTGGCTCTACACCCAATTTCAGTTCCTTGCAGAGCAGCAGTGAGGGCTCAGGACTGCATCACGGCCACCCACTTGGGAGACCTGGCTGCAGGCACACTCCTGGACTGGGTCTGCCCAAGTCCGATACTACAAGCATTTGGGGAATGAGCCAGCAAACAGGAAGGAGCTTGCTCCCTCTGCAGGAACCAAGGAAGGAAGGTGAGAGGAGGGGAACAGAGGGGAAATGAAAAGAGTGGAATGAGGAGAGGAGAAAAGAAAAAGGAACATGAATGAAGCAAGTGTTAAAGATTCTGAATGAAAACTAGATCCTCAGGTGCAGGGAGGAAGGGAAGGAGAGAGAGGAGGAGGAAGAGAGGGAGACAGGGAGGGAAGGAGAGAACGAGAGAAGTAATGAGGGAGGTAAGGAGGGAGGGCGGACGGGAGGGAGGTCTTCCATCTGCTGGTTCACTCCCCAAATGGCAGCAACGGCAGGGACTGGGCCACAGCCAAGCCAGGAACCAAGAATTTCTCCCAGGCCTCCCACACAGGCACAAGGGCCCAAGCACTTGGGCCATCATCTGCTGCTTCCCCAGGCATGTGAACAGGGAACCAAGCAGGAAGTAGAAGAGCCGTGACTAGATCCAGTGCCCACAGGGGATGCTGGTGCTGCAGGCAGTCGTTGGTCCCTTGAGGTAGCGAGAGGTATGCCAGGGCGCAGGTGTCTGACAACATGAGTGTGTTTGATATTATTTTCCACAAAAAATGCAGACTCAGTTGTGGTTCACAGGTGTCTAAGCAGAGTAGCAGAACATATTAAATGTTATCAGTATCTATCCATGTGCCATCATGTGCCTGCAAGTGTATGTAAATTTACATGTAGGGCCCGGCGGCGTGGCCTAGCGGCTAAAGTCCTCGCCTTGAAAGCCCCGGGATCCCATATGGGCGCCGGTTCTAATCCCAGCAGCTCCACTTCCCATCCAGCTCCCTGCTTGTGGCCTGGGAAAGCAGTCGAGGACGGCCCAAGGCTTTGGGACCCTGCACCCGCGTGGGAGACCCGCAAGAGGTTCCTGGTCCCGGCATTGGATTGGCGCGCACCGGCCCATTGCAGCTCACTTGGGGAGTGAAGCATTGGATGGAAGATCTTCCTCTCTGTCTCTCCTCCTCTCTGTATATCCGGCTTTCCAATAAGAATACAATCTTTAAAAAAAATAAAAAATAAAAATAAATAAATTTACATGTATGTGTGTAAGTACATCAACATAAACACACACATACCCAAGTAGCTAGAGAACAAATCATATGCGTTACGTAAGAAACTAGACGGGCATGCCACTGCACATTGTTTTCAATGACAAAATCCGTTAATTCCAAAATGATGACCACATCAAGCAAATGTTTCTAGGGTGAGAAGAGTCTTACTGGGCTGAATGCGCACCAGGATCCCATCTGGGCGCCGGTTCTAATCCCGGCAGCCCCACTACCCATCCAGCTCCCTGCTTGTGCCTGGGAAAGCAGTCAAGGACAGAGCAAAGCCTTGGGACCCTGCACCCACGTGGGAGACCCAGAGGAGGCTCCAGGCTCCTGGCTCCGGATTGGCTCAGCTCTAGTCATTGCAGCCATTTGGGGAGTGAATCCTCAGACAGACAGAAGATCTTCCTCTCTATCTCTCCTCCTCTCTGTATGTCTGTCTTTCCAATAAAAATAAATAAATCTTTCTTTTAAAAAGTCTTGCTAACCTCTTACTGTCAGCTTGCTGTACAGTTGTGAATTCACTTCCTTGTCTCGCTGAAAACGTCGAAATTCATCAATTGCTTCCCGCATGATGGTGACAGCCAAGACAAACCCCTATAAAACAAAAAAGGTATTTTAGAAAATTGAACTTTTTCACATTACTCTAAAACATGAAATGAAGAAAAATTAAAAGTGTTTCAAAAGAAACACTTAGTGAAAGATTTACAACTCTTAATTACCTAAGAAAACTTTCTAAGTTCACATCAAAATATGTACTTCAAGCTACATATCAATAGATACTTAGTAACCCAGAGAAAAAGGAAATTAGCAGTCTTCAATAAACCCATGAATTATATTTAGAACACTTAGGCATTCAAGTATCAAATTAACCATGACTGACATAAAAATATTATACTTAATTGCTGCGCTTCAATAGAATAAAACCACTTAGGAACACAGAGCAGCTCCCACGCCTGCTGCTGGACACCGACCCTCCCCCGCACACGCCGGGCAGGGCTCTGCAGCTCCCGCGCCTGCTGCTGGACACCGACCCTCCCCCGCACACGCCGGGCAGGGCTCTGCAGCTCCCGCGCCTGCTGCTGGACACCGACCCTCCCCCGCACACGCCGGGCAGGGCTCTGCAGCTCCCGCGCCTGCTGCTGGACACCGACCCTCCCCCGCACACGCCGGGCAGGGCTCTGCAGCTCCCGCGCCTGCTGCTGGACACCGACCCTCTCCCGCACACGCCGGGCAGGGCTCTGCAGCTCCCGCGCCTGCTGCTGGACACCGACCCTCCCCCGCACACGCCGGGCTCTGCAGTGGCAAGCACGGGCACTCCAGTGTTTCTGCTCTCACTTCAGTCACAACCTTACCATTGCGACTGAAGTCCGTTACAGCCCTTCTAGGCTACTCTTTCAACAACAGAACAGTGGATCAATTTCCATCGACAGGCCAGCCATCTTGGCTCTCTGCCTCCATTTTCCTGTATTCTCACCAGTCAGCAGCCCCAGAAGGGCATCCCTTACACACCAGATCCAGCCCCTCTACTTCTCTCCAACCCCAGGCCTAACTGCCTCATGAATGCCTCTGCCTCTGGTCTGACTGCTCTCAGCAAGCCCCTCCCTAAGTCCACCACATCTCCTCACCTGTTCCTCCCTGCAGACCTCCCAAGTCCCTGCCATCCCATGTGATCGCCAGCTTGCACAAGCGTGACTCCGTCCAGCACTGCTCAGCGCCCCTTCTCAGTGCTCTGCACCTAGTCCTCTGGCTGCTTCCTGGATGCCCTATGCACCCCTCTTTCCCAGGGATCCTTGGGTAGCAAGCATGGGGCTCAAGCCCAGGTCCAACACTCTCCCACTAGCATCGCCGATATGGCCTTGTATGCGTGACGCAGCCTCTCCAGGCTCTAGGTACTCCTCCTCAGCCCTCCCGAATCCTCCCGGTGCCCACCCTCAGTCCCCTTAAGACTCTCCTCCTTGCAGGAGTGGTAAGCTTCGTTAGGCCCTTTCCCAGAGCATAGACCACCTGGAACCTCAGCTCACAAGCTCCTGAACCACTGGGAAAGAGCTCATCTGATTTCTGCTGGCGAATTTCCAGCATTCCTGGAAGCACAACTCCAAGAAGGACCCTCAGTTCCCTGGGCCACGACAGCAAGTGAGGGCCCAGAACGTACCGGAAGCCCAGTGAGCACAACCAAGGGCTCAGGCTCCCGGTGCAGGTCCTTCAGGACACACTGATTCTTTCTGCAGTGGAAGCTTTGTTGACACATAGTGCACAGGCCACAGAACTGCCCTTTGAAAACAGGCAATGCACTTCCTGTAGTCGCTCAGAGCTGAGCATCACACCAACAGAACTGCCCAGGTCACGAGAGGGCTCAGCATCCCTCCCCGTTAGGCCTTTACACTGAGTGACCACCTTCTATAGCCATGCATCCGCCTGTCCCAAGGACAGGAAATACCCTGAGAAACAGCCAAACTGTTCGGTAAAGAAAGTACACCACTTCACAATCCCATAGAAGCCCTCCCACACAGGGGCCCCGATCTCGGTGTGTCCTCCAACACTTCCACGTGATTTCTGTACTGCACTCATCTCTCTTGTGTCACGGCACGCTAAGCGTCTTGTCATGTGCTTACAGCTGTCTCTTCATCTTCCCTGACCTTCCACTAGACTGTTTTACTGACACAGTTGGAAGCATTCTAGATCTACGCTGGAACAAACAGCTTATTAGAAGTGTGAATTTTAAGTGTATGCTTAAAACTATTTTCTCTCATCCAGGTTTTTTATTTTCTGGATGATGCTGTCTGAAAAGAAGCTTGAATCTCACTACAATCGGACTTCTGATGATTTCTAGCTCTTGAGGTGCCCTCAAGCTGAACCTGGCTGGATCTGTGCTACATCTCATGAACCTTAGGGGGATGTGGGGGAGGGCCCAGCATGCTCCCTCCACACGCAGATGCCAGTTGGCCAGGGCCAGGTATGGAAAATACCATGGCTGCTTCATGATGTTCTGGTCAAAAAGCTATTTACTCATACATATAAAGTTCTTATAGATTCCTTCACCACGCCCCATTGGTCAGTGTCCTCTCTTCTCGTCAGAACTTTGCTATCTTGACTAACACGGTGACCTGTATACTACAACTTGGATCTAGTTTTTCTAGGGTGCTGGGTACGATGGGTTCCCTTCACATTTTCTTATCAATTTTGAGATCACCTTGTGAATTTCTTTTTTTCTTTTTTTTTTTTTTTTTAAAGATTTATTATTATTGGAAAGCCGGATATACAGAGAGGAGGAGAGACAGAGAGGAAGATCTTCCGTCCGATGATTCACTCCCCAAGTGAGCCGCAACGGGCCAGTGCCGCCAATCCAGTGCCGGGAACCAGGAACCTCTTGCGGGTCTCCCACGCGGGTGCAGGGTCCCAATGCATTTGGGCCGTCCTCAACTGCTTTCCCAGGCCACAAGCAGGGAGCTGGATGGGAAGTGGAGCTGCTGGGATTAGAACCGGCGCCCATATGGGATCCCGGGGCTTTCAAGGCGAGGACTTTAGCCGCTAGGCCACACTGCCAGGCCCACCTTGTGAATTTCTTGGGAGGAGTGGGTGAAGCCCACTGATCTTTTTTTTTTTTTTTAAGATTTATTTTATTTTTATTGCAAAGGCACATTTACAGATAGAAGGAGAGACAGAAAGATCTTCCATCCATTGATTCACTCCCCCAGTGGCCACCATGGCCGGACTGAGCTGATCCAAAGCCAGGAGCTTCCTCTGGGTCTCCCATGAATCTCCAGGGTCCCAAGACTTTGGGCTGTCCTTGACTGCTTTTCCAGGCCACAAGTAGGGGCTGGATGAGAAGTGGAGCAGCCAGGACAGGAACCAGCAGCCATCTAGGATCCTGGCACTGCCAAGGTAAGGATTTAGCCACTGAGCCACTGTGTGGGCCCGAGCTTGCTGATTCCTGAAGAGGGTTAGGCTGAATCCATGGCCCCAACCTGTGAGCATGGGATGATTTTTGTTTTTTTCTAATTTTACTTAATTTTTTTTCAAAATGTTGTGTTGTTTGCAATTTACAATTATGCATTTTAGCTCATCTATCCCTAAGTATTTTTTCTTTTTGATACTCCTGGCTCCTGGTGTCGGAGGGAAGGCATCTAGTTGGCTACCGGGGGTGTGATGTAAGTCCAGTGAAGTACACTGATGGTTACCGCGGTTATAGGAAGTAGGTGGGCACCACAGTGACCTCAGCCAGAGATCTGGCACACCCCAAAGGCAGCCAAGGCCACGTATGGACCAATGATGGACAAAGGCCAACATTCCCTGTCCTATCAGAGCCCAAGCAGGGCTAATGCCATCACCATGTCAGAGGGGTATAACACCTTTGTCTCGGCCACCCAGCTCGTCCCTCCCACTGCGGTCCTCTCCTCTCTGCTCATTCCTCCACGGCACCGGAAAGGCCCAGGAACAGACTCCTCTTTGCATAATAAAGGCCTGTTTGCACTTGCCTGGTATTTTCTTTTTCAGGTGGTCCGCAGATCTAACATTTGCTATTTCAAAAACAGGATGGGGCCAGTGCTGTGCACAGCAAATAAAAGCTGCCCCCTGGGATTCCAGCATCCTTTACAGGTGCCAGTTCGAGTCCCAGCTGCTCCACTGCAGATCCAGCCCCCTGCTAACACGCCTGGGGAAGCAGTGGAAAATGCTCTAAGTCCTTGGGCTCCTGCACCCACATGGGAGACCCAGAGAAAGCTCCTGGCTCCAGTCTGACCTAGCAAGGTGTGCTGGAGTGAAGGAGTAGGGACTAGTGCAGGCCAAGGTCCACCCAAGCAAATCACACCCATGTGGGCTCAGCCACAGCCACGAGGTGTGACCAGCTTATCCGCCCCAAAGACATGATCTACAGCCGACCCATGAGCCCGAAGGAACAGCAAGCTGACCTCACCAACTCCTTCTCTGCCACCACAGTTAAGTTTCCAACCTCTGTTGTTCATGGCGCCACGGCAAGTAGGCAAGTCTTACTGCAGAAGTGGTTACCTCAGTACAGTCAGGCAAGAGAAGGGAACAAACTACAGAACTGCATGCTGGCTAAGCCAGGCTGGGAGACACGAACAGCCACAGCAAGAATGGCCGCCCTGCTTCCACGTCTGGCTGAGAAGGCCGCTCCGCAGGGCCTGTCTCCTGACACCTCTGCAGCAGGTGGGGCCACTGCTACAACGACCCACACTTTTGTACAGGGAGGAAAGGCCTGCCGTTCCATCACCCATTTCTCTTTGAGTGTGTACTACACCAAGCGCCTTCTCCTACACAGCACAGACGTGGAGATACAGAGCTTCACCTCAGACAGGCCAGCACAGCCTGCTGACACTTCACCCGGCCCTCCAGACACTCACAGCGGAGGGTCAGAAAGCAGACTGCAGGGAGGACACGTCTGCTTGCCAACCGCACGACCACACATCTCACGCTCCGCACAGAACACGCGGCTGCAGAGCTCCCTTGGCGTAACAACCTTCTGCCTGAGCAGGCTCATTCCACCTTATTAATTTTGAAGAAGCATTCAACCTGCAAAGTGCTCTGAGAGCTGAACGATATGAAAGGTAATCTTCATCCAGACAAGACAAGGTAATGAAATCGCTTTGTTTCCAGTTTTCTACTAATGAAAGTTAGTTCAGAGTTAAAGGAAGTCAACAACATTGCCGAAGGTCATTAGATCACAAAGCACGCCCAGTTTGTACAAAGAATAACTTGGATTTTATAACAGTTGTAAGGTGGATTTTTTCTCTTTTGTTGTTTTAGGTTTTTTGGCTAAAATAAATCTGTAAATTTCAATTGACTAATAATCCCACAGAATCACAGAGAGCAGCACAAGGAAGGTGTCCAAAAACTACCCATGCAGAGAAGACACAGGCTGACACAGGTTGTCACAGGCTGACACAGGCAGATGTGGGCTGACACAGGTAGACACGGGCTGTCACAGGCTGACACAGGCAGATGCGGGCTGACACAGGCTGATACAGGCTATCACAGGCTGACACAAGCAGATGCGGGCTGACACAGGCAGATGCGGGCTGACACAGGCAGACACAGGCTGACACAGGCTGATACAGGCTGTCACAGGCTGACACAGGCTGACAGAGGCAGATGCGGGCTGACACAGGCAGATGCGGGCTGACACAGGCAGATGCGGGCTGTCACGGGCTGATACAGGCTGTCACGGGCTGACACAGGCAGATGCGGGCTGACACAGGCAGACACAGGCTGACACAGGCTGACACAGGCAGATGCGGGCTGACACAGGCTGACACAGGCAGACGCGGGCTGTCACAGGCTGACACAGGCAGATGCGGGCTGACACAGGCTGTCACAGGCTGACACAGGCAGATGCGGGCTGACACAGGCTGTCACAGGCTAACACAGGCAGATGCGGGCTGACACAGGCTGTCACAGGCAGACATGGGCTGTCACAGGCTGACACAGGCTGACACAGGCAGATGCGGGCTGACACAGGCAGACATGGGCTGTCACAGGCTGTCACAGGCTGACACAGGCAGATGCGGGCTGACACAGGCTGTCACAGGCAGACATGGGCTGTCACAGGCTGTCACAGGCTGACACAGGCAGATGCGGGCTGACACAGGCTGACACAGGCAGATGTGGGCTGACACAGGCAGATGCGGGCTGACACAGGCAGACACAGGCTGACACAGGCTGATACAGGCTGTCACAGGCTGACACAGGCTGACACAGGCAGATGCGGGCTGACACAGGCAGATGCGGGCTGACACAGGCAGATGCGGGCTGTCACAGGCTGATACAGGCTGTCACGGGCTGACACAGGCAGATGCGGGCTGACACAGGCAGACACAGGCTGACACAGGCAGATGCGGGCTGACACAGGCTGTCACAGGCAGACGCGGGCTGTCACAGGCTGACACAGGCAGATGCGGGCTGACACAGGCTGTCACAGGCAGACATGGGCTGTCACAGGCTGTCACAGGCTGACACAGGCAGATGCGGGCTGACACAGGCTGACACAGGCAGATGTGGGCTGACACAGGCAGACACAGGCTGTCACAGGCTGACACAGGTAGACACAGGCTGTCACAGGCTGACACAGGCTGTCACGGTCCTGGAAATGGACGCAGTGAAAACCACCACAAAGACAGCACGACCACAAGAGCTGGTGAAAAAGCCCTTGACAGATACTTCCTCCTAAGTTAACGGAGAAACCTACCTACACTAGGATTTGCATCCTTTTAAACTATCTTCTTTAAAGATTTTTTGCTAGGAAGTTTATGTTTGAGTATTTTAAACTTTGCCTAGATTAATAAAAAACATTTTGTACTGGATGTCTAGAGTTTGAAGCTTAAAAAAAATCTGAACTGAATTTGGATCTAATACCTAAGCTTGCTTCTTGGGTGTGGAGGTGATCTTGATGTGCACACCAACTTTTTAAGTGTACTCAAAACAAAGCTTTAAAAACATATTAACAGTGCAACCATACAGATCATTAATATTCAGCTTATTTCTTGAGAAGGCATAAATCTGGGCTATTTCCAAACCAAGAACAGAAGAAAACTGCTTTTAAAAGTGACTCAGTTCTGAAATCCAACAGGCTGCCAGGACACACAGGATGTGGGGGAACTCCCTGTGGGGTCAGAAGGCCCTGACAAGCCTCCTCAAGTGAGAGGGAGGGCTAGGCTCCTCTGCCTTTCTCTGTGACAGTAACAGTTCCTGGGACTTCTGAGGCAGCTGCTTACTGTGACTCAGAACTGCAGAACGTAACAGAGGAAAGCTCAAGTCTTCCAGAGGGGATGAGCACACCACACTGCAGGCCTCACGCCTCAGCAGCACATGGGGTCAGAGGCCATGCTCAGCTCCCAACCACACCTCCTGCTCCTGCACACCCTGGAATGCAGCTCCATTTGGCTCCCTGCGGCCACGTGTGAGATCCGGTAGCGATCCTTGCTTAGTCCCTGCGTGAGGCATTTGGGGAATGAATCAGTACGTAGAAAGGTAGGGTGTGTGTGTGTGTAGACCCACAGGCCCTGGGGGTGTCCCGGCAGGGAGGGTGTGTGTGTGTGTGTGTGTGTGTGTGTGTCTGTGTGTAGACCCACAGGCCCTGGGGGTGTCCCAGCAGGGAGGGAGGGTGTGTGTGTGTGTGTGTGTGTCTGTGTGTAGACCCACAGGCCCTGGGGGTGTCCCGGCAGGGAGGGTGTGTGTGTGTGTGTGTGTGTGTGTGTGTGTGTCTGTGTGTAGACCCACAGGCCCTGGGGGTGTCCCGGCAGGGAGGGTGTGTGTGTGTGTGTGTGTGTGTCTGTGTGTGTGTGTCTGTGTGTGTGTGTCTGTGTGTGTGTGTAGACCCACAGGCCCTGGGGGTGTCCCGGCAGGGAAGGAGGGTGTGTGTGTGTGTGTGTGTGTGTGTGTGTCTGTCTGTGTGTGTGTGTAGACCCACAGGCCCTGGGGGTGTCCCGGCAGGGAGGGTGTGTGTGTGTGTGTGTGTGTGTGTCTGTGTGTGTGTGTGTAGACCCACAGGCCCTGGGGGTGTCCCGGCAGGGAGAGAGGGTGTGTGTGTGTGTGTGTAGACCCACAGGCCCAGTCTCCACCCCCTGCAGGGCACAAAAACACGGAACATCCTGAGGGAATCAGTATCACCATGCCCAGTGACCCTCTGCAAGCAACAGCAACACATTTATGTGTCTAGTTTAACTCATCTCTTCACTGTTTGAAGCCTTAAAACTACATTCTAAAATATTTAGACATTTAATCTTAATCTTTTACCAGAGGCGCCCAGTAGGTGTAGAGATAGCCTATTTTCAATGCAGGTACGAACTGTGAGCAGGACACCACCAGAAAATAGAGATTCAAGAAAAACTTGAATTGTTCATACAAAACCTGAAAAGAAAATGAAAGAATTAACACAATCCTTTCAAAGAAAAAAATAATGCAATTAAGTACAGCATGTAAGTACATTGCAAACAAACAGGGAGACCACGCGCACTGAAGCCAGCCTTCCGGCAGCAACCCACACGCACAGGAAAGGAGCGTCATTCCCAAGGGGTGTTCAGAATGGACTGAGAAAATGAAAACCCTTCAGCTATGTCAAATGTGTCCTGCTCTGCAATTTCATTCTTCTTCAACAACATTTCAGTTTCGCACTTCAAAGCAACTCACAGCCGGATCCCGGCAAGGGCAGCGGTGGCCTAGCCACACACAGCCTCCCGACGATGGAAAAGCCCACGACCCATATTCACATCACCAGCTCTGCTAGTCACACTCGTCAAAGACGCACGCCCTGCCTAACACAGACGGCGTGTACAAGCCACACACACACCAGTCACAAGAGAAGCTTCAGCCTTCTGTGAGAACTGATTTACTTCTAAACATGCAAAATGTAAAAGAGAAAAGTACGTAAAATGATGGACCGATTCTCAGGAAGACAATTTCCTACATTTCGTCTCCAATAGTTGGTCTTTAACAATATTTTTTTAAGTTTTATCATTCAGTAAAATCTTATTAATACCAATATCAAACGCTTTCTTCGTTTTTTAATTCAAAGATAGTAATCTTTAAGGAATAAAACCCAAAATTTAGTATATTAACAGACTTCTACTTACAAATGCCTCAAATTAGGAAATTTAACTTAAAAACCAAATGGAACAAAGCTCATGTTTATAACCCTAAGTAATTCCCACAGCACACTGCCATCAGTCACCCCGCCCTGGGCAGCAGAGGGACCGCAGGGGCTCAGCAATGGACCAGGACGGACCAGGTGTGCCCTGCTGACCTGCTCTGGGGGCAGGTGTCACATAACGAAGTTATCTGCAGCCTCACTGAGTTACGCATGTAGCTAAAAATCAGTTACATTTTATATTTATAATCATGTTCAACTGCTGTCTAAAAATGTTTTGTATTATTTCATAAATTAATCTCAGCAGGAAAGAAAGCTCCCTTTTTCCTCAGTGATTCTTTAAAATCTCAGTTAGCATAAATTATATCTATTAGCAATTCAGAAACTGCCATTCGTACTAAAAATGGCTAGAATTCCTACTGTGTAATTACCAAATGTTTCTAAAATACTACATTTTAGCTGAAAAGACTAATTTCAGAGACAATCTAAGGAAGAAAGAACAAGCGTGCGGTTACGGCTGTGCAGAGACATCAACAGGTATCCCGAGGACACGGCCACACTGCGGGCTGGCTGGGCAGCCCTGAGCAGCACCACTGGCTCTGCACTGCACGCACGGCGCCTTCCGCAGACTGCACAGTGTGGCCGACACCTGACCCGGCAGAACACGGGAGCATCACTCAGTACTCATCAGCCTTGAAAACAATCTGACATTTTAGTCATATCTTTTCATTATGGTGCCATGATCTGTGTGTGTTTTAATAAAAAGGCACATTGGGTAGCAAGTGTTTGCTAGCCAGTGAATGGACAGGGACTCAAGGTGGGAACACAGGACCAATACCCAACACAGAAGTAGGTATGAATGCTGAAATGAACGCGTGACACACAGAAACTGCCCTTCTTCCACTCAATCAAGAGCTTTTCTGGCAAAACAGAATAAAGTCAACCCCAGAGCATAAAAAAAAGCTCTGCTATAAAACTGGCAATATTGGATTTGCTCACTTCAGAAAGAGAAATATATGTATTGGACTAATTGTAATATACAGAAAGCAAAATTATCCTATTCCAAATACATAAAAGTTCAGTTTATAATTTGAGCCAGAATTATCAATAAAAAGGATGTAAAATATTTAAACTTCTGAATTTAAATTTAGTCTAGCATCTAATTGAAAATAACTGGTGATATGATTATAACACGAAGCAGGAAAGACACCTATAAACACTTACATGACAAACACCTTGTTCCTGCGTGACTTCTAAAATCCCACAGGAAGAACCCACTGGCAGTAACAGAAGAGGCTTACCCCTGGGATAAAGGTGAACACATTGTATTTCTGGTTCTTTATGGAATTTCTGGCATGTTTCTCTTCACACTTTTCAGGACATCCAAGCCACACTGTGCGTGCTTTCAGCTCTTTCTTTCTTTGACAAATATTTATTAGCCAATCACAGCAGCTGCAAAAAACCGAAGAGACATCATGTGTACTTCGTTGGGAAGTTCAAGCTGCTCTATCCAGGGAAGTGTCTCCTGCCAGACACAGCGGCATGCTGCTTACACTGTACGGTTACAGATTTCAGTCTGACATAACCATGGTCAGAGTCCTGTACAAGTGGGCACTGCCATCCTAGCTCTGAGCCCATCTCAGCACCGCTCCCAGGGCAGCCAGGGCACAGCCACCCCAGCATCTCCCCCAGGGCGGCCATTGCACAGCCACCCCAGCACTGCCCCCAGGGTGGCCACTGTACAGCCCACCCCAGTACCTCCCCAAGGATGGCCACTGCACAGCCCATCCCAGTACCTCCCCAAGGATGGCCACTGCACAGCCCACCCCAGCATTGCCCCCAGGGAGGCCAGGGCACAGTCCACCCCAGAACCTCCCTCAGGGCGGCCACTGCACAGCCACCCCAGCACTGCCCCCAGGGTGGCCACTGCACAGCCACCCCAGCACCTCTCCCAGGGTGGTCACGGTACAGCCCACCCCAGCACTGCCCCCAGGGCAGCCACAGTACAGCCCCACCCCAGAACCACCGCTTTCCACATTGAAAAGCCACTTCCCAAACATGGGCACAGCTGCCACATAAGAGCACTGCCCATAGCACTGTGTGCATGAAGGGAAATGAGGACTGTCCCTCCTGGACACTCACCTGGCTCCTGCTGTGCTAGTAAACCATTTGCAAGCACAGAAACTGGCTAGAGGGACAGCAGCCACCCCAAGCTGGCCCCATGTGCACCACCCCCAGCTGCAACAGGGATGGATAAAGAGGACCAAATTCTACAGGAATGGCAATTTCTTGGCATTGCCTAGCATCACTTACTAAACCATAAGCCCACACACTCCCTGAAGTGTGCTTTCAAGGATGCAATGGTTACAAGCCTGGGTGCCACCAAAGTTAGTAGACACAGCCAGAAAAATCTCCATTATGGCTGATTTTTGGGGGGTGTGGTCAAATAATTCCTCTTTTCACTTTCAATAAAGATTTTTATTTGAAAGGCAGATTTATACAGAAGGGAGAACGAGAGACTCTTTCATTCAGTGGTTCACTCCCAATGACCACAACAGCCAGAGTTGAACTGGTATGAAGCTTGCTTCAGGTCTCCCACAGGGTGCAGGGGCCCAAGGATTTGGGTCATCTTCCACTGCTTTCCAAGACACACTGGCAGAGAACTGGACCAGAAGTGGAAATGGGAGCCCTCGTTCCTTGGTCACATAGCCACCCAGACACAAGATACAGGCTAGTCCCATCAGTCGTGGGTGGCACAGAACAGCACTGACACCTCCAGTAGGTACCACAGGGGACACAACTTTCCTTGGTATATCCAGAACAACTACTCCTCAGGGATGGATCCAGATACGAATTTTGGTCTCCTGATATGTAATTATCTAACATGATCATTAATACACAAAAGTCAAACAAATCCAAGAATAACATTGTTTAAAGCTAAGTATCTGAACACACACACGTATAAAGGCCAGACGTCTGGCAACTCCCTGTGCGTCTGACACCGAAAGGCTCATCTTGCAGTGCCACGTCATACTGCGTGACATGAGCCTGGAGCCTCACTGGCACCAGCCTGGCTATGAGCCCCAACTCAACACACACACACACACTCCATACCCCACTCAGAAATGCAAGATCCCTTTACTTCCAAGCTGTAATAAAGCTATTCCCACCACTGTGGCACTAACACCTTTTTACAAGTGTTATGACCAAAGGACTGACTGTATGTAGACAGACTCAGAGGTGAGGGCGCCACCATCAGGCTGCAGGTGATGACACAGGGTGAACAAATGGAGACTGGAAAAGGCCTGGGCTTCCCCTGGAACTACAGACAGGAAATCCGTTATGGGGAGACAGGTGGCTTTCCTGCTGCCAGTGAAGGGCATTAAACCTAGACATAAAGAAAATACCTAGGCTTAGGGTTAAGCGAGTGACACCAACACTGGTTAGAGGCCTGCCTGCTTCCTGCCCGATCCAGTTCCCTGATACACACCTGGGGGAGCAGGGAAAGGGGACCCCACCACCCGCCCCAGCCACTCAGAAGAGACACTCAGATGGACTCGCAGGCTGCTGATGTGGGCCTGACCCAGCTCTGGCCACTGCGGCCACCTGGGAAGTCAACTACCACATGCAGTTCCTCTGTCTCCCTCTCTGTGTAAGGCACACTGATGGAAAGACGATAGACGGATGAAAGGAAGGAAAGCAAGATGAGAGGGATGGAGGGAGAGAATGAACCGCAACACAGGAAGTGTGTAAATGCCTGATTCGACTGTCCATTAATGAGGAAGACAAAACGACTGCGGACTGTTTACAGCAAAGGAATGTATGCAGCACTGGCAAACAAGGAAAAGCCGGAGGACAGACCACAGAGAGGTTCTGGGAAGAAAATAACCAACAGCTCTGCTTGACAGCACTTTCAGGTACATGGCACACTTGACTGTTCAGAAGGACACACCCATCCTTGCATATAAATTGCCTTAACACTGTCAGGTTCCAAGGAAATGACATCCAATAGTGCAGAAATGATTTTTTTTCAAGATGTTTTACATTAGTAGCTTTCACAAATGTCTGCATAATCAAAGTAGTGCTCTAAAGCAAACCAAGCACTTTCCTATGTCAAGATCCTGTCTTCTAAGGTTTTAACCAGCTCTCACCTGCAAAACCCAGACCCTGGTGCATCTCCAACGGCACAGTCCAAAGGTGCAGGCTTCCCTGAGCTCTGCAGGCTGCTGAGGGCAGAGGCCCCAGACACAGGGACAATCCCCCACTAGATTCCTTGGCCCCCACAAGCTCCACTTTCCTGGAAACAGGTGTTTTTACATCACAAATCACATGGCACTAGATCAGAGTTATAACCAAAGGTACTCATAACTAACGGGAAGGTGGATCAGCTTTGTAGCCACAAAGCTAAGCGCTTCAAAAGTTGTATTTCAGGGTAGTTTCCTCAGCGTCCAAACCAGAATTTCACCAAGTAATAACAATGAGGTCTTAAGCTATAACCTTTCAAGGCCGGCTTCTGGCACAGAGCCCCTGGGCTGGAGTGCCCTGTTCATGAGTCCAGTGTCCTGCTCACAAGCAGCCTGGAAGGCAGCCGCGGGTGCCTCAAGCTGCTGGCTCCCGCCTCTTACATGAGAGAACTGGGTGAAGCTCTGGCCTCTGGTTTGGCCCAGCACCAGCTCTTGTAGGCAATCGGGGAATAAATCAGCAGGTGAAAGATCTCGGTCTCTTTCCATCTCTCTGCCTTAGAAATACATAAACAATATTTTAAAACAAGAATAACTAAAACCCTACTACTTGCATAATCTACAAACTGAAATACAATGAATATTTATAACTCAATTTACACTACAAGAATTATAATCCCAACTAACACCTTCTTCCCTTAATTAAGTCATTTTTATGCATTTTCTTCTCTTTGACAAATGTTTACAATGCTTGGTATTAGGAAATTAAAACAGAAACCAGACCAATCTGACCGGTTCTCTTAGCACACTTTTCAAAATCTGCAGCAATGTCTTATGTATCAGATATGACCTGAACAGGAGAGCTCATCTCACCAAGACTCAGCTGGCCTCCATCCCCTGGACAGGAGCCCCTCCACAGGTGACCAAGCCCACCAGGACATGAAGACCAAGACTCAGGGACCCTCCAGTGTGTCTGACTGTGCTCGCTCTATGAAGGTCCCCACACATGGAGCTTCTGCTAACATGCACATTGTCAAATTTTTCTTGGCATATTCCTTCAGAAAAAGAATAAATCACAAGTAAAATTCTTTTAAAAATTATATTTTTACTTGTTGAAGATGACATTTTGAAAAAAAAATAACAACATATTTAGCACTATGACAAGACAACCGCTCAAAGTCCGTGATTCTTGGTATCATACTGCCACTCCTGTGGTCAAGTCAGCACTATTTCGGTACACACCATGCCCTTCCACAGTGCACACCACTCAACGGAGCGGTCCATGCCCAGCAGTGACCAGAGCCACCCAGAGCCCTCCACTCTCAACATCAGCCAGTCACCTCCTCCTCATGTGCCTCCTGGGAGGTGCGACCACACAGCTGCACCCAGGGCCATTCTACTCACAAGTTTCCATGCTAGGACTTCTCCCAGCAGGCAGTCTGCCCTCTGGCTCTGAGCTGGCATGGTGGTTAAAACATCCAGATTCTCCAAGGAGGTGCCATGTGGACCACCTTGCTCCACTTGGGAACACCCACGTCTGAACCTCAAAGCATTCATCAAACTGGTGGTGACAATGCTATCCAAGCAGCCTTCTGTCCACCAAATGCTCATTCCCTCACAGCCTTGCTGGGCCACCCTCAACTGGGATGCCAGCTTGGTCATGGCACAGGCTCTTCCAGGGGCAAACAGTCCTAAAACCATGCCAGGTTAAATACAAACGTTCCTTACTGCTCACTGATGATCTCAACCAAAGCAGAACTAAACTTTCTTCTATTTTTTTCTGTCTACTTCTGTGTCCTAACACATCTTTGATCAAAGGACTCATTCTCAATCAGTAATAAAAACATTACTTTACTCTCCCCTTCCCCAAACCCCTGTCTCTTAAAGACGCTCCTTGCGTTTATTCTCCAGCTGTCTTCTGCTTTGCCCACACTCGCCCCTCTTGTCGCACTGCCTTCAGGCCAGCCCTGCCACCGCTGCTCTGCTGTGTTCCCAATACAGCACAGATTTCTGGAAGAAAACTGCACGCACATCTAGATGAATAACTGTGGGATGTGGGGCAAAATGCTGAGAGCTTCCTCCCTAAAACTGGACGGGGCAGGTGCCCGTCAGCCCGCCTTCTACACAGCACCCGAAGCTCCTGCCAGCTGGCTTAAGATCAGAGGCAAAAGGTAGGCAGAGCAAGAGCAAACACATGAAACCAGCATTGCTTGCAAGTGACATGACAGCCATTGCAGGAAGTTCCAAAGAACCAACATACACACCTTGTACCACGCCAGGCCCAGGGCACAAATGGCTGAGCTGCTACCTGTGGCGCCAACACCCTCCAAGTGCCAGTTCAAGTCTCAGATGCTCCACTTCTAATCTAGCTCCTTGTTAAAGTGTCTGAGAAAGCAGCAGTGGGTGGGCCAGGCACATGGCTCCCTGCCACCCACAGGACAGCCCCAGACCAACTTTTGGGCTTCTGGCTTCAGCCTGGCCCAAATTCAACCATCGTAGTCATTTGGAGCCAAGACCTTCCAACAAGCCAGAAGAACATGACTTTCTCGTTAGTCTTTTTAAGCTATAAAGTATTTTGAAATTCAGGCATGTAGCCTATTTTCCAGACATACTACTACTGTACACCTAACAGACCACATGTATTGCAAGCCTAACTTTCACATGCACAGGTAAACAAAAATTCATGTGGTTCATTGTAATATTTGCTTTACAACAATGGTGTCACACGTTCACATTTAGTGACAAGGATAAACGAATGTCAAGATGGTCAACTTAATTATTATGAAACTGTAATGTAAAACTAAAATAAGCTGTCACTATACATTATTAAAATAATTAAAATAAAAATGGTCTCACAGGCCAGCAGTGTGGCATAGTAAGCTAAGCTTCTACCAGAGACACAGCCCCACAAAGATACCGGTTGAAGTCCCTATAGCTCCACTTCTGCGTCAGCTCCCTGCTAAGGCCTGGGAAAGCGGCAGAAGGAAATCCAAGCCCTTGGGCTGCTACCACACATGTGGGACACCTGGAAGAAGCTGCTGGCTCCTGGCTCCTGCTTGGACCATCCCTTGCTCTTGTGGCCATCTGAGGAATGACCCACCAGATGTCTTTCCCGCTCTCTTTCTATAACTTTGCCTTTCAAATAAACAAATGAGTTTCAAAGATAAACACACAGACACACAGACCAAAGTCAATGCAGTGGAAAGGAATGACCATCGTTCCTGTAGTACTTATGCTGCCAAAGCCACTGTCACACCAGCATCTTACAGGGCACTGGCTCAAGTCCCGGTTGATCCACTTCTGATCCGATTTCCTGTGAATGGCCTGGGAAAAGCAGCAGATGATGGTCCAATGGTCTGGACACCTGCCCTTCCCCCCCCCCCCGCCCCACGGAGACCTGGCTGACACTCAGTCTGGTTCAGCTCTGCTGGTTGTTGCAGCCATCTGGGGAGTAGATCAGAACTGCAAGTTCTCTTTCAGATAAATCAGGAACCTGTTTAGAAGGTAGCTACAGGAACACTACACACTGTGACTACTAAATGTAGACAATACTTTCAGTAAGTCAAAAATTCGCTACCAGAAACTGCAGAATAATCCTCAGCATGACATGCTTTCCTTGTACAAATTGTACGTTTGTACAAATCTATGTTCACTAAGATGTTACTCAGTCTTGTCCCTTATTCCGTGCGGCAACGTGCAACTGACTCCTCAGCATGCCTCCAGGTTCAGTGAACACGACTCCAGTCACCTTGTGAGAGGACCCATAGAGCAGGTCAGCTCGTGAGGACATCTTGCTGACCTTGCAGGGAGGACATCTCCACCTCAACAGCACGATACCCGCTGCACAGGTCCCAGGGCCTCACTCAGCTGGGTGTCGCCGCGCCTGTCCCAGCGAGGCATCTCAGGCCTTCTCGGCCGACCAGCCCACCACATCTCAACTGCCAGGCACAACCCATCTGCCTATGAGGACCTGATATCTACTGAATAAAGCAAAGAGAAGCCCACTGCCAGTCAACTACACATAACTGTAGGTTATAGGTCCACATCTACCATCTCAAATAAGAAAGGAACATCATCTGTAAATGCCGACATGGTGGCTAATGAATTCTGCTACGTATTAATGGAAGACACTCACTCCCTGATGACGAATGGGGCTGCCCCTCCCCTTGCTTAGCCCTACTTACTTTGACTAACACAGCTACGACTCTTCAAGACGTCATTTACAGCCTTCTTAGCTTTATTCCAATCCAACAGTTAGCACAATGCAAACTAAGCTGATAAGTAACCTCAGTGCGTAAGGAAGTCCCGTGCCCATGGGGACAACCAACCTGGTACAGAGGGACCTCCATCCACCACCGACAAACCGCCCCAGTCCTCTTTTTCTTCGTGTTACCCGAGCCCGCGGTAACGTGTGGTAGTCGTCTTCGTTGTTCTCAAAGCCTTCTTCAGACATCATCAGCGGCATTTCGTCCAGGTGGGCGGATTCATCTTCTAGGTGGTACCTAGTCAGAGGCAGACACAGCACTGAGAGGTCAGGCAGCCAGTGATCCAGCAGCAGACCTAACGTTACTAAGCTCACTCCTTACCCTAAGCTCCCTGCATTCAGCTCAAATAACTATGATCACACATTCCTCTCCAAAAAACAAATGAACCTAGGCTCAAGAAAGCCTGCCTCACAGGTGCTGTGAGTACAGCTGGGAGGCGGCAGGGGGCGCCCTTCTTTGCTGAAGTCTGGATGGCCTGAGTCCTGAGCACACACGCAGGGTCTCGGTCCTCAGTGCAGCCGCTTTGGAAGGTTGGAGGGGCCTTGGAAGAGGGTCCTAGTCTGAACTCCTCAGAGACAATGGGGCTCCCTGTGGCAGGAACTCCAGTAGTTCCCAGGATCTCAACAGCAAGCCAGGCGCCCTCCGTGCTCTGGTCCCCACCTCCCACAATGCCATGTACCGCATGGACACAATCCCAGGCCTCTCCACAAGCACTATGGAAAGTAAGACGCAGTCCCGGGCTCCCAAAGCCACTGTGGACATAGCCGCGGGCTCCCCGCAGCCAGCACTGGGGTGTCTGGAGCAACAGCCTAAATCTAGAAATGCATGAGCTCTTATAAATTCCCAGGCTCTACTGTAGACCAGAGCCAAAGGAAGGCACCAATACAAACCTAGAACTTTATCCTGCCAGAAAAAACATATCATCCATTAACATCCAAATGCTCAATGGTATACAACTTCACAGTAATTACTCAAAATCCACAAGTAACTTAAAGAACCATGGTTGTATACCAAGAGCTAAGAAACCTTCCCTTGGTTTGTTCCTGAGGCTGATATGAAATACAAAGGGAATAATCTTGATCTTGTAACAGCATCCCTGTAACTCCTTTATCAAAACTTCCTGTTCCGCAATAATGCACCATCATCATATAAGCAACAGACAACAGTCTACACTGTGCAGAACAGACACCCCCTACTCTGTGCAGACACCACCTACTCTGTGCAGGCACCCCCTACTCTGTGTACCACAGACACCCCCTACATTGTGTAACACAGACACCCCCTACACTGTGCAGACACCCCCTACTCTGTGCAGGAACCCCCTACTCTGTGCAGGAACCCCCTACTCTGTGCAGACACCCCCTACACTGTGTAACACAGACACCCCCTACACTGTGCAGACACCCCCTACTCTGTGCAGGCACCCCCTACTCTGTGCAGACACCACCTACTCGGTGTACCACAGACACCACCTACTCTGTGCAGACACCCCCTACTCTGTGCAGACACCACCTACGCTCTGTACCAGACACCACCTACTCTGTGTAGGCACCCCCTACTCTGTGCAGACACCACCTACGGTGTGTACCACAGACACCCCCTACTCTGTGCACACACCCCCTACTCTGTGTACCACAGACACCCCCTACTCTGTGTACCACAGACACCCCCTACTCTGTGCAGACACCACCTACACTGTGCAGACACGCCCTACTCTGTGCAGATACCCCCTACTCTGTGTACCACAGACACCCCCTACTCTGTGCAGACACCCCCTCATCTGTGCAGACACCACCTACGCTGTGCAGACACCCCCTACTCTGTGTACCACAGACACCCCCTACTCTGTGCAGACACCCCCTACTCTGTGCAGACACCACCTACGCTCTGTACCAGACACCACCTACTCTGTGTAGGCACCCCCTACTCTGTGCAGACACCACCTACGGTGTGTACCACAGACACCCCCTACTCTGTGCACACACCCCCTACTCTGTGTACCACAGACACCCCCTACTCTGTGCAGACACCACCTACACTGTGCAGACACCACCTACACTGTGTACCACAGACACCCCCTACTCTGTGCAGACACCACCTACACTGTGTACCACAGACACGCCCTACTCTGTGCACACACCCCCTACTCTGTGTACCACAGACACCCCCTACTCTGTGCAGACACCACCTACACTGTGCAGACACCACCTACACTGTGTACCACAGACACCCCCTACTCTGTGCAGACACCACCTACACTGTGTACCACAGACACGCCCTACTCTGTGCAGACACCCCCTACTCTGTGCAGACACCCCCTACTCTGTGCAGACACCACCTACACTGTGTACCAGACACCCCCTACTCTGTGTACCACAGACACCCCCTACACTGTGTACCACAGACACGCCCTACTCTGTGCAGACACCACCTACACTGTGTACCACAGACACCACCTACACTGTGTACCACAGACACCACCTACACTGTGTACCACAGACACCACCTACACTGTGTACCACAGACACCACCTACACTGTGTACCACAGAAACCACCTACACTGTGTACCACAGAAACCACCTACACTGTGCACGGCACCCCCTACTCTGTGAATGGGCTCCCAGTGTGCCAACAAGCGCATATGCCTTAGACTCCCGCTGTCTCTTCTCCAGGGGCAGGGGCCTCGTTCTCACCCAGACACCTCACACAAGTAGATTCATTTGAAGGTTTCCTCTCTCTCCCCCAATTCTTTCTTTCTTTTCTATTTTGTGTCTGATTTCTCTAAGCATGACGTCTTTGAGTGTTATATTGTTGGGTATAGAACGTCAGAATTTCCTTTTTAAGGCAGACTAATATTCCTTTCTATGTTTATCTGTGGACATTTGAGGGCTTTATTAAAAAAATTCCATATTTAATCGAAGAACAGACGGGCAGACACGCTGTCAGAGAGCCCAGTCTGTGCACGTGCAGCCACAGGCAGGCTCCTCAGTCACCAGGAGAAAAGTCACAATAAAAAGCTGCTGGAGAGAGATGTCATGTCCTGATGTCACACAGCCATCACATGATGCTCAGATCAACCCAGCCCCTGGCCTCAGCTCTTCCCAAGTGCACTCGGCATCCAGCGAGGGAATGCGTGCAGCACGACAAGACCGCAGCAATTCTCACAGAGCAACACGCAGCACGTTTGGGTTCACTCTTTTCACCAAGGAGCAGACAATCTGCAATGAGGAAATAAAAGTGGCATGACCTAGGAAATAATAGGTCTAACACATAAATTTTCCCTTAAAAAGTCTTTTTTATTTCTCTGTATAAAAACCAGCCAATAAGAAAATGAATATTTACCGAAGAAGCAATTAGAAACCCAAATCTCCCATCACTAACACGCGAGCGAGAGTCCCAGTGCTTGCGGAAGCGCCGTCCGTCCGCGCAGCCGCACCCTGGCGCAGCAGCACAATGAGGCGGGATAATGAGCGCCGCAGCACCGTCGTTAGAAACCTCCACTTCAGAAACGCAGCCTTTGAACTGGCAAGTAATTTATTCCATTCCCAAAGCAATTTTCCTATTGTATTGAAAATTTTACCTCAGTATTTAGAAACAATACGATGATGAATAATGGATTTTTCTGAGACGGGATAAGCACAGAATCCTAAGTGTCTTTGTTGCCTGGTGTCACACACACTTAATTGGTTTGTCACTCAAGAAAAAATCAACGTTTCCAGCAATTAAGTATAATTCTGGAAACATATTTCTAAAACGAGTAAAAACAATGTGAACAAAGACACTGGGCCAGACGACAGCACCGCCAGCAGCACCGCCTCGGGAGTGGGGACAGCCGTGGACCTGCCGCCACGCCCGCGAGTCAGGGACTCGCACCGCGACGCACTGCTGCCAGAGGGGCCGCATTCCCACGTGTCTCTGTCTCCTCCAACATTCTCAAGGCAGCCACCAGCTGAAACCCAACAGCGACAATGCTTCTATCCTAGAGGGACATTTCTGAGTAGTTAACTGATAGTAGAGAGAGAGACGTGTTTACAATGCACCTCATCCTCAACCTTTAAGAAAGACAAAGATTTCACCCTGGCTTGCCCATCAAACGCACCTGTCACGCACAGTGATGTCACTGATGAACTAACAAGTGCCAAACTGCAGACCGTCGAGGTGGCACAGGGGCTGCAGGCTGAGCACTGTCCCCTCCCCGGGCCAGGGCCCTAGCATGCTGCCCGGCCCTGCCACCACCTCTACCCTGTGAGTGTGTGGACTGTGGCCTCACTGCACACCAGGGTCGGACTGCAGAGTACCGAGTCTTCCCAACGAAGGTAAATGCATCTCTCAAGTAATGTGTCAGCAGCACAGAGAGAAACATACCAGTTAAAACAGAGCAACAGGGGCCCGGTGGCGTGGCCTAGCAGCTAAAGTCCTCACCTTGAATGCCCCGGGATCCCATATGGGCGCCGGTTCTAATCCCGGCAGCTCCACTTCCCATCCGGCTCCCTGCTTGTGGCCTGGGAAAGCAGTTGAGGACGGCCCAATGCATTGGGACACTGCACCCGCATGGGAGACCTGGAAGAGGTTCCTGGTTCCCGGCTTCGGATCAGCGCGCACCGGCCCGTTGCGGCTCACTTGAGGAGTGAAACATCGGATGGAAGATCTTCCTCTCTGTCTCTTCTCCTCTATGTATATCCGACTTTCCAATAATAAATCTTAAAAAAAAAAACAGAGCAACAAATGGATTAACCAGATTACAGACACGCTGCCTACAGAACATGCCTCTCACCTTGCTGCAACAAGCAAAACGCAAAATGAACAGCGAGCCACTGTGCTGAGGAGTGAGCTCCATCTGAATGACGCATACTGTCAGGCTGGAGCTGGAAATCCCTCAGATGTTCTGCAAAATCCATGAATCCATGAAATAATAAAGCATCCCAGTTCTACATACAAATAGAGCAATTTCTGAATCAGAGTCCATGGTATAATGGCCACGGCATGCCAGGTGGCTCCGGACACACACTTGGGTTGCCTGAACCTGGGGTTCTGCCTGTCTCCATACACAAACATTCGATCTCTTCCTCCAATGAAGAACAGGTTCTTGTTACAGGGAATTCTTGCAGCTGACTGCAAGGAGTCCCCCCAAAGAAGCACTCTGCGGTGCGGGCAGCAGGCGAGGGGAGGCCAAGGGTCAAGCTGTCACTTGGGACATCCTGGATCAAATTCTGCCTGCCCCACCTGAGTCAGCTCCTGGGCAGCAGTAGGCACTGGGACCTCTGCCACTCACATGCAGACCCCGTGGGAGCGCCCGCCCCTGGGTACAGCCTGGCTACCAGGGCCATTGGAGAAGTGAGCCAGGAAACAATAGATCGGAATCAACCTCTCGCTGCTCCCAGCCCTTTCCACACTGTGGCTCTGTCTCCCAAACACCACACTTGATCTTAGCCAAAGGGCCAAGAAGTGATCTGTCTCACAAATAAATAAATAAATATTGTGTTTTTTTAAAAATCATTCTGCACCTTTAAAAAAATGAAAAGCTTCTCAGGCTAGATGCTGGGGAAGCCCCAATCCACACTGGGTGCCTGGGCTCAACTCCCACCTCTGCTTGCCGACGCGCACCACGGCCTTGGCCGAGTCCTGCCATCCACACGGAGATGTGGGTTGGGATTCTGGCTCCTGGTCCGGCCTCACCCGGCCCCAGGGGATGCAGACGCTGGGGGAGTTAGCCAGCGAATGAGAGCTACCTTTCTGTCTCTTCCCTCTGCCCCTCAAATGAAAAATAAGTCAATAAATAAGCCTTCCCATCATGAACAACCACAGCAAAGGAGAAGTTGTGTTTTTACAACTAATGAAATATTCATGAGGTCATCAATATAATTGTAAAATTTTTAAAAACTGCAGACTCTAAAAATAAACAAATGAGCATTTTAAAAACTTGTGCTGCTTCCACTTAGAAACACTAATATTTTACAGATAATGAGACAATAGCCATCTGCTCTCAGCACGAGTGGCTTTTTAAACACTGCAGTTTATGACAAGTGCCTCTAGGCAGGGCCACCAGCCACACTGCTGGAGAGAGCATAGCAAAGGCGCCGACAGACAGCAAAGGCGCCGACAGACACGGATAAACAGAGGAATACGGCCAACATCACCCATAATTCCTTCCACTGCACAGATAAGGTGACTAACAGAATCGCTCGAGCAAACACCCACAGTGAAGCTGCAACCACTGCGGCCTCCTGCCCGGAGCTGTGGGCCTGGCGCGCACACCTCTCGGCCCCCTCTCCCCTTCCCCCACCCTGACGGACATGGTTGGTACACAAGTCACACCTACTACTTCACACAACACAAACTCAGGGACAAGAACTTGTACGCAACTGCTCACAATTTACCAATAATATCTTTTAAGCATGTATCCTAAATCAGCATAATTATAACGAACTAATTTCACTTCAGGAGCCCGTACTGTGACACCCCCATGGGTGCCAGTGTGCAGCCAGTTTGTGCTCTGTTTCTGACCCATCTCCCTGCGAAAACCCTGGGAAAGCACCCACAGGGAGGCCCAGAGCAAGCTCGCAGCTCCAGCCAGCCCCAACCTTGGCCGCTGTGGCGCTCTCTCCCACCCAGTAACTCTTCACGAGTAAGTCCTTCTAAAAGTCACAACTCCTTCTGCACAGGAAGAACAAAACATCACTTCCACATGACCAGAGCAAGGCCTTCAAAGCCCACGGTTGCTGACCAGTAGGCAGCTCAACTGCAGTGTGGGCAGAAAACAGGAAACAATACACTGTCTAACATTGACTTGTGTTACACAGCATGTATTTCCCAAAACAGAAATATTATAAAAATCATAATTTTCATATGAAACTATGCACTTTACAGTTTCAAAATATGAAAACAGTCCTCTGCTTGCCGACGCGCACCACGGCCTTGGCCGAGTCCTGCCATCCACATGGAGACGTGGGTTGGGATTCTGGCTCCTGGTCTGGCCTCACCCGGCCCCAGGGGATGCAGACGCTGGGGGAGTTAGCAACACCGGAGTCCAGGAGCCATAAAAGTGCGGACAGAATAGCCTGGCCCAGGCACAGCACGGGCAACAGACAACCCATCAAGATAGAAGCTTCCGGACAGCAGTCACTCCCCACTGGGCTTCCTCACCCTGCTCTAACCTAGAGAGCACCCTATCCATGGCCCAGATGCTGAGAGGAGTCTGGGGTGGGGGTTCCCTGCCCCTTGGCAGCCCCTGTGGGCGCAGGGATACTGCAGCCTCACTCTCGCTCCAAAACAAATGACTGTGACCTGTGACGGTCTCATTCTGTCAGGGACTCAGACTGCGTGGCGAGGTGACACAGCATCCTGCCCGTGACAAGGAAGGTGCCCTGCCAGGCCATGCACAAGAGGTGCTTCACTCACAGAGGCTAGAGACGTGTGCGTGCGCCAAGTACAGACGGGCACTTCGGAGCCACCGCCCTGCCGATCCTGCAGCCTGCTGACGGCTGTCATGTTCCCACTAGGAAATGACGCAACCTGATCACACGGCACCATGGTCTGCCCAGTTTACTAAGCACTGCGCAGGATCTGGAGGAAACCTGGCTCTTCACCCCCAGCTGGTAATGCCAAGGCAGGGTCCCCCAACACGGTCTCAGAGAAGGGTTAGTGAAACAGAAGGTTCACGTAGCATTTGGGCTTCACGACAGGCAACTTGTCCAGAAGACAAAAGATTCGGAAGAGCAAGACCCCAAAACAGCTCAACGAACAGCAACATCAGTAGATGCCACGTCAGAATTACTCCAATACTGGAATTACTGGAGCGCGATCTGCAACTGTAACAAACGAAGCAGAATCAACTGAAGATGCTGGCATGAAAACATGAAATACAGGTCCGCATCGTGCGCACCTGGGGAGGCAGACGACAGCTCAAGTCCATGGATCTCTCCACCCCCTCGGAGACCAAGATGGAGCTCCAGGCTCCTGCTCTCAGCCTGGCCCGGCCCTGGACGTTGCAGCAATGGTGGGAGTGAACCAATGGCTGGAAGATCTCTCTCTGTACTCCCTTTCTCTGTCACTCTACCTCTAAAATAAAATCTTAAAGACAAAAAAACAATGTGAAGGATGGGCTTGCCAACAACAGAACGGAGGAAGCAAAGCCAGAGTGGAGGAGAGGAGGAGGCTGAGGGGACAGTGTCAGCGACCGGAAGACAGGGCAGCAGACAGCCTCCTCTGTACAGGAACACGCTTCAATCAGCAGAAATGAAGGCCGCTCCGGGACCACGGAAGACCTTGCAGGGCAACAGAGCCAAGCCAGGTGAAGCTCAGTAAGGATTTCAACAGTGGCCGGCGCAGGGATGTACAGCTGAGCACACTGGCTCCCAACGGGGAGGGAAGCTCGGTGGCTTCCAGGATCGCCCCATCCCAGGTGGAGGTTAGGTTTTTTGACCCACACAAGTTCCTGTAGCCAGGCTGCGTGGCTGCACTGGGGGACCGGGGCTTGTGGCAGGCCTTCAAGACCCCCTGCCTTGAGGCCCTCGGGCCGCCCCACACCCTCACGGTTAGAGGGTCTTGATTTACAGGGGGAAGATGGGATCCCACAGGTAGTAGTGAGAGATGACCTGTGGTTTTTATGCCCAGGTTAGGAATTACAGCTGAGGTACTTCTATTGGTAAGTCCATAGCATGTGTATGTACGTAGGGGACCCATACCAAAGTGGTTCGGAGGGGAGAAGAAGAGAGAAGTGGATCTGATAGCAGCATCTGTGGGGGCAATGTGGCTCGCCCCTGTGCAACTGCAATCCTGCTGGCTCCTCCAAGAACTGAGGATGGGGTCAGGCCTTGCTGGGTTGGGGTTCCCACTGGTGAGAACGAGGGCAGGATTGAGTGCAGGAGGCATGGCTGTCCATGGCTACAGACTGCACCGGCGCACGTGTGCACTGGGATGGTGGAGTGACAGACTGGGTTTAACTCCAGCCCTCACTACTACTCCTGAGAGCCAGGCTGGTGTAGAACAGGCCAGACTAGGTCTTGACTCCCACTAAACTACCTGAAAGCTGTGTCTAGGCATGGTCCGGGTACCGCTGGGCTGCAGCATCCAATAACAAGAACCAGAACACATGCGGCCGGTTGAACAAGGCCACTTTTCTTGTCAGGACAGAAGGTGGACGAAGTCAACCTGGACCAACGACCCACCGGTATGTGTGAGAACCGCCACTGGGAGGAGGCTCGATGGAGGAACTTGGGAAACTCCTTCACTGGGATGCAGCCCCTGCAGGTGAGCGCAAGAAGCAAGGCAAGGACAGCCCAGACCATGCCAGGTTACAGTACTCGCCGGCATACGTGCGGGTCAGGTCTGGGGACAGACCAGTCTGGGCCAGCACAGAACACACACTGGCAGATCTGAGAACCAGGGCAGGAGGAACCAGTTTGGGCTAGTTCACATTAGGACCAGGAAAGCAATCAGACTGGCCTGGGCTAGGCTGCAGCACCCACCAGCAGGAGCTGGAACAGGGGGCAGACTAGACTAGGCCAGGCTGCACAATAAGACTATGGATGCTAAGGTGAGGTGAGTCATGCCAGCATCAGCCCAGCGGGGGCCAGGTATGTGAGCCCCAGGTACGGGGGATCTGACAGGGTTCGGGTACCTTGGCTCAGGTCCTGGGGCCCACCTGTGCGGTGGGAGCTGGGTTCCTGAGCTCCTGGATGGGAGAACTGGTGGGGTTTGGGTTGCTTGGCCCAGATTCTGGGGCCCGCCTTCTAGGTGGGTATTGGTTTTTGTGAACCCCGGGGGTGGGAATTATGACGGGGCTCAGGTCGCCTGGCCTGGGTCTCGGGGCCAATCTACTAGGTGGGTGCCAGGTTCGTGAACCCCAGGGGTGGGGGAATCTGGCAGGGCTTGGGTCTCCTGGCCTGGGTCCCAGGGCCCACATTCTAGGTAGAGGTGGGTGTCAGTTTTGTGAGTCCCAAGGGTGGGGGAGCTGGTGATGCTTGGGATGCCTGGCCCAGGTACTTGGACTCGCCTGCAAGAACATGTTCTACTTAATGAAAAAGGTGGAGCAGTGGACACAGGCCCTGTTACAAAAGGAAAATGAATATGGCAGCACATTTGGTGCTGTAGCAGAAAAAGGAGAATAGAACAAACTGAACAACTGCCTCACACAAACGGTGACAGCAAAAAATGTCAGTGAGAGGAGCCACTGGACACTGGGAGGGTGACGTCATCCTCGGATCTGTGAAATCAGCAGCACTGCAGAACTAAACCACTCGGGCAGAACCCTCGGAATGTGTCCACATGGAGACTCTGGTGGGTCTGAGGCAGCGGTTCCTCGTGTCTGCGAGTTGGGACCTGTGGAAAGCCATTAGTGGTTTCCCCCCTTTGTCTCTCCCCTTCACCCAGGAACAACAAAAAGAAATAGCAAATTTGGAAGCAATGGTTTCACCCAATTTTTGCTAAACCTCGATCGTTCCCACCCCGATCAACCATGGAATCTTTATTTTAAAATTAAAAAAATAAAATTCTAGTAGTGTCCGGAAACATGCGAATTTGATAAAAGACAAACTTACAGATTCAAGCTATGCAAACCACAAACAGAATAAATAGGAAGCAATCCATACCAAGACCCACAATAATCAAGTGACTGAAAACAAAAGACAGAAACCTGGGGGCAGCAAGCAAAGAGACCGCTCATCCAAGGAGAACAGTTCATCTGCACTAACCTTCCATCAGGATCATGGAAGCTACAAGTCACTTGCGTGCCCAAATTCCAGACAGCGGTGCCCTATTCCTGCCACACATACCCCTGAAACACAGATCCAACCAAACCGCATAGCTTTATTCCTATGTTTGATTTACAAATTGGGCTCGGGTAGCAATAAAATAGGGCAAGTATATAACAATATGCTGTAATGACACTGCCAGCATCATCACTCCTGAGCTTTGGGGCCGTGACTAAAAAAGAGCTCCTTCAACACAAGCACCAAGAGACTGTGACATTCAACACTATGCCAGGGCAACAACCAAGGCAGCAGCACAGCAGACGTGATGCACGGGACACGGAGGCCACATGGACCACACGGACAGACAGACGTGATGCACGGGACACAGAGGCCACATGGACCACACAGACAGACAGACAGACGTGATGCACGGGACACGGAGGCCACACGGACCACACAGACAGACGTAATGCACGGGACACGGAGGCCACACAGACCACACTGACACAGAGAGACTGCAGTGCATTCACCACAGCCCTCAGGACAGCATTTCCTGGACACTGAGCATCTGCTGCCCAGTTTTCCATAGCTGTGTCAACTATCCATCTCTGGATTTTACACCACACTGAGGGAAGCAGACCCCAGGAACAGGGCCCAGGTGATGTTGCTGGCAACACGAGCCTTTCCGGTAAAGGGAACAAAGAGTGTCTATTTCCTCAGGCTGACCCTAACAGACTGGCTAGAGGAGTTAGGAAGCAGCACAAAAATAAGGAACTTGAGGATATCAAGAAATAAGATAACAACAGAAAGGACAAAATATATGGGTCAATACAACAGGCTTTCTTTCCTAAGTTCCTAAATGATGTTTGAGAGCTATGACAAAAAGCATAAAAATGTCTGGCATGTGGCTCAGATTGTAAGGAAAATGTTCCCATGCCTCTACATGTATAGTTTACATGTAAGTTCAGAACAGAATTACAGTACCAACAAGGCAGAGAAAGGGATGTAAAAGGGTGGCCACTGTGGCACGTGTGTGAAACTGAATGTGACACCAGTTGCCACGTGGGGACTGGTAATGTCACAGGAAGCAGCTGGCAGCATCCCAAGAACTGCTTCTGGAGTGAACGGCTGGGAGGGAAAGTGAGGAGGCGTGATGTCACAGCACCTCACCACACACCTGCTGCTACCTGCTAACCATGTAGTGCGTGTGCGTACACAAGTGCCACCATGACAGAAGCAAACCAAACTCAAAAGTCACGTGGAAAAGACTGGAGCAATGGCTCAACTACCTAATCCTCCGCCTGAGTGCTGGCATCCCATTTGGGAACCTGTTCATGACCTAGCTGCCCTGCATCCCATCCAGCTCCCTGCCTGTGGCCAGTCAGGACAGCCCAAGCCTCGGGACCCTGCGCCCACATGGGAGACCCGGAAGAGCTCCTGGCTCCTGGCTTCGGATTGGCTCAGCTCCAGCCTTTGTAGCCACTTGGGGAGTGAACCCTCAGACAGACGGAGGATCTTCCTCTCTGTCTCTGCTCCTCTCTGTATATCTGCCTTTCCAATAAAAAGAAATAAATCTTTAAAAGAGAAAGACAAGCTGAACTATATAGTAAGAACAGAGAAAAGAGCCCAATACTGCACAGCAGTTTGTGGAAGTTACAAGCATCAGATTCAACTTTCATACATCTGCAAATCAAACAGACAACAGAATGTGGGGACTTCAGCAATCACACAGCTTTAGGAATAACAGCAAACAACGCCACAAAGCTGGCAAGAGACAAACACCAAAAGCCAAAAACACAAAATCGAAACAAAGACACATAATAAGTAAACTCTGCAGACCAAACAAACAGGAACACTAGGGAGCAGAGAGACAGAAAGGACACGTGAGAGACACAGGAAGGACACATGTGAGAGACACAGGAAGGACACATGTGAGAGGCAGAAGCCTGAGGGAAGGCAGGTCCCCACAGGTACCAGGTGCAAGCAGAGCTAACACGTCAGTCAGCAGTGCACAGCCACTGGTATTTAGGGGGAAATAACATTTTCAGATAAAGAAACTGAAGGATCGGTTATAGTAAGATGTTTTAATAGATATAAATAATAGACACCGTGAGGACGGAAGGAAAATAAAGGGGAGAACTGTGGATACAAACCACAGACAGCTCTGTGCGCTATCCAGCTCCCATCTGCCTAAAACACGAACAGTACAATCTGATACTGAGGGTTGAAGTGTGACACACCTGCACACCACAGTACACCAACGGTGACACACAGGAGACACCCGAAACCACACACCTGGTGACAGAGGAGACTGCTGAAACCACAGACACAACAGGAAAACACTCAATGAAACCTCACCAAGGGACAGAAACACAGGAAGGACAGTAACATGAAGAATGGCATGCTTAAGTACCAACGTCTCAATAATTACCTAAATATAAATAGACCGGCCCGGTGCAGTAGCATAGTGGCTAGAGTCCTTGCCTTGAACACATGGGGATCCAATATAGGAACCGGTTCTAATCCCGGCAGCCCCACTTCCCATCCAGCTCCTGGGAAAGCCGCCGAGGACAGCCCAAAGCCTTGGGATCCTGCACCCGCATGGGAGACCCAGAGGAGGCTCCTGGCTCCTGGCTTCAGTTCAGTTCCAGCTGTTGCAGCCACTTGGGGAGTGAACCATCGGATGGAAGATCTTCCTCTCTGTCTCCTCCTCTCTGTATATCTGCCTTTCCAATAAAAATAAATAAATCTTTAAAAAATATATAAATGGACCAAACATGGCAATCAAAATATGTGGGCAGCAGATGAAAACACAAATCTGTCAACATTCCTTCACTTGGAATCCACACAGGTAGGTGGGAAGCTACCATGCAAACCCTGACCAGGAGAGCGTGGTCACTTTGAAGACCAACAGCAACTTAAAGAACAGCCTAAGGCAGACCCTGTGGCATAGTACATTAAGCCTCTGCCTGCAACACCATATCCTATCCAGCTGGGAGAGTGGCATATGACCCAAGTTCTTGGGACCCTGCACCCACCTGGGAAACCCAGGGGAAGACTCCTGGCTCCTCTGCCCTTGTGGCCATCTAGGGAGTCAACGAGTGGATGGAAGATCTCTGTCTCTAGGCCTCTCTGGCTCTGCCTTTCAAATAAATAAAACAAACCTTTTTTTAAAATAAAAGACAGGGTGGACAATCCAGTGTGTCCACACAGGGTAGAGCGCTTCAAAGTACATAAAGCAAACACAGATGGATTCAAACTCTGGTGGGCTCTGGCTTAGAAACAGGTGCCCCGTGACTAAAGAGCCGTCACCTAGAGGTGACCACTGAGAGTTCGTAGTGCGGCTGCTCTCAGAGACAGCCGTGGAGTCCACTTCACCCCAGCCACCAGCCTGTTGCAGCAGCTGCAGGAAAAGCAGACGAGCCAAGACCAGCCCCAGCCGGTAACATTGTAACACACAGCCAAGGTCTGTCTGTCGCTGCATCCCCAACAGAAGGCTCATGGCATGGCTCAGTGTACTGATTCTTCAGAGGCAATCAGCCTAGGGTGAACATTTAGTAAACTTCGGGAAGTGTCTTCCCAGAGATTGAAATCTCCATTTTAAATCAAAGATCTGAGCCTTTTAACTCAACTGTTCAGCCACCTGAGCCCACGGATTAAAGTCACCTGGACGAATTTCCACAGCCATTCCTACAAACACATGGCCGCAAGGGACAGTCCTGGGGGGTTACATGCCCCTTGCTGACAACAGTACTGGGGTCACACGATTTCACGTCCCCACCGGCGGACGGTCCTCGGGGCCCCGATCAGGTGTTGTCCACCACACCCTCGTCAGGGCCGGCGGCAGCGCCCACGAAGCCCCGGCGCCCCTCCGCCCGCCCGGCCTCCCAGCGAGGACCCCGGGGCTTGGGGGACGGGACCGGACGCCGCCGTTACCTGCCGCGCCGGTCGGCCCCCGGCCCGGACCCCGCCGCGCTGTAGTAGGCCGCGCGTCTGAGGTTGGGGGCGCCTGCCCCCGCGGCGTTGCGCACAGGGTACAGAGGAATCTGGTCTGCCATGCCCGGCCGTCCGGCAGCCTCGCACCCGGACACCGGCCGCGTCCTCCCCGACGGACCCTCAACTCCAACCGGTCCAGCCAGCCGCCCGCGCCCCGTCCCGCCCCCAGCGCGTCGCCGCCCGATGACGCCACCGAGCAGAGAAGGCGCGGCGGAGGGCGTGGCGCACACAGGCCACTCCCCCGACGCACGCCGGTTGGAGGTGAGCCCTACTCGGGGGCGTGGCCTTCAGAGGCCCAGCCCCGCCGCGCTTCGGGCCCTTGGGACCCCAGAGCGAGGGGCGTGGCTCTGCCAGGCTCTGCCCCCGGTGGCGGCAGTGCGCACGCGTGGGCGACTGACTTCCGGGGCGCCGCGCGTCAGGGAGAGCCTGGGCGAAGGCGAGGCGATGGGCTACCTTAGTGCAGCCGGGCGCGTAGGCCGTGCCCTGCCCGCGCTGCCCCTGGCCCCAGGCCCGCCTCGGAGCCCTCGGGGTCGGCGTCCGAGTTCGGCCGCCCGCGCCGCTGGCTCTGGTGGAATGAAACGGGAGACGTTCTCGCCTGCCCTGGCGTCGTGTCGGCCGGCCAGCCTCGGAGTCCACCTGGGCAGTCCCTCGGAGGACTGGCCTCTGCCCGACAGCAAGTCGGGGCTCGGTCTGCTCTCCCAGACAGCTGCCCTTCCTAACCACACGCCTAAAAACACGACCCCCCTTGGAGCTGGGTGACCGTGCCAAGTCCGCTCTCGGCTAGGTGGGTCCACGGGGCCCTGGCTGAAGTACCAGAAGGTGTCTGCACGCCCCACGTTGGGCGCCAGGGGAAATATTACCTGCAAAGCTTGGTGGGTTCGTTCCTCAGCTTTCTGTAGAAATGAAAAGCTAGGAATTGGCTACAGAGAAGTTTTACTTGCGAAGTGACCCGGTGAGCGAGAAGAGGAGGAAGGAAGGCGGACAAGCCTAGAAGGATCCAGGAGATGGCGTTGAGACCACCCAGGCCTGCTGAGGTTCGGCCACACCTAGGTGGGCGGCACCCATTTCCTGGCTGATTAAGAGACCACCAGTGGGGAACATCTTACCTGCAGGTTCCCGCCCAACAAGCAGGGGTCAGGGAAGGTTTAAAATCCCGAGGTCCTCCCTGGAACCTTTGGTGTCTTTCCTTCCCCTTTCGAGAGCCCACCTCCCGGCTTTCTCTCCCTGCCCACCTGGTTCCTTCGCAAATAAACTTTTTTGTCTGCAACAGATTCCCGACTTTTTATTTCTATACCAAGCTGAGGAAAGAGCCCACCGGGCATTTCTGGTAACAGTGTCTCCAGAAAAGAGAGAGAGCGAGCAGGGGTGTTCTGGAGGGTGATGGGGTTTTAAGGGTTGCCTTGCTCGTCTTTGGCCCAGAACCTGTGGGAAGACCTTTCCCACTGGTGGTCTCTCAGCCCATTAGGAAATGGCTGGCCAGTTCCTGCACTGTTTCCCGCCAGGAGTCAGAGGCTTGGGTGGTCTCACTGATAACATGCTTGTTCCTAATTCGTGATCTGAAACCTCCTGTGCATTCAGATTGTAAGGGTTATTTATGTTGAAAACAAAGATTTGTCTGCTGATTTACTCCCTGGGTGGACCGGGTGGGCCAGGTGGGCCAGGCGGGAGTCGAGAGCTTCTGGGGCTGCTACATGGTGCAGGAGTCCGAGAGCTTGGGCCATCCTCTGTTGCCTTCCCAGGCCATTAGCAGCGAGCTGGATGGGGAGCAGAGCAGCTGGGACTGGAACCACATGGATATGGGATGCAGGCACTGCAGGTGGCAGATTAGCATGCTGTGTTGCCACTGCCTCCCAATTTCAGGTTTTTATACAGAGTACTGTGTACTCAGTACCCTTGTGATATCGGTGGTATTCAGGGTTTCCTGGAGAACCAAGGAGCCTGGGGCCTGTTTGAGCCTCTCTAAGCCGTCACATGTAGAATCAGGGTTCTTGAGCCCAGTGCAAAAGCCTAGTGGCTAAATCCTCGTGTTAATGTCCAGGATCCCATGTGGGTGCCGGTTCGTATCCCAGCTGCTCCCTTTCCCATCCAGCTCCCTGCTTGTGGCCTGGGAAAGCAGTCAAAGATGGCCCAAAGCCTTGGAACCCTGCACCCACGTGGGAGACCCCAGAGATACTTCAGGCTTTGGATCAACTCAGCTTGAGCCATTGTGGCCACTTGGGGAGTGAACCAGCAGGCGAAAGATCTCTGTGTCTCTCCTCTCAGTAAATCTGACTTTCCAATAAAAATAGATAAAGAGGAATCAGGGTTCCTCAGAGAAGCAGTGTGTGAGGGCACCGCAGAGTTGGTGCAAAGGAAACACGAAGTCCAGAGGCCGGTGCTTTTCAGGATGTACGTTTCAGAACGTCTCAAAGCTCCTGGAATGACAGGCTTGAGAAAGTGCCAGCAGGCCTGGCTGTGCAGGCTGTGGTACCCGCCCCTCCCCTGCCCCCTGTGGGTGCTGTCCTTCCAGGCAAGCAATGGGGTACTGGTGCAGGCTGCAATTTTGGCCTCTGAGGACCCAGTGCAGCAGCTGGCGGTCTGTGCAGGTTCTTGGTGCACCATGAGATCCACACCCCTCAGTGAGGGCCCCCTGCTGGCTCCAGACTCTGAGAAGCAGTGTTCAGGGAGCTGCGTGGCCATGCCATAGCCCCGGCTGGCTATCACAGAAGGCCTGCCAGCCCCAGCGCTGGGCACCCTTGCTGTTGGGGCAAGGCGGTGAGGGGAGAGTGGGGCAGGCTGCTCACTCCCTTGGCAGCAGCAAATAGAGCAAAGACACTCTAGTGTTGAGAAAGCTGCTGGCCGCCAAGCTCCCCCTCACACCCGCACTTCCTTGGCAGCCCAGCGCCTTCGACCGCTACAGGCTGTCTGTGGTGAAGGCACCGAGGTAGACTCCTTCAGCTGCCTTTCTTCACTTCAGATGTCCTGAAATAGTTTAGAGTGTAGGCTCCATAGGGAGGGAGGCAGGGATCTCTTTCTCTTCTTCAGTCGCCCTCCCACCCTCTTCCTGTCTTCACCTCAATGTAGTTTTCTGTTTCCAATCCAGGGCCCAGGCCACCTGGGCATTTGGAGGCTCTCCGTGAGATAAGTACCCTGTGGGCCCACAGTCTCCATGCAGTGCTTCACTCCCCAAGGGACGCATTGGGCAGGGCTAGGCCAGGCCGCAGCCCAGAGCCAAGAGCTCCATCCTGGCCTCAAAGCTCCGCAGGTGGTGTAGGAACGCTGCCACCCACATGGCAAGCTCCTGAAGGGGCAGAAGCAGCAGACCCAAGCCAAAGTGAGGGCCCTGCCTCTGGCCACAGCACAGCCCTTGTGGCTACCTGCCTATGGCAGACAGGGTGGACAGGGTGTCTTCCAGGTGTGTAGGAAGACCAAGTCTGAGTAAGATTCCCTTTGGGTCTTGTGGAGACTCCCTGCCCCAGCTGTTATGGTGTCCCCATGAGGGCATGGCCATGCCAATTTCTCACCATCCCCAGTCCTCACTACCGCTGGTTGGCAGATGGACATGGCCCTGAAGACCAGGGTTCTGAATAGAGAGTGTGGCACCCTGGGTCAGCCTGTCCAGCACTGTCTGGAATTTCATGTGGCCCAGCTCAAATGTCCATAGTCCAAGTCGCTAGGGCCAACCCAAAGGCAAGGCCTCTTCTGAGATAACCCTCGGAACCATCCAGAAAATCAAGGGAAATCAAAGGCTATTGAGGCTGGCCTGGCTGCAGCCACTGGACCCTGCTGTGGTAACACAGGCCCTGTGTCTTCCTCCAGGGTGCCCCTGCCCCGTGCCCAGCCACGTGACGTCCATCACCCAACATCCTCTCCACCTGTCAGCCAGCGGGCCCCAGCCCAGACAGACACAAGATGGGAGCCTGGCCTCCACCCCTGCCCAGCTTGCAGGCTCTACTTCCAGACTGTGACAGGACAAGTAGGATGCATGGCCAGCGTGGGCAGCTGTCACCTGCAGGTCTTCCCTGAGTATGTCTCACTGGGGTGGGTGTCTCATGACAGCACCCCAGGTCGGGACAGGCTCTGCACCCTCTGTCCTCAGACGCACTGGGGCTGGCAGAGTTTGCCTCAGCTGTGGGAGGCTGCGGCACCACTGGGAATCGTCAGGTGGCTGAGGGGAGCAGATGTCACAGTACTGGGCCTGCCCCCTGCTGTTGCTCTGTCTTGCTGTGAATGCCGTGTGTGTCCAAGTCATCTTCACCATCCAGGTGGCCATCATGCACATGTGCTGTTTCACAAAACCACTGGCCAGATTCAGAGCCTGGGCCAAGATGCAAAACAGCTTACCTCCTTGGCCGTTGCAGGTGTGCAACGTATGCTGCAGGTGTCGGCTTGCTAGATGGCTACCACCCTGCACGACTGACACACCAACTCCTGACCCCCTGCAGACTCTGGCTCCCACCTTCCCGTCGCTCAGGCACTGGCTACTGCACCCCTTCCCTCACCAGGGCTGGAACTTCCTCCAACCCACTCAGACATCACACCCTGCATGCCTGTAGAGGACCATGTGGTGTCACTGCTATCCAGCTCGTCCCCATGAACCCTGCGCTTTCTACAGCTCTGCTGCCACAGTTTGGCCTGACCCCCAGGCTCCCCTCCCTGTAGCTGAGACAGATGTGGACCCGCCTGGCGGCCTGGCTGTGCCCAGAAAGGAGAGCCCAGCAAAACCTGCAGGATTTGGCAAACTCCACTGCTGACTCCTGGAGCCGCCCTTGGCTGACCCTGGGAGGCTGGGTTCTGGGCTCTGGTTGGGCACCATTCTGGAGAGCTCTGAGGCTGAGCTTACCACAGTGTGTTCCAGGTGCTGTGCGTGCCCCTGCCTGTGGGCTCATGGCACCTCTTGGCTCCTGGTGGGCCTGTTGGACTCCCACCGCACTCAGGGCAAGGCTCCTGGATGAATCTTTCTGCGCACAGGAGGCATCTCAGATGACTACCCCTTTGCCTTCCCCTGAACCTGGCCAGTGTCCTGTGGAAACAGAGGCCTCGTGGGCCTCTGCCAGGAGGCACCTCTGCGAGTCACCAGGATGGAGGGAGGAGCCCAAGGAGGCACCCTTCATCTCTGGAAAGGCATCTCTGATTCCGGGGCAAGCCCGGAGCTGTGCCACCCTCTCCCAATCCATCATTCGTCCGCATCTTGCTCCCACCGGCCTCTTCTCCCATGGCAGCGCACCGTGTGCGCCCAAGAGCAGAAGCAGCAATTATTGATAATAACTTTATTGGGTGTAATTTGCATGTCTCTCCTGAAAGGAGCCATGCATTAAATACAAACACTCGCACTTGACCTTGCCCGGGTCCATTCCCTGCACAGCAGTGTCCCTTTCTTCCCAGGAAGGACTGGGACGATTTGTCACACAGAAATTACATTGCACTCACTGCTAACGGTCTTTTATCAGATAAATTATGTGTGTCTGTTATGATGGAGGTTTCACATTGTGCAAACCTGAGTTTGAGTTGAGACTAAAAGGAGAAACCCCTTTCTGTGGAGGACACACAGGCAGCTCCTGGCTGCACCTGTGCGGAGTCATGGCCGGGCTGGCTGTGCTGCAGCCAGCAGCATCACGTGGGTGTGGTGTGTGAGTGCGGGCTCACCTGCCCTTCTCCACGCCCCTGCACCCGGGCCCAGGAGGCCCCGAGTCACCGACTCGAGGGTTCACCACAGAAACCACACTTGTAGGAAGAACAAAGCTGTATTCCAAGGAGAGACACAGCAGCACTTTTCATGACTTTTCTGAGAACAGAAAACTTTCTGTCTGAAAATATTATGTGTGCTGTGGAAAACGGGCAAGTCGGAAGCGAAGGTGGAAACTGCACGTGTTCTTTGCCGGCAGGCGTGGGTCGTTGCATTGTCTTCACAGGTGTGTAGGACATCTTTATTCTTGCTTCATAAAACATCTTTGGGGGCCTGCGCTGTGGCATGGGTGAAGCTGCAGCCTGTGGTGCTGGCATCCCATATGGCGCATGTTCGAGTCCCAGCTGCTCTGCCTGCCTCTGTGGACTCAGCCAGCAAGGGCTGCACTGGAGAGGAAAGTGGCCCTTGCTGGGCTTGCCCTTCAGTCTTGCCCAGCTTTCCTGAGACCGCCCTTAGCCTCCTGCCTGCTCCAAGGCTGGCATTTACGGTGGGTTGTTAGCACCTTGTGTGATGATCCAGGAACAGCACCACCCCTCCCCAGAGATGGGCAGGCAGGGAAGGCCCAATGCCGCGCTCCTCAGTTCCAGGGGCTCAGCGGCCTCACCTGCCTCTTGCCAGGATGTGAAAGCACGGGAAGGCTGCGTGCAGCCCTCACACCACCCCTGCCTAAAAGGTTCCTGTTGACTCCTACGCTCTGAGGAACAGGGGAGGGCTGTGTCCACCTACAGGCCCCATGCCTGACAGCTACTCCGCTGCCACCCCTCGCCCTCATCATGTTGCTTGTGTCCTTAATGAAGGGATTAGTAACAGACTCAACATAGTTTCACTGGGATGCTATAAGTCTTTCCTCCTCCTCCTCCTCCTTCTTTACATTTATTGTTGCTTGAAAGAAAGAGCTACAGAGAGAGGGAGAGGCAGGGAAAAAGAAAGCTCTTCCATCCCCAGTTTCACTCTCCAAATGCTCCCAGTGGTTGAAGCCAGAGCCAGCAGCAGACAAGCCCTCCGGCTGCTCAGAGAGCAGGCTGCTGTCTGTTTCTCTATAGCTGGTTAGGATTTACCAGACAATGTGTGCAGGGCAAGAGCCAGAATACTCAATGCAGGGTGCTGCCCACAGGTAGGTATAGGACATTCAAACTGATGTGTGTGTGCGCACACATATGTGCACACGCGTGTGCACATGTTTTAAATCAAAGCCAGGGCCAACCTGTGGGGAATGATCAGTGAAGGCTGAGTACTGCATGGCTGCCACACCAAGGGCACAGCCCGCTGCCACACCAAGGGCGCAGCCCGCTGCCACACCAAGGGCGCAGCCCGCCTCGGCGTATGCAGGACACATGTGGGGCCTGGGTGCCCATAGCTATGCAGACAGAGCAGGGTCTCCACACAGACCCCCCACTGACCCCAAAGGTCAGGATGTGTGGCCAGTGATGGTGGCTTTCCAGGTACCTGATGACACCACCAGGGGTGCCAGCCCAAGGCTTACACACTCCTAGCCAGGGAACATCTATCTGCCAAAGAGACAGTTAAGAGCACTCCATCTGAGCACCCAGGCTGGAAGAGTCCGTCCCAGTGGGATACACCCAATGGGTGCATCTTCCCAAGCTGAGAGCAGCGAGCAGAGAGTGGCGACTGGGGCTGAGGCATGGGGGAGAGCCACCCAAGGCCATGAGCATGCAGCCACAGCATATGTGTGCACGGTGTGAGAGCAGACGCAGCCCACCGAGCACAGTGCCAACACGTGCAGGCCTGACACACCCTGAGGTCATTGTTTATTCCAGCGTGGCCCAGCACTGCCCATTTGATCACACTCCGGACGGCTTGTTTGTTTACAGCCCAGTGGGTTTACACGAGGAAAATTGAATTTTCCTATTAATTGTGCTAAAGGACACACAGCTGCATGAGCCATTTCCTTTGTGTCAGGATGCAAAAATGCTCCCCCCATCCCCAGGATTCAGCTGGAAAAAAAAACCAACTAAAAGGCTTACCATGCTGCTTGGAGACATTTCTGGACAGAAAACGCAGACTTTAGTTCTTCCAGATGCTGTGAATTCTGCAGAGAGCCGTGAGCACAGAGAGGATGAGATGCAGTTTAGAATGTACCCTGTGTGTCAGTGTGGCCGGCTGTGGTGTACATGACACCCCGTGTGTCAGTGTGGCGGGCTGTGATGTGGTCTGGGGTCCCCTGGTGTGTGGGGGGGCCATGTTGTGGGAGGTGGTGCCCTGGTATGAGCATGGGCTGTGGTGTGCGGTGGGGTCCCTGGTGTATGTGTGGGCTGGGGTGTGGACTTGGGTCTCCTGGTATGTGTGGGGATTGTGGGGTCCCCTGGTGTGTGTGGGATCCTTGGCTGTCTGGCGCCTGCAGTGTGTACTGTGGTGCCTGGGGTTGCTGGGTCTGGAAGTCGTTGTGGAAAGAAGCATCCTTGGACTTTACAGTTTACATCTCCCAGTGGCCTTATTCAGCTGTGAGGCCAGGCAGTCCTGTGGGGACTGCGTCAGGCTCCAGTGTGCTGGGGCAGTTTTGTGACATGCCACCTGCTGGCCTGTTTTGCAGCTCCCCCCCCCCCCCCGGGGCTCTCTTCCTTGGCCACCCCAAGCCCTTTTATCAATTGCAGCCCCGACCCTGACATGCCAGGCTCTTGCCCAGCAGCCATAGCAGCTTCTTGCAGCCAAGTCCTCCCATCCTGAGGCCTCGCCTGCTGCTGCCCTGGTGCAGCTGCATGCCTGTCCAAGCACCACCAGGAGCCCGTCTGCAGGAAGCGGCCCAGCAGGTGCTGATCAGACCATAAGGGTCTGCAGCCCTGTGGCTGCTTCTGCTGACCCTCGACTGCCCACTGGCCCTGGAGGGCGGCACAGAGCATGGCCACCTGTACCTGCGGCTGCCTGGTCAGCTCCGACTGCCTGCTTTGTCCATGCCCACCAGCTGGCTACGGGAGGTGGCCGTGTGTGTCCCTTGATTCGGGTTGTCCCACGCCTGCTATTCCCCGCAGTCCAGCCTGCTCATGCAGCTGCTGGCGGGAGCGCTGAGGTCCTGCTGGCCAAATTCTCCTTGTAGCTTTTGGGATCCTCTCCTAGGATGTCTTTCTAGGTCAGGAGTCAGAGCACTTCCGATTTTATCATCAAGCAGACTAAACTGAATATGCAAACCTTCCCTTCAGGGCTTTTCTGTCTGAGCTTTCAGATGGTGGGCACCTGCCCTGCCTCCGACAGACTGGGTCCCCTCTGTGGAGCCAACTTGACATCTCTCCCCATGCCAGGTGCAGTGGCCCGCGAACCTCAGTGCCCAGGGCCCCACTGGGGCCCAGAAGAGCCGGTCAGTGTGTGAGCTGCCCTCCTGGCTCCACGCACCACCTTGCAGCGTGGGTGTTCCACGCTCGCTAAGTTCGTGTTCTGAACTCATGCCACACAGCTGCACATCATAATTTTCATCCTGTTTGTCTTTTAAAATTAATAACCCTTCACTGGACTTTGGACTGTGACTTCAGGAGATTCAAATGGTGAAGAAGATGACAGATTTCTTTTCAGATGTGCTTCAAGGAGTGGTAAACCATCATGAAGTCGGGGTGCTAATGTTGCAGGGTCTGTAGAGCCTGTGCTCTGGGGGCCAGCACTGGGGTGCAGTGGGTAAGGCCACTGCTAGTGATACCAGAATCCCACCCAGTGTAAGCCTGCTGCTCCACTTCCCACCCAGCTCCCTGCTGGTGCACCTGGGAAAGCAGCAGAGGATGAACAAGTCCTGGGTCCCTGCACTCACGTGGGAGACCCAGAGGAAGTTCCTGTCCCTGGCCTGACGCAGTGCTGGCTGGTGAGGGCACTGAGAGAGCGAACCAGGGGATGCAAGACCTCTTGCTCTCTCTCTCTGTAAGTCTGGCTTTCAAGGAAATAAATAAATCTTAAAGAAAACAAAATTAGAGTTGGTGCTCTGGAGGGAGGTGCCCGGATCCCAGGGTTTAAATTCTTGAGGGAAACCCTTCAAGTCGCATGTGAGGCACCGGTGGGATGTCACCCATGGCCAGGTGACACTGGCATGTGAGGGCTGTGTTTCCAGCGCAGCCCACACAGGCGAAAAGGGAAAGTGGCTCTGGGGCCCTGAGCCAGTTTCACAAGCTGCATGTCTAACTTGTCACCGGCAAGGAGGGAGCCAGATGCCATGGATGCAAGAGCACATGTTCAGCACCGACTCAGAGCAGGCACCGCACAGACTCCATCTCCATGCCATGGTCATGGAGTTCTCTCTACACCCCCAGCGGGGAAGCTGAGGTCATTCTGAGGCAGTTGGTGTACCAGCCCCCAAGGTGGGCTGGTAGACCTGGGCCTCGGAGTCCCAGCAACACGAGCGGTCCTGAGGGCCCGCCACTCCACACCCACACCATCTCCTCTTGCCCGGGGCAGGTGTCAGGGCCTGGCCCCAGCTGCCCGCCAGTGCTGCCAACTCAAGCAAGGCAGGGGAGGGCAAGCTCCCTTCTGCAACAACAACAAATCTCCAAATAAAAAAAATGCTCATGGGTGAATATTAATACTCATGGATTAAGAAAAACAAAAGGAGAAATTGCCTGGAATAAGGCGCAGATCGCCCTTTGATTCTGTCCACTGAGACGTGCAACCAATTACTCCACCCAGCCGCCATGTGGCCGGGCCCTGCCCGGGGTGCCCACCAGCCCAGCCAGGGCTCACTGCTCTCCACAGAAACTGGGACATGGCAGGACCCCAGTGTCACCAGGACACAGTAAGGTGGGATCATGTACCTGGTGTAAGACCCCATTCACAGACTCGGGGAGGGGATGGGAGGAGGTGGTGCTGCACTGGGTTACAGGAGGCCTTAGCATTACAAAGCGTGTGTGTGGACCGTGAATGGGACTGGAGGATGCTGCGTTAGGTAAAGCCAAGCAGAACACCGGAGATGGCTCAACCTCCCCTCATGCGGCTCTCAAGGTTGACGTGGAGCGGGGCTCACCTGAGGCAGGGAGGTGCAGAGGGGAAAAGGCATTTAGGGACAGACTGGGAGGGGGAGGCAGGACATGAATACAAGGGGCACGGGAAAGCAGGGCTGTCCCTGCCTCGCTTGTTCCGTCCTGTGAATCTAACATTAATCACAGAAATGTCAATGCTACCCAAACGTGCGCATGCCAGCACATGCCTGGTGGTCCTGGCTCACCATTGCCCCATGGGCCTGTATGCAGCTTCCTGGACCCCAGGTTCAAGCCTGGGACCCTGTCTCTGGCCTCCAAGTAACAGGCTCCTCCCGTGAAGCTGTGGGTCCGTTTCTCCAGCTTCTCCACCATTCAGGTGGGAAATGGCTTGGCATATTGGTAACTCCTCAAGTGCAGCCAGCTCCCAGGAATCCCAGGACCACAGCGAGGGCCCCACGGGGTGGCTGCGGGACCCTGGGAGCCCCTGGACCACAGCGAGGACCCTACGGGATGGCCGTAGGGACCCTGGAAGCCCCCAACACCACAGCGAGGACCCTACAGGGTGGCTGCGGGAACCCTAGCCCCTGGATCACAGCGAGCACCCTATGGGGCTACCCTACGGGGTGGCCGCGGGGACCCTGGGATCCCACTGGATCAATGGTCCAGGTGGGGATGGGGAGCACAGCCCTGACAGCTACTCTTCCTTCCCTTCGATGCTTCTGCTCCAAGGAGGGATACAGCAGGTCTTCCTGCACTGAGCCCCTCTCTGGTAGGCTTTTGTCTCCATGCTGGGCTCCTGTGGGCTCCCACGGGCTGTCACAGTCTGAGTTGGTGGCTGTGTTCTCCTGGCGCCCAAGGCAGTTAGCCCGGCCCTCCCTGATTTCAATGATACCTGCTGCTCATACCTGCTGCCTCCCACGCTGTATGCCCACAGGGGAAGCGTGGCTCCACCTCAGTTCCCTGTTGCCTTTGCGTAGCTGATGGTCAGCTCAAGGTTTGGGGTGCCCTCTTTGGGATGAGTGGGATCCCCGGTCTGCTGGCTCTCTCTAGCTGAGTTGGCCCCTTCTTCTGCCTCCTGTCCTGCCGGTGCACCTTGGCTCTGTCACACTGCATCACACTCCGTCACGGCCCTCGGGCGTCCTTTGGTCCCTTTTCTGTTTCCTGCCACAGTTTGGATGGGCAGTTTCACTCTGGTGTCGCTCTGCTGTGGCGCCCATTGACTGAGTTCTTCATTTTGCTTCCCAGAGCTTTTAGCTCTACTTTCTCCATTGCTTCCTCACTATATCCTGTTTCCTTGCTGGGAGTTACCATTAGCCCATTTGTCTTAAGTATATTTGTAATTGCCTGTTACATGGATTTTTTTGGTCATGGATGCTTTAAAGTTTTCTCAAAATTTTTTTGTAAGATTCATTTTACTTGACTTAAAAGAGAGGGAAGAAGAGACAGAGAGAGATCTGTCCACTGATTCACTCCCCAAGTGGCTGCAGTGGGAGCTGAGCTGATCCAAAGCCTGGAACCAGGAGCCTCTTCCAGGTCTCCCATGCAGGTGCAGGGTCCCAAGGCTTTGGGCCGTCCTCCACTGCTTTTCAGGCCACAAGCAGGGAGCTGGATGGGAAGTGGAGCAGCAGAGTATGAACCAGCACCCATATGGGATCCCAGCACAGCAGGTAGAGTATTAACCTGATATGCTATGGCACCAGCACCCTAAAGGTTTTTTTTTTTTTTTTTTAAGATTTATTTCTTGAGGTTGGTTCTGCGGCATAGTCGGTAAACCTGCTGCTTGCAATGCTGGATCCCACATGGACGCCAGTTCAAGTCCTGGCTGCTCCACTCCTAATCCAGCTTTCTGCTAATGCACCTCAGAAAGCAGCAGAGGGTGGCCCCAGTGCTCGGGCCTCTGAACCCACGTGGAAGACGCAAAAGAAGCTCCTGGCTTCTGGCCGACCCAGCTCTTGCAGTGGCAGCCATTTGCAGAGTGAACCAGTGGATGAGAGACCTTTCTCTTTCCTTCCTGTCAGTAGCTCTGATTTTCAAATAAAAACATAAATCTCAAGCACACGAAGCTGTCCACCTGACGGTCAGGAGGGAGCTGCTGGTCGCTGCTGCACCAGTCAGGGCTGACCAGGCCACAGGGGGAGGTGGTGACGGGGCTTCCAGCTGACGTTCGAGCTGTGTGTAGGCTGCCCAGTCTGAGTGCGGCGGGAACCAGGCCCAGGCAGGTGGCTCAGAAGACCAGCTGGGTGAGGCAGGCAGATCCAGCCATCCTGGTGTCTGTGGTGGCCTTGGCTGGTGACACTGTGATCATACCAACCCTAGCCAAGGCAGCCACCTGGGCTTTGGCATTTCCATGCGGTTCTGTGTGCAGCATCATTTGAAAGCAGCTGCTGGGGTGTCTGGAGGCCATTGGCTGCTCAGGCTTGGAGAGAAGTCGCTCAGGGTGCCGAGGGAGACGTCTTAGAGCTGTGGGCTGGTCCTTATGCAGAGCTGGCCTCTTGACACTGCCCAGGGGCCTGGGCCCTCCTGGAGCTGCAGCCCTGCCTCACGGCCCAGGGCGATTCATCATCAGGTCCCCATTGGTCCTGTGCCACGCGCTATGCTCCTCTGGCCTTCCTCACTGAAGACCCAAGTTAGGAATTGCTATTTGAGTCCTGCCCTCCCAGCCACATGGGAAGGTGATTTCTACCTGCATGCAGCTCATGGTCCCATGGGCCTGCCACCACGAACAACAGCCCTCTCGGCCATCTCTAGAAACAACCGATCTCTTTCTGAATCTCATGCTCCTGTCCACTCAGGCCTCAAGTCTGGTCACATTAACAATGCTTGCACACTTTCGTCTCACTGCCTGCTGGCTCATGGGCTCTCTGCAGAAACTCACAATGCAGCTGGCAAGCTGACACTCTCTGCCACCGTAGCAACAATGCTGCATTTTGCAAGTGGCTGCATGTTTGAACACCTCCTTACACTAATTCCAATACATTGTAGTTGAAATGAGACTTCTCACCCACTAGAAGGCTCCTGCCTCAAGAACTACGGGGTGGTGTTGTTAGTTCAGCAACAATTCTTACAGGAGGGAAGCTGGATTTCCCCGCGAGGCACACTCCATGCGCAAACCTGAAAGGACGAGACACTGAACAGGCGATGGGACGGCAGCAGAAACCAAACAGTGAACACAGCCGTGGGCGTCTCAGGACTGCGGGTGCTGCACGCCAGCAATGATCTGCCACATGACCCTCTCGAGGAGCCCATTTGCCCACTTCAAAGTGAGGAACTCGAGGCCCATGGCTGAATCACCTGTGGCTGCCCATCTGGACTGCGACCATCTGACCGTCACGTAGGCCCATGGCCCCTTAGTCGCTACTGACGCATGACATGGCCAGACCGAAGCGGCATATAGGAGGGAAGGCAGCCAACGGAGGCACTGGGGCACCTCCTGCAGATGCTGCCCGTGACCTGCTGGAGGGGGACCCCATGCTGCACACATGTGTGGCTGTTGCTGGGGACTCACGGCTCACCGAAGAGGGACAGGCCCCATGGGGCCCGAAGTTGATGCACATATGTTACAACTCATTTTCTGCAAACTGCAGCTCCGTTGGTGCGAAGCACACGCCCTAGAGCGGGGGAGGAGTCCATGTGAGCTGCCCTGATCAGTGCTGTGGTGGGTCGGCACGGAGGTCTTGGCCAGAACGCCAACAGGAAAAGCACATGGTGCAAGCCCTGGTGCAAGCCCTAGTGCAGAGCTCACGAAATAGCACCGTGACTTCCTAAGAAACCGTTCAGACCAAGCTCTGCCTGGGGCTGGTGCTCCAGGAACCTGGCACAGCGCTCACCTCCCAGCTCTGGTCCGGCGCTGCTGTTGGGGGCCTCTTGGGAGTGAGCCAGAGGATGAGAGAGCTCCCTCAGGCTCCCTCTCTGCTGCATTGCCTTTCAAATAAGTAACTAAATACATTTATTAAAAGTTTTTTTGAGAGGCAGAGCCCTCCCCCACCCCCACATGGGACAGAGATGCAGACACAGATCTCCCATGGTGCCCTCAGCGCCTGGGGCTGGGCCAGGCGGCAGCCAGGAGCAACACTGGGATCCCTCATGTGGGTGGCAGGGACCCTAGGACGCCCTCGCCGTCGCTGGAAGCTGGAGTGGGGACCAGGGCCAGAGCCTGACCCAGGGTTCCACATGGGATGCGGCTGTCCCATCCCGCACTTGACCCAAGGTGCCAAGTGCCTGCCTTCTGCCCCCACTGCTTTTGAGCTAGGCCACAAATGAACAGAACACACACACATACACAATGTAGTTTGTTATTGCTATTTCTTCAACCATTTCCAGTAATACACTGTGATCAACTTGGTCATGTAACTGCTTATCTGAATTTTTCATTTAGCAGCATCTCCAAGAAGAGCAGCTGTTTTACGGACTTAGCAGCCAGTCCACCTGCTCAGCAAGAAGCTTGCGTTTCAGCTCCACAGTGCAGGACACAGGGTGGGAGTGAGGCTGCAGGGCCGCCTGGGCTGCAGGGTGACCCTCAGCCAGGACCCCTGGCTCCTGACGGTGAATCCAGGGGCAGATTTCATTCTTTCTTTTCTTTTTTTTTTTTAAGATTTATTCATTTTTATTGGAAAGCCAGATATACAGAGAGGAGGAGAGACAGAGAGGAAGATCTTCCATCCGATGTTTCACTCCTCAAGTGAGCTGCAACGGGCCGGTGCACGCCAATCCGATGCCGGGAACCAGGAACCTCTTGCGGGTCTCCCACGCGGGTGCAGTGTCCCAATGCATTGGGCCGTCCTCGACTGCTCTCCCAGGCCACAAGCAGGGAGCTAGATGGGAAGTGGAGCTGCTGGGATTAGAACCGGCGCCCATATGGGATTCCGGGGCTTTCAAGGCGAGGACTTTAGCCGCTAGGCCACGCCGCCGGCCCTGGCAGATTTCATTCTTAAGACCCTAATAACCAAGACATGGCGCCTTCATTCAGATTTGGGGGTTTACGGGAACACATTCCAGGACACCCCAACATGACCTCAGCTCTGGCTGACTGCCCGGTCCCAGCGATGCTTGCGTGGAGGGGAGCTGGCTGTGAGAGCCCCATGCTGCCTGGCGATGGAAGCGAGAGGCAACGTGCCTGCCACCCACTCAGAGCCACTTATGCATTCCAGGACCAATACAGCCCCTTAGATTTCTGAGTTTCTAATTTACAAAATCTTAAATAGGGAGAATGGTTCGGACAAGCCTGGCTAACAGTTTTCAGAAGCTCATCAGTCCTGTAAAATTTCAATTTATCCTTCCACATTTGCAAGGCTTACAGCGACGTTGCCATTAACACCCTTTTCTTTTCAAGTCCTCCTTACCTCCAGCCACAGTCCCCTGGCATTAAGCCGATGTGACCGCGGCACGTGGTCCTCTAAGGGGCAGCCTGGGTGGGCCCTTGGCCCGCTGGCTCAGCTCTCCCCACCCACCTTAGGGTTCTGAGAAGACTTCTCTAAGTTAGTAGCAAACACTTAGCCTGCCTCCCCTGGCTGCTCACTGCACACCCTACTGTGTGCCCCGCTGCCTGCCTCCCCTGACTGCCTGCCTCCCCTGGCTGCTCACTGCACGCCCCGCCGCCTGCCTCCCCTGGCTGCTCACTGCACGCCACGCTGCCTGCCTCTCCTGGCTGCTCACTGCACGCCACGCTGCCTGCCTCCCCTGGCTGCTCACTGTGCGCCCTGCTGTCTGCCTCCCCTGGCTGCTCACTGCATGCCACGCTGCCTGCCTCTCCTGGCTGCCTGCCTTCCCTGGCTGCTCACTGTGCGCCCTACTGTGCGCCCCACTGCCTGCCTCCCCTGGCTGCTCACTGTGCGCCCTGCTGTCTGCCTCCCCTGGCTGCTCACTGCATGCCACGCTGCCTGCCTCTCCTGGCTGCCTGCCTTCCCTGGCTGCTCACTGTGCGCCCTACTGTGCGCCCCACTGCCTGCCTCCCCTGGCTGCTCACTGCGTGCCATGCTGCCTGCCTCCCCTGGCTGCTCACTGCACGCCACGCTGCCTGCCTCCCCTGGCTGCTCACTGCACGCCACGCTGCCTGCCTCCCCTGGCTGCTCACTGCACGCCACGCTGCCTGCCTCCCCTGGCTGCTCACTGCACGCCACGCTGCCTGCCTCCCCTGGCTGCTCACTGCACGCCACGCTGCCTGCCTCCCCTGGCTGCTCACTGCACGCCATGCTGCCTGCCTCTCCTGACTGCCTGCCTCCCCTGGCTGCTCACTGTGTGCCCTACTGTGCGCCCCACTGCCTGCCTCCCCTGGCTGCTCACTGCGCGCCATGCTGCCTGCCTCCCCTGGCTGCTCACTGCACAACATGCTGCTTGCCTCTCCTGGCTGCCTGCCTCCCCTGGTTGCTCACTGCACATTCTGCTGCCTGCCTCCCTGTGACCTCCCGAAGCTGCTGGAGAAGCATGCCTGACCATGGAGCTGCCTCCTCACGGCACTGCTCATGAGCCTGACAGGCACTACAAAGGCTGCTGTGGGTTCCGGGGACGAGGGCATGGGTGGCATGCTGCTCCTGGAGCTGGCACAGTGAGCTCTGCATTTCTGATCCAGAGAGCACAGGTCACAGATGTCAGGACACAGAGCTCAAATCTGAGATCCTGCTCACATGGCCAGACTTGGGTGGTCAGCACGCCACCAGCCAATCCACTCTTCATGGGACTAACAGCTCCCTGGCAGCTCAGACAAGCCAGAGAGTCTGCTGCCTGCTATCAGCAACATCTGCACAGCTCAGCAGTGTGGAGGCTGTGGAGGAGCTGCTGGCTGCCACACCATCCCGCCCAGCCACTGGACCCCGGGCACAGCGAGGGGCTAGCACAGCCCAGGGGCCTCGCAGAAGGTGGCAGCCAAGGTGCCCAGGAAAGGACACAGCGTTGGTGGGGCTGACGTGCTGGCTGCACATTCTTCACCCTTTTCCTGAGTGGGCTGAGCGTGCAACACCTGGGACAGCAGCAGTCACCTACAGTTGTGAGGGAGCAAGAAGGGGGGTAGCCACTGAGTCTTCCCCACCAACTTTGAAATTCAGGACTGCATGTCGTATGAGAGAGGTAGCCCCTGTGTAAGTGCTAAACTCAAGGGCGAGTGGGACAGCTGAGTACCAACTTCTAACAGAGCAGGAGCTGGGGCCTACGGGTGCTGGAACGGGGAATGATAAAGCATGACTCAGGGCCTAAGCCACCTAAACTTCCCTGTGTGCTCGGGGCTGGAGGACTAGCTGCCACACCCCTGCAGGAGCATCTCCCTCACCCCTGCTGGAGTAGCTCCCTCACCCATGTAGGAGCAGTCCCCCTCACCCCTGCTGGAGCAGCCCCCTCACCCCTGCTGGAGCAGCCCCCTCACCCCTGCAGGAGCAGCTACCTCACCCCTGTGGGAGCAGCCCCTTTACCCCTGCAGGAACAGCGCCCTCACCCCTGCTGAAGCAGCTACCTCAACCCTGCAGGAGCAGCTCCCTCAATCCTGCAGGAGCAGCGACCTCAACCCTGCAGGAGCAGCTCCCTCACCCATGTAGGAGCAGTTCCCTCACCCCTACTGGAGCAGCCCCCCTCACCCCTACAGGAGCAGCTCCCCTCACCCCTGCTGGAGCAGCCCCCCTCACCCCTACAGGAGCAGCTCCCCTCACCCCTGCTGGAGCAGCCCCCCTCACTCCTGCTGGAGCAGTTCCCTCGCCCCTGCAGGAGCAGCTACCTCAACCCTGCTGAAGCAGCCCCTTTACCCCTGCAGGAGCAGCGCCCTCACCCCTGCAGGATCAGCTTCTTCACCCCTGCTGGAGTAGCTCCCTCACCCCTGTAGGAGCAGCCCCACTCACCCCTGCTGGAGCAGCCCCCTTGTCCCGACCTGCAGGACACGACGTCAAACCCTGAGGGTGGACTGGGAATGCCGGGCTGCTAGCCCCGGGCTGCTGGCCCAAGAAACACACGGACACTGGTACTTGGTGGAAAAGAGTGCCTCTCTCTTTATTTTTACTCCTCATATATATACCTTCTTCTCTAGGGCAGGGGGAGAAAGGGAGGGGTTTCCTGGGAGTAATTATCTTCATTGAAGCAGGGAAGGAACTAATCAGCTATATTGAAACAGGGGAGGAACTAATTATTTGAACAGGAACAAGGGTGGAGGTTCTATTCTGCTTGCTCTACAGAGGATGTTTTGGCCTAATATCTGCTTGCTGTAGCCCTGCTTGCAGGCTTTTGCAATGCAACAGGCTGTCAGGTAGGCCAAGTCTAAGGCCCATAAGTCTCTGGCTCCTAACACCCCCTCACTCCTGTAGGAGCAGCCCTACTCACCCCTGTAGGAGCAGCCCTACTCACCCCTGTAGGAGCAGCCCCCCTTACCCCTGTAGGAGCAGCCCACCTCACCCCTGTAGGAGCAGCCTCCTCACCCCTGTAGGAGCACCCTGTTGGGCCCATCCTAAGCCAGGTAAAGTAATGACTGTGCTTGGGCTCTCCAGGTGACCAGCAGCCACAGGTCCCAGCCTTTGGTGCTCTAACTGCATCTGTGGTTGGGCCTTGGAGATGGATTCCGCAGCCCACGGCACTGTGTATCTGCAGCAGCAGGACACCAGGGCAGTGACCCCAGTGAATGGATGTGTGGGGGTAAGCATACCAGGTGACTTCAATGCTTATGGCAGGGGGATTGCCAGCCCCCAGGACGGGACACCCGGAGCTCTGATATGGCTCTCCATGGCTGCTCCGAGAGCAGGCACCCAGTTCACCTGCTTACCAAACATCTGTTTGCCGTCTCTCATGCACTGAGCTTTGCAGGGTGGAGGGCAGGATTCGAGGGATGCTATGGCCTTCACTGACCTTGCTTCACATAGGTCCCATGCTGTGCCCTGGAAGCTCCAAGAGGGCCCAGCATGAGGACAGACGGCCTTTGACTCAGACCTCGGCTCTGGCTATGCAGGTTTCTCTGGGGAGATGCCTCGCCTGCTGTGCCTGTGTCCCGTGGGGGCTCACCTCACCACATCTGATCTGAAATGGGGGCAAGTCTGTGGCTGGAGGGCTAGGAATGCTCTACTTCTGCTTTCTAAGCAAAGCTAAATCCTGCCCAGAAATTGGAGGCAGTGTCAGCAAGAATGGGGTCCACAGGTGGGGGGGTCACTGGTGTCCCAGTGCTCATCCTAGAGACCACGTGCATGGCAGGGTGCTCCTTTGACCGTGCTCGGGCCATGGGAGCTGTTCTGACCATGTGAGCTCACCAATACGTGAGCCCCTCTTACCACGTGAGCCCCTCTTACCACGTGAGCTCACCAATATGTGAGCCCCTCTGACCACGTGAGCCCTTTTGACTACATGGGCCCTCTGACCACGTGAGCTCACCAATATGTGAGCCCCTCTGACCACTGAGCCTCTCTGACCATGTGAGCTACCAATATGTGAGCCCCTCTGACCACGTGAGCACCTGGCCAAGGACCCTCTGACCACTGAGCCCCTCTGACCACCTGAGTCCCTCTGACCCCATGAACCCTCCGACCCCGTGAGCATCTGACCACATGTGCTCCTGATCAGAGACGCTCTGCTGTGAGCTCTTGGCCAAGTGACCGCCTGACCGCATGAGCTGATGCTAAGAGAACTCTTCTTGCTAATTACAGAAGTCCAAACACAAATACTGAACACAACAATAGTTGAAATACTTGTGAAATACTGACATTTCCCAATGTGATAATTAGGGCAAACTGGCAAACATATGCCAATCATTTTTTACCAAGTCCAGAAAAAGTGGGATTTTCTTACCAAAGACAAGTGACATGGAGCATGGTTGTACCCAGCCCGTCAAGTTGGGCAGATCACTGGGACTAGATCCTTGCTGGCTGCACTGGGTCCAGTCTCGGCCTGGAATGGCCACCTTCCACCGCCCCTCCTTCTTGGCAGTGAGGTGGGGACAACGCTAAATACTAAGACAGGCAGAGAGCATTCCCAGTGGTTCCTGCTGCGGAGGCGTCAGGTGCAGGGGTGAGGGTGGCGGGGACTTTCCTGGAAGGCGGGCAGTGCTCTTCTGTGAGGTTTCCCTGTGCTGTAGAAGTGGACGCTAATGTGCCGGTCCCGCTTGCTGATACACGGTACCTGTGTGAGCTGGCAGAGGCCATGTCACTCAGTCCATGTGTCCAAGGCCCTGCTGGGCCTGCACAGTACCGTCAGGTCATCCCTGCAGGTGACAGAACAGGCCCCGCCCTAACCCCCGTGCCATGCATTCGGGACTGGTTAAGCACTATCTACTCCACTTTGCACCTGTGCCCACTGGTTGAACCCACTGAGGATGCCTCAACTTGAGCCCAGCCACAGGGCGTGTGTGTCTGAAGCTGAGTCTAAGGCAGTCCTGAGCAAATGACGCTGGAGCTGAGTCGGCCTCAGGGACCCTCCTTGAGAACAACAGGCCCTTACTGCACTCAGAACTTGCAGGAGGTGTCATAGCGGGCAGGACCAAGGCTGCGACACCAGCCTGGGAGCCACGGTCTGGTAAGAGCCAGAGACGCCATCAGGCATCAACCAGCATGCCCAGTTCCATTTTCAAACCCAGCAGGATGTTCTGAGATTAGGAAAAACACCTATTCAGTATTCTGCCCAGAGGGAAAATATTCCTGGTAAGCATTTATGAATAAAGTTCGTTGGCCCGGAGTGTCTACCACCTGTGAGGCCAGTATGGGGCACAACGCAACTCCTACAAAGCAAGAAAGAACTGGACGGCCTGCAGCCCCTGACCGCCCCCAAGGGTGTGGGACGGCCGCCGATGCCTGCCCCATGTACGTGGCACAGAGGACTCCAAGGAACCTGCCCCTCTGGGAAGTGCCCATCGCAGAGCCATCCGAGCCACTGCTCTCTGTGGCCTGCCCAGTTGGAGCTGCTGAGGTGTCCAGATGAGCACCTCACCAGCTACTTCTTGGCACAGCCTGAATGCGTCAACGACCTGTGTAGGCAGGGCTGGGGTGCAGAGTGGGACAGAACATTGACTGTAGCTGGGCTCGTGCAGACCCCGGTGCCCCTCCTGTGTGCCTTCGTGGACATGCACCTGACTGGTGACACTGCCCTTTGGCGGCCAGGTAGGGATGGGGGCCCAGGCAAGCTTCCCGATCCGCTCATTCTCACACTTGGCAGAGCCTGCCACTGAGGGCATGTGGTGACTGTCACCAGGTCTTTCCTCCCCTACCTGTTCAAATCTGTGCATCCTGTGTGTTGAGCCAGGAAGCACCACAGTGAAATTAGCAAGAAGCTAGAAAGGCCTGGGCTGAGAAAAGGCAAACCCCCCGACCTGGACGGGGGGCACACGGGACTCCCTGTGCCCAAGGATTCCAAGCCCTACACATCCGTCACATCTGAGTCTGGCCACCTGCTCGGTCCGTGTGTCTGACCTACAGGACACTAGCGAGTGCTGACGGAACCTCTCTCTTTACCTCCACTTCTCCACCTGGCTGCTCAGTGTGACAGAGTTGCATGCGAGATCCAGCAGGAGCTGCTGTGAGAGCTGGAGAGAAATCAGAGAATGTAGACAGAGCTGGAAAGCAAGTCAGCAACCTCGCCGTCTACACGGCAGGTGCCTGACACCACACCCGAGTGTCTACACGGCAGGTGCCTGACACCACACCCCAATGTCTACACGGCAGGTGCCTGACACCACACCCGAGTGTCTACACGGCAGGTGTCTGACACCACACCCCAATGTCTACACGGCAAGTGCCTCGACACCACACCTCAATGTCTACACGGCAGGTGTCTGACACCACACCCGAGTGTCTACACGGCAAGTGCCTCGACACCACACCTCAATGTCTACACGGCAGGTGCCTTGGACACTGCACCAAGGAACGGAGAGAAGAGCTGTGGTAGGAGCTGCAGATTTCTGAACATAACCATCACCTCCACGAGGGACTTGGGAACCCCTGTGGGAAACGCTAACTCTTCCAATGGTCTCTTCTCTGACGAAATGCAGAGACACGATCCGTCACCAGCAGGGTGTCAACTCACCTTCGGCAGCTTCCGTGTCAGGAAGCTCAATGCTTCTGTAAAAACATACAAGCACACATACAAGCACACATACAAGCAAACATACAAGCACACATACAAGCAAACATACAAGCACACTTTCCACGGTCCAGAGGACGGCCTGTGCCTACCTGAAGAGCCCAGTGCCTACAATTCATTATTTTAAAAATATTAACGTAACGAGAATGGATTTTATGCATTCTGCAGGTACAGCTGCAAAGTAATTTGTCATAGAGTTTCATTTCTATAGAACACCCTCGGGCAAGGAAGTGCCTGTGTCCTTTCTGTGTAGGAACACCGTCATTGGTCTAGCTGGTACATTTTTAAAGAAACGGATAGGCTGTGATAATGGCAGTTTGTTTTTTTTTTAATAGAAATGGGAAGATGGGCGTATGATCAAGCCTGGGAAGGGGGCAGGGCACAGGTGGGGAGGGCAGTCTGGCCCTTGGACGCAAAGCTGGGTAAGAAGCACCGTGGCCACTCAGTGTCCAGCCCTAGCCCCCAAAGAAAAACCCGCAGACCTGCACAGGGTGCACCTATAGGAAACCTGCAGACCCACACAGGGCCCACCCCAAGAAACCCGCAGACCCACACAGGGCCCACCCCGAGAAACCCGCAGACCCGCACAGGGCCCACCCCGAGGAAACCGGCAGACCCGCACAGGGTCCACACCAAGGAAACCCCCAGATCTGTATAAGGCGCACCCCGAGAAACCCGCAGACCCACACAGGGCCCACCCCGAGGAAACCCGCAGAACAGCAGGGAGCATTCCCAGCTCCAGGCACTTGCTTCATTCACAGAGAAGCTTCTTCAAACCCCATGTAACATGACTAGACGCAGCCTCAGGCCCGTCCTGTGCACAGCTCACACCCTTCTCAGCACAGCACCAGGCCTGGGTCTTCCCAGGGAGAAATGCGGGATTGCCCTGGGGACCCCACAGTGGTTGTCGGCCAAGGTCACAGATTCGTGCAAGAGAGATCCCGACTGGCTGCCCTGCAACCAGGCAGTTAGACCAAACCCGGCTGGGTACCTCGGCACTGCAAGCAGGGCTGCATCGGAGGCCATGGCTTGCCCAGCCTTCAGCCCGATGGCCTTGTTTCCATGGCAGCGTTTCCCATGAACTTGGAGGCAGATACAGAAAGGGGTCGTGGGCGAGCCCAGGTGCTGTGAATGGTGCTGCCCGACAGCTGACTGGCAAACGTCCTCCCCTCCCGCATCCCAACAGTGTCAGCGGCAGTGCAGCTCTGCTAGCTCTGTGGATGACTCAGCTGGCTTCCTGTGATATCCTGCCCAGCATGGAACCTGGCATGGCAAACGTCTCCAGCACTTCCCAGGCCAAAACAGCCATTCCTGTGGCTCTGGGTACAGGCACCTATCATGTGGGGGGAAAAAAGCCAAAACAAACCATAGAGTCGGCAAGGAAGCTCAATGTACACCCCAGGCCTCCTTGGGGGAGGGGGTCCTGGAGGCCTGAGCCCTGCAGCTGCCTGCGCTGCCCTTGTCGTTTTGGGACACAGTGGGGTCTTAAGGAGGTGGGCCTTCATGCTGTCCTGCACTGCGGCGAGAGCAGGGGGCTCTGCCTCAGAGCAACCCAGATCTGCTCAGACACAACCAGGCCCACCAGACATGCATGCGCCCTGGCCCCCGACATCGCAAGCACACCCTCTCAAAGGAATCAGAGTGCAATTCAGAAATGATGTCACATCCCGAATTTTATTTGATTCCATAAGACAAAAAATAGCAACTTAGATGAAGACATCCATTTTGATCAGTCGGTGTGTCAAGCCACAAGATTTAATAAAATATCAGATCTAGGTAACAATTTCCAGTGAGCTCAGGAGGCCCCAGCCCCCCACGGAGCTGCAGTAGAAAAATAGGGTCTCTCTTGGCCATACGGAGCGGGCGGCACGGCCCCAGACGCAGGCGCCGTCAGCTATGACACCTGCCAAGGCGCTTGGCTCAGCTGTGTACACATCCTCCTGGGAGGAGCAACGATACTCATGTGGAATGAGACGCTAACCCGGAAGGCTGAACACACGCCAGGGGGACACAGGGCAGCTGACCGTGAGCTCCCGGATGGCCCACGATGACAGCCCTTCACCCAGGACTGCAGGCAGGGGTGACCCAATGTGACTGTGTACCGCAGAGGCTGCTCCTCCTCTGGGACATACCGTCACCCCGATCTCGCTGTTGGGAGTTCACAGACCCCAACAGGGGGGCTGCCCACATGACAGCACCGCCGCATTCTGAGCCCAGCGTGTGGTCCAACCTGGAGTGTGGCCTGCACCTGAGCAGGTGACCACCAGGACAGAGCTGTGACCAGTGGCGGTCTCCGTCCTGGTGACTATTGATGCCTCCTGGCTCCAGATGTCACAGCACTACGTGCCCGAGGCTGGCAGGGGAGGTCATGGGGTGGGACCTGCTGCAGCAAGGAGCCCTCAGTGTGTGGGCTGTGCACAATTCTCCCCACCTCTGACCTAGCCCAAAGCCAGGAACCACGAGACCTCCCCCCAACATTCCTTGTACGCAAGTACTATTTATAAAATATGTCACATCTTCTCATGTCTCCAAATTATAGACAAAACTCCCCAATACAAAAGACTAAAAGTGCCAGAGTATAAATTAAGAATTGCGACCACATTATACAAACATTACTTTTTATTGTACAGCTTTGATCACGTGAGATGTCACAGCGGCTCATGGTGCCGTGTGTCTGTGACTGTCCCCCATTCACTGGGCTACAGACCACACCCGAGAACAAGTGTCCAAGTGTCCACATAGCAGCTACAGACACTGAAGTCAAAAACCAAAAACAAGGGGGGGAGCTTGTTACCGATAGGTGCTTGCACACAAAAGGCATGCTATCTTTCCCAACGAAACTTCACAAGTTTGCCTGCACTGAGATAATCCACTTATTCATAGGAAAAACAAATCTCGCTTAAAAAAAATGACATAGCCAGATGTATTCTGCTATACAAAAGCTCATCTCAGACTGGAGCTATTACAGTGCCAGATACCCGCGTAATCTTAACATTATAAATACTATGGATGAAGGCGCAGCCGCAGCCCGCGGGTCCTCGGCCCCTGCAGAGGCGGGAGCGCCAACAGCGCACTCAGGTCCGTTCGGGGCAGCTACGCCCTGGGAACCCCCTCTCGGCCGTGTGAGGGCCCTCCGGCCTTGACGGAAATGTACATAAGAGCTGGCAGGGTTCCCCAGGGGAGCGTTTTCTACCATGAGAACCCAGGCACGACGGCTCCAGCTTCGGACTGAGGGTGGGTTGTGGGGGGCGGCAGGGACAGACCGAGCCACGGTGCATCCGGCTAGTTTATGCCAATCTCCTTGTTGTCCTCAATGAGCCTCGCAAAGGGGCGGCCGGCCCCCGTCTCAGGGCTCGTTTTGTCCAGGCTCACCATGGGCGGGCTGCCACCAGTGCGTGTCTTGTCCATGCTGCCAGCCACAGTGCCCAGCGGGGGGATGGCGCTTCCACCGAGACTTACTGGGAGCTGGGGGATGCCGCCGTTCTGGATCACGGAGATCTCGTTATTCTTCATGGCCAGCCCGTTGGTGATGGCGGCGGCGTACTGGTTCCAAAAGCTAGCGTCCACGTTCATGGCTCGGGCTGCCAGGTCTTTCTGAAACATCTCGGAGAACTTGAGGGCATCGCTGCCCAGGAGGGCCATAGGGTTCTCCACTGACAGGCGGCGGCCGCGCCTTGCAGGGGCGTTGTTCCACATGTGTGTTCCCATGTGCACCTATGTGAGACACAGAGCCACGGCCCACAGGTGAGCAAGTCCCCCCTAGCTGTGTCACGCCAGCTGCCCTAGCCACCCACGTGGGATCCTGTGGCTGACCCGAGGAGGGGCCACCTGCAGCTGGCGCTCATTTGGCCAGGGCACAAGTCCTGGGCAGGCTGAAGGTGGTGCCCTGGGCGGGGCCTGGGCCACCTTGCCTGAGGAACATGTGAAGATGTACACGTGGTCTGACATGAACGTAGCACACCTGTGGAACTGTTTCCAAATGCCCCCCTCCCCAGGGTTCTGGAATTTTCTAGGCAAGCCTCGTCTCTGTCACCATTAAGCAGGCTAGCAGCTGAAGTCCAAGGGCAGAGTCAAACCTGTTTAACAGCAGGGGGTGAGCCCTCACTCTGCACGCAGGGGGTGCCTCTGCAGAGTCCTGCCTTTCTCGCTGCCCAACAAGAGGTGGGCATGCCTTAAATGTGCACACATGCAATGAACACCCATTACACTACAGTCACACACACAAACCTCACCTTGAGGCTGCCTTGGCGGTGAAACCCCATCATCACTCACGTACATGTACACCTTGAGGCTGCCCTTGGTGGAGGCCCTGCTGCCTGTCACACATGTACACACATACACACACACGCGCCTCACCTTGAGACTGCCCTTGGTGGAGGCCCTGCTGCCTGTCACACATGTGCACACACACACACACACGCCTCACCTTGAGGTTGCCCTTGGTGGTGAAGGCCCGGCCGCAGATGGTGCAGCCAAAGGGCTTCTCGCCAGTGTGCGTGCGCTCATGGATCTGCAAGGCGCTGGCTGAGGAGAAGGTCTTCCCGCACGACTGGCAATTGTGCTGCTTGGGTGTCCGGCGTGGTGGGGGGGCGAGCATGGGTGTCAGGCCTGGGCTCACAGCTGTCGGGGGCCCTCCAGGGACCTGGACTCCGGTCAGTGGTGGACCTTCGCCCAGGGGGATGGCCTTGGAGTGGCCATTCATCTCCATTTTGATCATGGCGGGTGTGGCACTGGCGACCAGGCTAGGCGTGCTTTGGCTGGGACCTAGAGCAAAGTCGGGGTCACACACCTGAGAAGGTATCTCCCTCAACCTGTGCGTCAGTAAGTGCTGCTTCAGGTTCCCCAGGGTCGAGCACCCGCGCCTGCAGACGGCGCACACGAACGGGCGCTCCTTTGTGTGGCTGCGGTGGTGGACTTCCAACGCGCTCTTGCAAGCAAAGGGCTTGCCACAGATCCCGCACACCGCGCCGGCACACTTACCCCGCTCGCGGCTCAGGAACAGCAGGCTGAAGGGGGGCTCCTCCTTGATGGCCGGCCGGCCCGGGGGGCCGGTCAGGTCCAGGGCGCCGCCACCATTCCCGGGGGTGGACAGGGGAGGCAGCGGGGGCGGGGTGCTGTCTGGCCGCTCCGTCTTGAGCGGGATGTCCTGCGGCTCCTCCTGGCTGCAGAGGCCGGGGGACTTGGAGCGGAAACTCTCGCCGTGGCTGTGGGTCGGGGACGGCGCCCGGGAGGATGAGGACTCGGACGGTGCCGGGCTCTCCAGGTCACCCACGGCCGAGGAGGAGGAGTCGTTGCTCAGCCGGTCGCTGTCCCCGGAGCCGTTCTCCGCAGCCTTCAGGCCGGCCAGCGGTGGGCAGCTCATGACAGAGTCCATCATCTTCATCTGGTTCTCCAGGGCGGCGATGCTGGAGATGACGGAGGGTGGTGAGGGTGGGCAGGAGCTGGCGAGGCCCAGCAGCGGCTTGGCTACATCGCCGCCGGCCGCCTCCTTGAGCTCAGCGTCCTCCTCCATGGAGTTGTCGTCCATGTCGTCGTCGTAGCCGCTCAGGGCCCCGGCGGCCAGCTCGGTGTCCATGGCGTCCTGCAGGCCGTCGGGCGGCGGCGTGTTGGGGATCTGGCCGCCCATGTGCATGCGGATGTGCTGCTGCAGCACCACCGCGTTCGTGAACTTCTTCTGGCAGATGGGGCACGAGTGCTGCACTCGCAGCGGCGGCTTGGCTCGGTGCACCCCGAAGTGGGTCTTGAGGTTGCCCTTGGTGGTGAAGGCGCGGCCGCAGATCTTGCACTTGAAGGGCCGCTCGCCCGTGTGCGTCCGGTAGTGCATCTTGAGCGCGCTCTGACAGCTCAGCACACGGTGGCAGATGACGCATTGGTTGGGGTCGGTCATCTTCTTGTCGATGTTCTCCACCAGCTGCTGCAGCTTGGAGGTCTCCGACGTCTGCATGGAGTCCAGCAGGCCCCCGAAGGGGAACTGTGCCTTGAACTGCTCGGCCACAGGGGGGAGGCCTGGGCTGCCCAGGCTGCAGGACACACCGCTGCCGACCCCGTCTGTGCCGGCTGCTGCGGGGTCTCCTGCCCTGGCACCAGGGCCGGGCAAGCCCAGGCTGGTTGGCTCACTCTTACTTAGAGAAGTCCCACTGAGGAGCGGCTGGGGGGACTCAGTGGCCACTGCCGTGGTCGTCGTGGGGATGCCCACCTCAGCGTGACTCAGCCCAGGGGACAGGGAGGTGCACTCACTGGAGGCCGGGGAGGGCCGCTGTGGCGAGCGGCTGCCAGGGGTGACACTGGGGGACTCAGCAAAGCTGTGGGTGCCAGGGACTGTGGGCGGGAGCTGCAACCCCACAGAGGTGGGCACGGTGGGCAGCACAGGCTTGCTGTCCAGCCAGGTGGTCACGGGCTTCTCAGGGGGCAATGACATGCCATAGGGAATGCCCGAGCAGGTGGGCACATTGTCGAGGTACTCGGGCACGGGGTAGGGGTTCATCTGGATGTGTGGGTACTTCTCCTTGTGCCGCTGGAAGTGCACCTTGAGGTTGCCTTTGGTGGAGAAGCGGTTCCCGCAGATGTTGCACTTGAAGGGCCGCTCGCCCGTGTGTGAGCGCAGGTGGATCTGCAGGGCGCTGTCACTGCCGAAGACCTTGGCGCAGAAGCGGCACTTGTGCTTGAAGAAGGGGTCCTCGGCACTGGCCTTGGGCTCGAACACAGACACGTTGGGTGGCTTGCCCTTATGGTGCTTCAGGAGTGCCGAAAGCGGGTCCAGGGCGTTGGCGGTGGCCGCGATGCTGACCAGTGGGTTGGGGAAGATGACGCTGCTGGAAGAGGACTGAGGTAGAAGTGCACTGGGCAGGGACGCAGCACCCACGAGGGGCCCAGGACCGAGCGGCGTGCAGGTGTTCTGCGGCTGTGAGGCGCTAGACGCTGTGGACCCAGCCGAGGCCGGCGTGGGGCCGGAGGTGGAGGGTGCGCTGGACTCGGCTGGCACAGCGGGGGCCCCGGCAGGGGGTGCAGGCTGCTGCTGCAGGAGTGCAGTACCCTCAAAGGCAGAGGGCGCACCCATGGGAGCAGGGCCTGAGGTGCCCGGGAGCTGCAGGGCTGGCGTCGGCGCCAGCCCCTGCAGCGGGCTGGGCCCTGGGGTGGACGAGGGCGCCCCGTGGGTGGGGGCAGCCGCAGCCACCGTGGGGTTCAGTACGGGCCTTGGGGGCTGGCGGTGCATCAGGACCACCTGGCTGCGGATCTGCTCGATGAGCTGCAGCTGGCGTATCTGCTGCTGCTGCAGGGCCACAAGCTGCTCCAAGATCATGGGGATGGCCACAGCACCCACGCCCGTGCCCGCACCGCCTGCTGCACGAGCCCCCTGCGAAAACTGTGCCACAGCCACCTTGGTGCTCAGCAGGGTCTCCAGGGTCACGTTCGTGCTGGGGATGCCATAGGTGCCTGTGGATGCCGGCTCGGGGGCCTGCACCAGGGGTACCTTGGGCGTACCGGAGACTGGGAAGCTGCAGTCCCCAGAGGGTGCTGCATCCATGGGCTCCTCCGTCTTCTCAGAGGACTTCATGTCGCCGCCCTCTGTGCCTTCAGTGCCCTCTGCGGCAGCAGTGACCGTGCCCTCCTCGGCAGCTCCCTCGCTGTCGGTGCGCTGGCTGGGCGAGCTGGCAGGCGAGGGCTCGGGGCCATCATCGGAGGCCGGGGCGGGCTCATCCTCGTCGACGATGAGCACGAGTGGGTTCTGTGTGCAGGCCTTCCTGTGGGCCAGAAAGTCGGCCCACTTGAAGAAGGCAGCACAGCACTTGGCACACACGTTGCTGTCCTCACTGCCACTGCGGCTCTCATCCCCGCTGTCCCCATCCACGGCACTGGCCCCCGCAGCGGCTGCAAGAGCGAGAGAAGGCGTGAGCGCCAGTGGTCCACAGCCCACTCAACCTGGCTCATCATTTCCTTAGCTCAATCTATCAAATGATGAGGCCCTGTCGATTGTGGATCCTACTGCTTAATGAAATCCCATAGACGCCATTGATTTCTGATGCTCTCAGACCCTCTGCCGGCTCCCTGGCTGCCTAGGAGGCCCGCCCTCCCCCCGACTTGGGCTACCCCAGGGCTGCGTCCCCACCATGCCCACCTGGTGCTGCTACCTCTAATCATGGCATGACTGGGACCCTCCCGGTTCCTGGAAACTCTTGGCCAAGCCGTCCAGTCTCTACCTCCCCCACAGCCAGGCTACGCCCCAGGGCTAGCTGTGCAGTGCAAGTCTGGCCCATCCAGGGTTACAATGAATTGTGTTTGATACAACTAACTGGCTCTGTCAGGTGCAAATATTTCTCAGCAAAATGAACCAAAGTGACACACTGGTGTTACTGGGCAGTGGAAGCCAGCAGTCTGTGAACAGTGAGGAATTGCACATTGCAAGTTCACGGATCAGGGATGGACGGGGGTGAGCTGGGTAGCTACATTCTGCCTTCTTGCCTTCTACAGAATCCGTGAGCAAGATGCCTGGGGACTGGTGTGGCCGGGAGCCTTGAACTGGACACACATGTCCCACCCTGCCAGCCCACAGAAGCCACATCCAGCCAGTAGCCAGACACACTCACTGACTGAGCAGAAAGAGGAATCAGTACTACCAGCCCTGGGTTTCAGGCAGCGGGCACTCCAGACGGGCCACGACCTCCTTGGAGTGGCAGTCGGAAGGAACCCAAACCCCAGGGCAACGGCTACCAGCCTGCCATGATCCCACCCACGTGTGCTCGGAAGCCTCTGGAGCACAGCACAGGTTGGCCAAAGTCCCTTCACATCACTTCCTGGGGGTGGCTGGGAAAGACATCTGCCAGTGAGGTCGTGAGAGGCCGCGATCTTCAGAAGCTTCCTGGAGAAGCAGATGGTGTCTGGGGGCCAGGCAGGGCCCCCGCGAGGCGTCCCTCCAGGGTTGTTTGCCCCTGATGAACAGCAGTGTGCAGTGAGCCTGAGCTCGGCTGGCCTAGCTGTGCAAGCCGAGAGCTAACCGAGCCTGCAGCCGCCACACTGCCGGTCAGCTCAGCATCCAGGGGCCAGGCCAGAGCTGGCAGCCTCAGGACGGGACTGAGGGCATTGCAGTGGCCGGGGAGTGGGCAGAGTCCTCCAGGTGCTCAAGACTGGTGGGGTGCGGTTTTGAAGCTGCTGATGGGGTGGGGACCAAGAAACAACCCCACAAACCAAACAAGAGCCTCAACACTGCTCAGCAGCCAGGGCTTCGTCATAAGCACAAAGACGCTGCAAATCTGTGGTACCAAACTTGTTTCCAATAGTGGAAACGCTCCCAGTCCCCCCGTCCAAGCCCGCCCACGCGGCCGTAAGAAACACCGGTGCTCCTCGGAGAACAGCAGCGGCTCAGAATACTCCCCGTGTTTCCCACCTGGGACCCCAACAGTGCTGACCAGCAGCGCTGCTTCCCCGAGGGCTCCTTCCACTTCCCACATCCCCCGACGTCACTGGGCAGCCGCACTGCCCACTGTTCTCATGCCGTGGGGACTGTGGTGGCAGAGCTGTTCCAACAGCCGGATCACCGACTGTGCTGGGTGTGCGCGCGCTGTGCTGCAGGAACGACACCGCTTGTGTCTTTACACAAAGCGTGCTTCTGCTGGCCTTAAGCACGGCATGCTCACATCTCCTCAGGTTTTTCCCAAACGCCCCGAGTGTGGTCGGTTCATTTTTCTCCCATCGGCAAGTCTGCTAAGTCACAACCGATTTTTCATGTGCAGACTTGGGCCCTTGTTGCCAAATAATGCAAATTGCTCAGCTTCCGGTGACCCCCAAGCATGATTACTTCAAGGCAATGGCCACACGATACTTCCACTGAGGCTTCTTCACAGCCCAAGAAGGAAACTGGGTCCAAAGGGCACCCTGGCGTTCCGAGTCCTCAGGGAACTTCTGAAGCAGCCAAGCTTCATCACTCGGCTCTCAGAGCAACCTCAGCCATCAAGCGGAAGGTCAGTGAGACCCCCCAGTTCCACTGGCGACCGCATGAACAGGTCAGAATCACTGTTACCTGCTGCTGTTAGGGTCTTCAGAGAAAGTGGATAACACATGACAGCCACCTTCAAGGTCACACTGTCAACAGGGACGCTACTCCACCAGACACAGGGGCCCAGAGGGCTGGGAGAGCTAGGCCAGCATCAGAACGGCAAGGTTACAAACACTGCCCGACGGCAGTGACCGCTGCTTGAACCTAACAGACCGGTTGAGGGCCCGACAGGCTCGCTGCCTCCACAGGACACAGAGGACCCGGGAGGCCGTGCTGGACAGTCTGTCAGGGAACCTGGCTTTCCTGGCTGCTTGACACATGGCCTTTGCACCAGCCCCTACCTCAACAGTTTCTAGACGCCATCTACAGCAGGAAGACCCACGCGGGGGAGTCTGAACCGAGCCCTGCGCTGCCCGCTCGAGGCGCCAATGCGGGGTTACATTCAAGCGATTCAACCATCTGTTCATGCAACTGACAGGCCCGTTCAAACCCAGGTCTGCAGCAAACACCCTCACGACAGGGAGTGAGTCTGAGAAATATGCACCTTCCCTCTGTCTCTTTAAGAGGAGAATCAGAGCATTGCAAACACCAAGGTTCAAGTCAGAGTTAATTGTTTTTTTGCACGCTTACTCTTCAACAACTGAGCTACCTGAACCTGTAAATAAAACAGGCCAGGGCTCAGCACAGCAGGTTATGTTACGACGACGAGGCAAGAAATATGCCTACCGATGCACCAAGGATGCGGCAGGGCCCACCATGCCCTGCTGATCAGCAGGAATGCCTGTCGAGGTGACCGGAAGCGACCTGGCTGATGTCAGGCGCCCCCAGCAGCCTCCAGGCCCCGTCTGCTACCTGCCCTAGAAGCCCCCACACAGCTAGCCCCTCGAAACCCTCCCTTGGCTCCTGAGTGAGCACTCCATGGGGCCTGGGTCCTACAGAGTGGCCAAGGCCTGCAGAGGAAGCTTCCAGAAAGAGGACAGCAGCAGATGGCAGCTTGGCCCTCTCCCATACAGCCCCCCTTCTCAGATCCCCCAGTTCAGCTCTGGGTGGATGTGGCGATATGTCACAAGATGCCAGGTGAGCCACAGGACAGGAGACACAGGTGAGCCAAACATACCTTGCTGGGCAAGCCGCAGCTCTCAGGCATTCCTCGCTCTGTCCCCGCACACAGCCGGCCTCACAGGCAGGCCGAGTCTCAGGGCCTCAGCTCTCCATCTCAAAGCTCAGTGCACTGGCCTTCCCTTTTGCTACTCTCCTTTAATCCGTGGAAATCGACACAGGGGTCGTTTCCAGCAGCCTGAGGGTTGTTAACTTCCTCAGCTGATGGTCACCATAGGCATCCTCTTTTTCCATCTCTCAGAAATCCAGAAAGCATTTTTTTTAGGTTTTCTAAATCGGTCGGAGACACTTATTTTCTTGCAAATTAATTCTTTTTAACTCCTTATGATAGCTCTGAATCCCATAAAGAAGGATGAATTATCACATAGTGAGCGCAAGCTGTGAAACAGGGGGAGACAAATAGAGACCCCTACTGTGTTTAACAATGTAGAAGAAATTCCAGACGCAAGAGAAAAATCCCTCTGTCCCTCTCCGCAGCCCTCGGAGCCTGCGAGCTCGGAGCTGGACGGTGGAGGGCACTCGTGCTCAGCGCTGGGCTGGCCCACACACTCCCACTCAGCGGCCCACCACTCAAACTGGTTAAGGACCACCTGTGGCACAGGCGCGGCCGGCTTCCGTTTAAACACGCTCGGCCTTTCATCTGTGCGGGGGGGGGGGGGGGGGGCGGGAGACACTGCTTCCTTTCTGGGTGCGCACCCAGCCTGGCTGTAGGCATGGGGAGACAGAGCCTACACTCACCCATCGCTCCAGACATCCACATGACATGCCCTGCTTCCAGCCTGGCCAAGGTGTTGTGGTCACTTCCGGCTAGGCTGCCGTGATGGTCTGCATTCGGAAGACGCGTGAGCTTGCCCAGGTGACAGGTCATATCAAATAGAATTCCATGACTGGCTGCTCTCCAAGTCTACCATGCACACGAATAAAAAAGTCCAACTACGTACTCCTGCAAGGCCTTTGTCCACACAGCCCATTGGCCACGGACGGCTGGCAGCCATGCTACGCCCAGAAGCAGGCGGCCCAGGGGTTGGGATGGCAATTGGTGGCTAGCATGGGGTCGGGTGGGCAAGCCCCTCTAGGGTTTGACAGGCACGGTCTGTGGGGAAGTTCACACGCACGCCAGAAAACCACGGAGAGGAGCGCCACGGCCCTGGGTGCCGAGAGCCAGGGATTGTGCGGGCGGCGGGGGGTGGCAGGCAAAGGTCACCTTGGAGGAGGACAAGGTATCCACGGCCTGCAGGGTTAATTAAACAGCTCAAGATGCAAAGACCACATAAAGGAAGGCAGCCTTCCCGGCTCTCTGAGAAGTACAAACACTTGCACGGTCCCCCGTGGGAATCGGAATAGCCAGGCAGCTCAGTGAACACTGGGTCCGCTGCTCCGGGTCAGCACAAGGTCCGATGGCCATGGTCAGCATGCGAGACCCCCAGGGCACTGTGAGCTGGCCAGCAGCGGGCGGGAAGTCACCCCACCCTTTGTGGCTGTGCTGGCTGTGGACACAGGCTGAAGGGCAGGCCGACGCGGGACAGGCTGCAGCCTGACCACAGCATGTCCCATGGGGAATTGTGCCCCTTGAGAAAACTGGTCCAAACCTCGGTCTCGGGCAGCGCCCGTGCGTTCTGGAGTGACAGAGAAAACTCCACACATTTTACGGGAGACCACTTCGCATAGTTAACTACATTTTAAGCTGAGTGAAATTCTCAGAGAACAATTGAAGGCAGAACTTTCTAGAAAGTTGAAGGTGCTACGAAAGCCTCTGGTCTTACATAGGTTTCGTGGATGCTCAGTCCTGTCGTGTGGCAGCTCAGCCACAGCTTGCGGACAAAGCTGCCCCCAGCCGCACACCAGCTCACGTCTCCACAGAGCTGGCTCCAAGATGCCCTAACCTCAACCTGGCAATTGGTCAAAAATTCAAGCAGAAAAAGAGTAAGCAGTTAGCAAGACACCCCTTTCCCCCAAAAAAACCCTCCTAGCTAGCACACCGTTAAAAAAAATCATGCTTTTGGAAATGATTCTGCAGTATTAAGATGGTGAGTAACCTCATTAGCAGTTAAAAAGATCCTCGCCAATATTTAAATGTAAATGCTGGGTTCCCAGGGCTGGTGGAGCTTACTACCAGGGTGTTCCCTGCAGCAGCACCCTCAGAGGGAAGGCACCCACCTTCCAGCTACCTGGAGGTGCAGCGGAAGCCACTTCCACACTGCGGCTGAAAATGAAACCCGACCCACTGCTGCCTGCGTCTAATACACAGAAAACAATCAGCTTGCTAAGTAATTCCTGCTGTGACTCGGTACCTTGCTGGCTCCACCGACAGCGGGCAAACCTGGTGGTGCCGGCCAAGTCCGAGGCGGACGGCACCGCAGTCCCTCTCTTGCGCAAGCCATGGACCGGCACGCCGGGGTACTGGGCCCAAGGTGCATTTTAAAGTAAGTTTTAAATATTATTTTTAAAAGAATGTTTGCAAATCCCCCCCTTTCTCTTTACCTTTCTGGCTTGGGGGAACAATCTGCCTGTGTGGTTGGAAAGTGGCTTCTGCTATTGTTTCTTTTGGTATGCTGAATTGTTAATGTGTGGAGTGTGGCCCGAGAGCTGCCGAGAGCAAGCCATGCATACACAGATAAAAGCAAAAGACCTCTTCGCGGAGCGCGGGTGGCCCTTCCCCTGAATTTAAACACAGCCTGTGAATTCCACTGGTACATTCTTCAATCACGTGCTCACCACGTTTAAAAGGGCTTCTGAGATAGCCAAGTACTGTAAATGGGCAGAAAATAAAAACTTTGCTGCATGTAGAGCCAACAAAACACAGGGTGGTGAATTGTTTTAAATTATAATATCCTTGTGTTCCTCTTTAAATGCAGATTTCCTGAGACAGGGAGGACTTGAGTAAATAACCACTTAATAAGGCTGCAGCCCAGCAACATCGCATCTCCTAGAGCGCTCAGGAGGGTGGAGCACTGTTTTCTCACAGCAAGCTTTAATTTTTTTTTTTAGGTCCAAAATATTGTTATCAGGAGCATGCAGTAACTGGACCCCAGCTGCACTGCACTTACACTAAAGTCAGACTGAACTAGCGTGCGAATATTTTTTAAAGGAGAGTTCCATTGGGTGGAAACTCAAAATTCTGGCAGAACGGTAAGTTCAGAACTTCATAAAAATCCTCGTTACTCTTCCTTGTTCTGCACTGGCCATGGCACGGTGAGGCAACCCCCAGCTACGATTGTGTGTTGTCATTATAAGTCCTGGGTCCTTGTCCGAGTGGGGCTCCGCACGCCTGGGCTGGTTTGCAGGGGCAGCCCACAGCCTTCACTCTCCCTGATGGATGGACCTGCTCCCCAGCGATGCACAGTACGGATGGCCTCACACCACACCTGACTGCCGTGGGTCTCACGGACTAACCGCTTGGAGGACAGGGTAGGGGGATGGGCGATCTGGTCTTGGCCAGCGCCTCCCTCAGCAGCACCCAGCCTGAGGGCCACTTCACAAAAAACACAACCCCCCTCCTTCACCCAGTCGCCTCTCCACTCATCTACTTGGACTCTGCATCCAGGAAGAGCTGTGCCATTTGACCCCCCAACAAGCGTGGACGCACACTCGAGCCGGGCCGCCTGTGGCCTGTTGCAGAACTCAGTCAGTCTCCCACCGACTGTGAAAAAAATACTGTTCGCTGGACGAGGAAAAAAAAACAAGACTGATCCCACGAGGAGTAAACATTTTAAAAATAAAATCAGGCAGTCCGCGGCATCTCTAAACCAGTCCAGGCAGCAAGCAGGGAGGAGTACGGGGTGGGGGGACGCGCCTGGCGCCCCCTGCGCACTCCCCCCACTGCGCCCCAAGTTCACCAGGTTCTTACTGGGAAGGCGGAAGGAAAAACGCAGAGCGGTGCGCTCGGTGCGCCGCGCCGGGTTTTGCTCGCTTAATTAAAATACGCCTTCTTGGAGGAAGACGTTGCACTTTTCGATAAGGGCCCACAAAGCCGAGCCCTATTGACATTGTTGCGTTTCGGGCGGCTGTGAAAGCCGATTTGGAGCCATTCAGGAGCCACAAGAATACGGCTTTCGCATTCCTCGCTGGGATGCAATGTCCTCTTTTGAACTGGAGACTGTCTTTCTCATTCGGCAGAAATAAATCCATTCATTTGATCATGTAGTCATTGAGGGCGATACAAAACAAACCAAGTGTGAGAAATTCTATGTGATGAAGTAAACAAAACAAAAAAACTCCATTTCCATGACAAAAAGATTCTTTCTCCCTAATCCACCCACCATATGCAGGCGTTTCTTTTCAGCGTGCCGCGCTCTGCTCCGGCCGCCCGGACCCGCGTCGGCACCGCTCGCCGCCCCCGGCCGCCGCCCCGCTCGGCCCACCTCGGCCCCGCCGCGCGCCGTGCCCAAACTTTCGTTTTCGCGCTGCGCCAACTCCCGCGGCGAGTGCCTCGGAACCGCTCCGGGCTTCCAGCACCCCGCAACCCGGCCGCGCCATTGTCTCCCAGAGTCGAGCCGGGGCAGGGCGAGCGTGTTCCGGGGATCTCGCCGGGGCGCTTTAGGGGCTCCTGGAGCTGCTCGCCGGGGAGGCGCGGCCGCTACCTCAGGCAGTCTTCGGGGTCTAACTCGGGCGGCGCCTGCCCCTCGCGCTCCGACGTGTCTGGAGGGGGTTCCTACCCGCGGCACCGCTGCGGAGGAGCCGCGGGCACCCGATTTCGGTGTATCGAAAAAGCAGAAGAAAGGCCTAAGAAAAACCTCGAAACCCCCTCAAAAGTAAACAAACAACGGTCACTACCCAAAGACCCCGAACTAGCCGGGAGGCACCCCAACGCTAAAGCCGTGCCCACTCCCTCCCAATTCTCAGGTCGGCCATTAGGAAGAGGCCAGGAGACTTTTGCTCTGCGCTCGCTGGGTTTGTCAACGCGCTGCCACGGCGCGCGGAAAAGGAGTCAGCCGGACGGCCAGCTGGTGGCTCGAGGGACCGAGGCCATCGGGGTCGGGCAGGAGGCCGCTCGGGCCCCAGGCCGGCTCCGGCCGGGCACCGCCCCGGGCGCCCACGGCGCGCGGCGCCAAACAAAGCTGGGCCGGCGGCAGCATCCCGGCCGCGTCCCCGGGCGCTCGGCCTTAAGCTCGGCCCCAGTGCAGCGGGGTCCTGAGGGCGCCGGGGTCGGCCCCAGAGCCGGGGCGCTCAGGGCCGGGCTAGGGCCTTGTGCAATGCGGCGACGCTCACCCCGACCCCTCCAACCCATCCGCCGCCCCCAAAGCCCACCCCGACCACGGCACCTCCGCGTGCAGCTCCCCAACTCGCACGCAGCCGAGCCAACTTTACTTGGCCTCAACTCCTCCCGCGGCCGCGCGCGCCCGGCAGCGGCTCCAGGTCCCACGGCGGCGCGGCCGGTCCCGCGCGGGGCGGACACTCGTTCTCGGGGGCCGGGGCATTTGCTCCCCCGCGGCGACGCGCGCAGCCTCCCGCGCCGCTGCCCGCGTGGGCGCCCCGGCCCTTACCTTGCTCTGGAGCCCCGTCCGGCGGCGGCAGCTCCTCGTCCGACTTGAGGTGCTGGGGCTTGGCCTGCTTGCGCCGAGACATGCTGCTAGCGGCGCTGGGACCCCGCGCGGGGCAGCGGCATCAGCGGCATCAGCGGCGGGGCTGGCGCGGGGCGGTCGCGGGACGGCCGGGCGGGCGCGGGGCGCGGGGCGCGGGGCGGCGGCGGCGGCTGCGCGGGCCGCGCATGGGGCTGAGCAATTAGGCTGGTGAATAATGCATGGCCATTAGCCGAGGGCCGCGCCGATTGGCCGGCCTCCAGCGGACTCGGACGGCCTATGCAAATGAGGCCGCGCTCGCAATTAGCGGCCGCGCCGGCGAGGAGGGGCCGCGGCGCCTGCGGGACCCGGGCGCGCGCTGCCGGGCGCCGCCTCGCATCGCGGGCCCCGCCGCCCGCGCCCCGCCGCCGCGCTCCTCGGCAGCCAGGTGCGGCTTCGGCGGCCCGGGCGCCCCTCGGCGCGGCGCACGCAGCAAACTTTGGCGGCGTCCGCGCGGCGCCCTCTCCGCCGGCGCGCGGGGCTCGCCCCTTTATAGAGCGTCTGCGCCGCCGCCCGCGCCCCGCGCCGCCCCCTCCTGCCGCCGCCGGCCCCTCCCGGAGCGAGCGGCCGCGGGCAGGGCTCCGGCCCGGCGCCTTTGTCTCGCCCGGGCCGCCCGGCCGCCGCGCCTCCCGAGCTCCGGGCGCGCGGGGCGAGCGGCCGTTGACGCTTCTGGGCGGCTCGCGGCGCCGCTCGGCCGCCGGGCGGGATCGGGCTCCGGGGCCCGCGCGCCCCGGATCTCCTCTCCGGGCTCGGGGTTCCTGGCGCGGGCTGCCCCGGCGGCCTGCCGGGCTCGGAGGCTCGCGGCCGGAGCGGAGCGGAGTGCGCCACGCCGAGCTGGCGGGACTTCGGCAAGATCAACTTTCCGGTTCGGAAGCGGCGCGGGCCGCGCGGCTCCTCCCCTCCCCCGGGCTCCCCCTCCCCACCCACCCCCTCCCCGCACTCCCCGCCCCCCGGGCCCCACCGACTCGGAGCGCCAGCCCCGCCCGCCGCCGCCACCAGGGCCGCGGGGCCCCCGCGCGCGCGCCCGCCCGCCCGCCCGCTGCTGGCTGCCGCCTCAATGCGGGGAAGGGAGGGGACGCCGGGGTCTGCGGGGGTCCCCTCCCGCAGCTCCCCTTCGCGGCGGGCGTCGTCGGAGCGGGCGGCGAGAGCGGCAAAGTTCTGAGTCCACACTAAAGTCCCGCGCGCTGCCCGCGCAGTGTTCGGGGTTCCGAGGGTGACGTGCGGCGGGGGCAGGGCAGGTGCGGGAGTCGCGCGCATCCCGTGCAACCCCGCACACTCCGGCGGAGGACGCGGCGCGCGTGCGCGGCTCCGCGCGTCCTTCCACCCGCAGCCGCACACACGCGTCCGCGCGTGTCATCGGTCCCCGAGCGGCCTCCAGGATGCGACCCGGGCCTCGCCGCCGCCAGTCACTTCCTAAATGTCTACCGTATGTCCTCGAGAGCGGCGCCGTCTGGTGCGGGGCTCCGGCGCAGATGGCCTCCCCGGCGTCGTCTGCCCGCGGTGACCAGTGGGCCGCGAAACCTCCCTCCTGCAGGGCGGTGGGGTCTGCCCTCCGGAAGACCCGGGCCCCGCGCTGGCCTCCCGCGCGCCTCTGTGTAAAGCCTACGCAGGCCCCGCGGCGGCTTCAGGAAAGGCGCTCGGAGCCCCCGGAGGACAGAGGGGCACTGCTGGGCTCGCCTCCGGACAGTCCCTTCGCCACTTCCTTGAAAACAAACAAGCAAAAACCAAAAGCCCAATTCCTTAGGATTTGTTTTGTTTTTTGGTAGCGCCTCGCCTTCTGGCAGCGGGCGCTTTTTCTTAAGAAAGAGGCAAGTAAAAGGTGGCGGAGCCTTGAGCTGCTCCGCGTGGCACAGATCCCAGCGCTTCTGTGCTTGACCCGGGCCGGGAGCGCCCGTCCTGGGCGCGCGGTGAACTTGGCCGCAGTGCGTGCGGTCCGCGGACGCTTTAGGGGCCAGGCCCCCGGGCGCGGGATGCGGCGGGTGGGCAGTGAAGGGCTCGGGCCAGGGGCCGAGGAGTGGGGAGAGGGCGTCTCGCAGCATCCCAAGGCCAAGGAGGGCTTGGGCGAAGAGGCCGCGCTTCGGCCGAAAGGTCTCCTGCAACTTGGTGGAGAGAAGGGGCGCCTGGCTGCCGGCGAAGGGCGCACCGTCTCTGCGACCTGGCTGGCTCTCCTTTGCCGACGCACTTCGTAAAGCAGCAGCCAACGTCGGCTCCCGCGTCGCTAAAGCCTGAAACGTCCGCAGCCCTCGGGCTTGCTAGGGCCGGGCCCCCGCCGCCTCGGCTCCTCTCCGGGTCACTCGGCGAGCCGCGGCCCGGTCTCCGGCTCCCTCCCTCTGGCCGGCCGGCTGTGCGCTGGGCCTGCGGCTGCACGGGGCGGGGAGGGGGGGAGCTCTGCCCGAACCCTTCGGTTTCCGACGCCTTACTCTGCGTTTTCTACGAGGTGTGGCCAAGGGAGGGTCTCTAAAGACCCTCCAATGAAGGCAGTCTGACACCCTGGCCATGCATTTGTACAAAAAGCAAGCAGTGGAAGTGCCGTGGGGTCCGTGTCGCCGGGATGAGGAGCAAGGGCCCGCGGGCTCCGCTAGGCGCTGCGTGGACGCCGTTGGGCAGGAGTGCAGGACTCGGGGGACCCCACTCCGGCCTTAGCGGCTCTGTCTCAGCCTCGCGCACGTGCTGTGGTCCCAGGTGTGGACCCGTGTCTCCCTGAGTGTGGACAGCACTGGGGCTCTAAGTGAGAGGTAAAGCCAGGCCTGGGCTAGCCCAGCCGGAGCTCTCACCCCTCGTCCCTGCTGCGGAGATGCGCACCCTTCAGAGAACGGACGTGGCGGGAGTGGCTGCTTTTTATGAAATGCAGGGGGAACCCAAAGGGCGTGCTACCTCCCGGCTTGGCTTCCCGCGTGCCTTTCTACCTGAGCACCCGCAACTTGGGTAAGCCGGGAAGGAAAAACTTCGGACGGCGGCGCGGTAGCCGTGCGCTCCCACGGAGGACGCAGGCCGTGGGCTCGCGCGCCCGGACCTGTGGACTCGGGAAGGCGGCGCTCGCCCCGTCGCCACGTGACCCGTGCCAGTCCAAGTCCCGCGGCACCTAGGCGCCTCCACATTGACAGAAGTTGCCCAGGCCCCGGGAATTCGCTCTCGTTTGTGCATTGTCTTCCCTCGCGGGCCGTTTTCATCTTCCGAGGCGACATGTTGTTATTTTGCCTGCCTAATCATATTACTTACAGATTGATACTGTATGTTTTACATTAGTGGAACATGTAATTAGGTGTTTGATTTAATTTGTATCATTCATTCGGATCAAGCAGAAAGCTCGACTGCCAGGGAGATTGGACACGAGGAAGTGCCAGCGGGTTCTAGGGCGGTGTGCGCTGGCAGTACCTGGCTCCAGGTACAGGAGGAGCGCACGGGGACTCAGTGCAGTGCGTGCCAGTCCCCAGCCGCCGGGATACCACCAGAAAGTGAGCGCTACCCCTTCGCCTTCCCTTCTTATCTCCCTTCAGCCTTTTCAGGCTTTCTTCTCTGCTTCCCCCCCTTCCTTTCTCCCCCACCCCTAACTTTTGCCCCAGATCCTGGGGTCCTGGGAGTTAAGTCCAGCCCGGTTTTTGTGTCCTCTGCGCCGTGACAAGTGATTGCTAATTGGTTCTCAGTTGAGCAGAGATATTACCATACTAATATTATTATTGGTAAGAAGAGGTAATTGATACCACCACCTGCCACTCCGCCGCAGTCACGGTGATAAATGTTTCCATCAGCCGGAAATCTGTGCTTGGGGTCCCACAGCCCGACGCCGACAGCATGCCAAGCGACAATTATAAAGATGTCGCTTGCCTCCTCCGGGCGGGGAAAGGTTAGAAAACACGCACCCCAACCCCCCAAAAAATGGCTCGCAAGAGCTTTGGAAAACGCCTGCTCCACGCGACCATTCTCCCATGCAACCCTCCCGTTTGGTAACACAACCAGGCTTCCAGCTGAGATGGCCCGTGATGCGGCCCAGCCACCCTGCCCTCGCTGCGCCACTCCGGCGCGTGGCAGAACCCTGAACACAGCCGGAGGGGGCATCGCCTGCCGCCCACCGGGTCTCCCAGGCTGCCCAACGCACTGCCCAGGGTAGACAAGGCTCGGCGGCCGGCGTGCGGCAGGGGTTCCCGCGCTGCCCGGGGGCTGTTCTGGCTACCCCACCCCCACTCCCCAGCACACGCCTTGCTGCCTACGGTTCCTGCAACAGCGCCAAGGACTGCACACTTGGCCCCGTGCGCCGAAGGGGAGGCTCGAACGATTGTTATTAGCTTGCATTAATAGATGCAGGCCTCCAAAGGCAAAATCAGCTATTGATAATTGCAAGAAGTATACAGCGGCTACCTTATCGATCCGCTTGTCCCTTATTCCCCTGGTGGGTGAGAGATAAGAAGACTCCCTGTTTAGTGCAATATAATTTCTTTTGACCTATCTGCTTGCTACAGACTTATGATGAATAGCTGGAGTGGTTAAAGTCCTTTATCACGAAAGTTACCCCTTGATATAATATTGATTCTTTATAACTAGCTCCAAACACAAAAATCAAACTGTCCACTTGACCATCATCATCATCAATATCATCACAAAGCCTGCGGAATAGACAGCGACGCCGGCCCAAAGACGCTGCCCGTAATCTTCTGGCTGATCTTTATTCGCCCAAGATGAAAAGGGGAAGGCGCGGCGGGGGTGGGGGAGCCGAATGTCACCCGGACGCGCGAGGGCCTCTAGCGTGGGCGCCTGCGAGGCCCGTGCGACCCCCCCCGGCGGTGTGTTGGGGGCGCGGGAGCGGCTTGGGGTGCCAGGGAGGCCTGCTCCCGGGAGGCCAGCGCGTCCTCGGCTCCCGCCGGCCGCCGACTCCCAAGGGGTCTCGCCAGGTGGGCTAGCTTCCCTGCGGGACTGTGCCGTGCTCCAGAGTACTTCAAAGGCGGGCGGAGCAATTTGGGCGCTTTTCTTCCCCAAATTCCTGGCCATTTCCTGCCCTCCTGGCTGCCCCGCCCCCGTGCCGCACTAAGCCCCGCGCCGGTGTGAGTGCGCGGACGGCCGCGCGTGGGCGCTTCTGCTCGTCCGGAGGGCCCGGGTGGCTACTGCGTCCGGATGCCCAGCTTCGGGTGCGTCCGGGCCGGCTGAGTCGCGCGCAGGAAAGACCCCTTTTGTGGCCTTTTGGGCTACAGGGACCTGCCTGTGCCCGCTTTGCCTCAGGCCTCAGCGGGCATCCCGCGTCTGCCACGGGTCTGCCACGGGCCCTTCCTGGGCGTCCTGATCATCCCCAGGCAAGGCGCACCAAGCGGGGTGTGAACTCTCCGTGGCTGCAGCGCGGCGGCGGGATGGGAACGTTCGGGCCCTTAGGTCTCAGAAGTGGTCTCCTTCCCCCCACGTCGGTCGGGTCCTGCGCGTGGGCTCAGACACTGGGGAGTCCAGGGTGGCTCCTAGGGCTGCCAGGAGAGGGGTTGGAGAAAGGTTGCGAGGGCTGGGGCCCAGGTTCTCGGATGCACCAGGGCAGGAGCTGGAAGGTGAATACTGTCGGAGAATCGGTATCCGGGCTCTGCACTGGAGCTGGCCAGGATGCGCAGGAGCCTTGCTCGCCAGCCACCCCTTCCCTGCTTCCACGCGGACACAGGTGGGATGAAGCCATCGGCCAGGTCCGCACACCTGTTACTGTCTCATGTCACTGGGTTTACAGAGTGTCACTGGAAAGGGCTGCAACCCCGGAGAGCTGTCGGGGTGGATGCGAGGAGCCTGGGCCCTTTCCCAGGAGACCCACCAGTGCAGAGAAGCCCCAACCCTGAAGCGGATTAGAACCCGATCACACCTCCTAGGAGGTGGAAGGAGACCTTGAGGTTCTGTCAGCGGCTGAGGGTGAGTGAGGGCGGCTTGTGAGGCCCTCTCTGGCTACACAGAAGAGGCTGCCTTTCTGGGCCTGGGGTTCCACCTTCACTGAAGGCTGGTGTGGGAATTCAAGACCAGCCATAGGTGCAGGGCTTTGCACTGACTGCTCTGGTGCTACCAAGATAAATTCTCCAGAGAAACAGACTTAACTAGAATCAGAAGATGAGTACAGCACACATATGTGTGCAGGGCATGTACACAGGGTGAGCACACACATGTTTATAGGGCACACACAGGGTGAACACACACATGTTTATAGGGCACACACAGGGTGAACACACACATGTGCAGGGCACACACAAGGTGAACACACACATGTGCTAGGCACACACAAGGTGAGCACACAGATGTGCTGGGCACACACAAGGTGAACACATGTGCAGGGCACACACAGGGTGAGCACACACATGTGCTGGGCACACACAGGGTGAACACACAGATGTGCAGGGCACGCAAGGTGAGCACACATGTGCAGGACATGCAAGGTGAGCACACACGTGTGGGGCACACACAAGGTGAACCCACACATGTGCAGGGCATACAAGGTGAACCCACACATGTGCAGGGCACACACAAGGTGAGCACACAGATGTGCTAGGCACACACAAGGTGAGCACACAGATGTGCTGGGCACACACAAGGTGAACACATGTGCAGGGCACACACAGGGTGAGCACACATGTGCTGGGCACACACAAGGTGAACACACACATGTGCAGGGCACACACAAGGTGAACACACATGTGCTGGGCACATACAAGGTGAGCACACACGTGTGGGGCACACCCAAGGTGAACACACACATGTGCTAGGCACAAACAAGGTGAACACACACATGTGCTGGGCACACACAAGGTGAGCACACAGATGTGCAGGGCACTCAGGGTGAGCACACACATGTGGGGCACACAGGGTGAGCGCACACATGTGCGGGGCATGCAGGATGAGCACAGACACATACACGGTGAGCACATACATGTGTCGCACACAAGGTGAGCCCACATGTACAGGGCACACACAGAGGTGCGCCCTGGGTAGCAGTGGATCCTCTTGAAGCTGGACATGGGCAGATGCTGCCCGTTTTGTGTGGACGCTGCTTTGCGTCGCTTGTCAAAGAGCGCAGAAGCACTAACTGCAAGTTTATCGTTAGCAGCCAGTTCCGCTCCACGCGGAGCAGTCAGCTGCAGCACTTCCTGCGGGCTCAAGAGCACCAGTGTCGAGGGGTGTCTCAGTATGCCTCCACGAAGGTGATTGTGGTTGTGGATGTGCTGTGTGGGACTCTGCATGTCACCAGGGAGGGACAGTGCCAGTCCAGGGTCCTTGGCAGGTGCGCATGAATGTGACAGTGTGTGTGTATACACTTGTGCATGTACCTGTGTATGTGTGCATGCAGGCATGTATCTGTATTTATATCTGTGTATGTGTACATGTGTGTAGGTGTGTATACATATGCATGCATATCTCTGTTGCATTGTGTGTATCTGAGTTTATATGTGTTTATGCATCTGTCTCTGTATTGTGTATCTGTGTGCACGTGTGCGTTAGTGCATCTCTGTGTGTGTGAATGTGTGTGTTCAGTGGTGCTGCCTGGGAGCAGCACGGTGAGGTCCAAGAGACAAGTGAGAGGCACACGGACATGTTCATGGTCAGAGCCATGGAGACAGACACCAGGGAAGGCCAAGGGTGGAGCTGCGGACACTTAGGGAAGGACCAGAGGCCGGGACTGGTAGGCACCAGGGTATTGGAGCCCAGGTCGTCCTGGCCTCCTCTTCCCTCCCTTCTTCTCTTTTTTTGTAAGATTTCTTACTTTACCTGAAAGCCATCAAAGAAAGAATCTTCTACACACTAGTTCATTTCCAGATGGCCGCGACAGCCCTGGCTGGACCAGCCCAAGCCAGGTGCTACGTGTCCAAGCACTGAGGCTGCTGCAGACAGGCACGTGGGCAGCAGCGACACAGAGTGGAGAGCTGGGACCTGAACCCGTGGACCCGGAGAGATGCCGGTGCCACAGCCATGGAGTAGCCTGTTGCCATTAACAGCTGAGGGACAAAACGCGCTCCTGAGAGTTGTTTCTGACATGTGGAGGGGAGAGGGAAGGTGAAGCCTGAGAACAATTCTGACCTCAACTCCTCCAAAGGAAACTTTCCTGGGACCTCACCTCCACCCACAGAGTCTCACCTGGGACCTCACCTCCTCTCACAGGAAGCCTCTCTGTGACCTCACCTCCTCTCACAGAGTTTCACCTGGGACCTCATCTCCTCTCACAGAATCTCACCTGGGAACCTCACCTCCTCTCACAGGAAGCCTCTCTGTGACCTCACCTCCTCTCACAGAGTCTCACCTGGGACCTCACCTCCTTTCACAGGAAGCCTCTCCTTGACCTCACCTCCTCTCACCGGGCCTCCACTCGAACCTCACCTTCTTAGGCAGCCTCTCCAGTGCCCTCTGGTTTCCCTGGGCTGTTTGTAGTTGCCTTTGGGCACCTGTGCAGCGGTGGCCTGGTGCTCCGGACAGAGCTGCTCTGTTGCGTCTGGGACACCACATGCTGCCTTCTTTTTTGGAGCTGAGCCAGGGAAGTTGTGTCCCACCCTGGTTCCTGGACCCTCTGAGCTGTGGGGCTGTTGCCTGCAGCTCTTGGGGTGCCCTTCCTGCCCCGGGCCGGCTTTGCTTGCCTGACCACTGTCCTCGAGGTGCTCTGTGGCTCTGCTCCCCCAGCCCACCCTGTGTTCCTTCCTGGTGGTGACCTGGGAAGGCAGACCCTTAGCGTCCCTGCTTTGTCAGTAGCAGCTCCTTGCAGCCCTGTCGTCTCCTGCCCCGTGCTGTGTCGCTTGTGCGTCCCCTCTGCAGCCTTGGCGTCTGGGCTGGCCTTCCCGCACCCTCTTTGCTCTCAGGGCTCCCTGGGGAGTCTGGCTTGGCATCTAGGCTGGGTTCCTGCAGCCCCTGCTGGCCCACACACAGCCCTCACTGTTTCCTTCCAGCCTCTGAGGCCCCACTTCAGGCAGACACCTCTGTGTGGAAGCGGGCAAGGCTGCCCTGTGCCGGGCGCAGGGGGGACAGGTTCTCCCCCAGGCAGCTCTGAGGGACCAGGTGCTACCACGTGGAACCCTCAGAGCCACCCAGACGCCACCAGCTCCCTGAGACCTGCTGGTGCTGTGGGGGTTTACAGAGCTGTGAGAATGACCCGCAGGGCTACTGGGCTGCAGAAAGGCCTGGTCCGGGGTGCATGTGGGTCCCCATGTTCTTGGGTTGTCTCCTAGCAGTAAAGCCCCACCCAGCCTGCCATTACCCTCCTGTGTTCCTGGGGAGTTGGATGTGACATTCGCCATGTGTCCCAGGGTGTAGCAAGGCCACGGAGAGTGGGCCACTGGGTCCCTGTGTGTTCAGAGAGGATACAGAGTGTCAGGAAGGCCGTCAAGACCCCCCAGGGCCCACGTGGAGACAGCACAAGATTGGCCCTCAGGGTGCAGAGAGCTGTGTGAGCAGGGCCGGTCCTCCGTGAGCGTGCATGTGTAGATGGCTATGTGTGTGTGCGCAGTGTGTGTGCACTCATGGGTGTGAGGTGGCAGTCCCAGGAGCTGCAGGCACAGCTCTCAGGAAGTGCCCCTGCTTCCACACAGATGCAAGCGAGAAGGTGATAAGCAGGCAGCAGCGTAGGGGCCTCTGGCATGATGCTGCCCTGCCTTGGCAGGCTGGAGCTGTCTGAGTTTCACACAGACAGTGTCTCCAACTTCCCTCTGGTGTTGCCCAGTTGCGAGTGTCACTGGCCAATGGAAAGAAGCTCCTTGAACCCAATGGCCACCATGCAGCTCAGGGAGGGGCGTGGTGTGTGTTCTGCATGGCACAGGGCATCACAACTGAGCGACTGTCCCTGGAATTCTGCCTTCAACACTTGCAGGTCAGCGTTGGCCCTGGCATACCAGACACCAGGGCGACGAGCGGCTGCTGTGTGTGACCACGTCATCTGTGAGTAGGAATCGCCTTTTCCAAGAAAAAGCTTTATGATGCAGGCATATATTTTTAGTATTTCGAAGATTTATATATTTATTAGAGAGAGTGAGCAGCTCCCATGTGCTGACTTGTCAGATGGCCACAATAGCCACAGCTGGCCAGACTGAATCACAAAGTGAAATCTATGAGGTTGGCCACGTTGGCGTGGTCTGGGTGCTTCCTCGTCTCAATGGGACACCCCAGGTCCTTGAGCAGCCCCACCTCTGTTCTGGCCACAGTCCTGTGGACCTGGTACGCTTGGACTGGCTCGTCTGTGAGGTTTCTGTGGCTTGCTCCAGTTCTGTCCCCACATGCCAGGAGTTGATGACAACCACGCAAGTGGAAGTGGAGAAGGTGCAGGCTCGGGCCTGGAACAGCAGTTGCAGACAGTGTGTGGTGGGCAGCCAGGCATCCCCCAGGGTGAGTATGGCTGGGGCCCTCTGCTCCATTGGTGATCCTCTTGGCCATCTCCTGCCCGTGTCTGGTTGTTAAAGGCCTGGACCTTCCTGGTTTCAGAAACCTTGGGTCAGTGGGATTTGGCCCCCAGGGGAGTTGACCTGTGGGTGACTGCTGGGCAGGGGGCCTAGGTTGCCCAGGGTCATTGCAAGGGGCACCTGTCAGAACCTCTGCCTATTCTGGAGCTGCACTGTGTCCTGGATAGAACCCACAGTGGGCGCCCCTGCCCCCGATGGGACCCGCAGTGGGCACCTCTGCCCCTGGATGCAGGGTGGGATCTGTGTTACACAGTCATGAATTTATTTTGTTTTTTATTTTCAAATATTATTTTAGGGTTCTTTAAAAAAAACATTTGTTTTTATTTGAAAGTCAGATTTACAGAGAAAGAGGGAGAGATCTTCCATCTGCTGGCTCATTCTCCAAATGGCTACAACTTCTGGCTGAAGCCAGGAGCTAGGAGCTTCTTCTGGGTCTCCCACGTGGGATGTCCAAGGATGTGGCAGCAGGCACTGCCGGCGGTACTCAGCGTCTGGGAACCTGGGATGCTGCGGGCATTCAGGCAGGCCTGGGCCTTGGTCCTGGCTGACTGGTTGTGATGGGCACCCTGGGAGGCTGCAGTGAGGGCAGTGCTGAGGCACACCTGCCTGGTTCCCAGCTCTGATTTGGCCTCACCTTGACTGTAGTGTGTGGGGGCGAGTGAACCAGCAGGTGGAAGACACTTCTCGGTTGCTCTGTGCCTCTCAGTCTTTGAAGCCGATTTTTAAAAGCTACAAGTACTGCGTGTGTGAGCCCACACCTCTCTGCAGTGCGTGCCAGCCCTCCCCTCACTGCCAGCCCTCCCCTCGCTGCCAGCCCTCCCCTCGCTGCCACACCTGCCAGCCCTCCCCTCGCTGCCAGCCCTCCCCTCACTGCCAGCCCTCCCCTTGCTGAGTTCCGACCCTTCGTAGTGCACTGGTGTTTTTGAAAAAGAGCTGATTTGGCATGTGTTTGTGGAAAACGAATTTCATTGACTAATATTTTCTGTGGAGTAGAGACCCTTGTAATTCACTTTTTGGTCGATTTCTTTAGTCTTTGAACTTTTAGAAGGCAAGTAATTATTCTTTTACACAAGGGAGGATGCTGGATGAGGCACATAAATGAAGAATTGTTAACTGACTTGTATACCCCAATATTCCGTAACTCCGATCCTGGATTCTGTTGTAATATTTCCAAAAATGTAGGCCATGCCTGTTTTTGCTTGAGCCACATGTACTTGATTTATTTGAACAGTAAAAAGGTAGAATCTATTTCTCTTAAGTTTTCCACCTTGTATTTAATCCATTCTTTTATTTTGCTCATGTGTTGATTTTATTTTTTGAAGAAGTTAGCTTTTGGCCCCAAACATTCCAGGATAGAATTTACAATCTGGAGTGTTTGTGAGTTGGGGAGTTCTGTCAAGAGGCTTCTTGCACCTTCTCGCTGAGTTGTTTGCGCTTTATGAGTCCAGGCAATTGAGAGGGAGTTGGGGTGATTATTAAGCAGCTAGTTCAGGAGGGCTGGTGTGTGGGGGGCCACCGGGTGCCAGGGCAGCCAGGGGCTGCGACCCATTTCCCACTGCTGTCCCCGCCCGAGTGCGCAAGTGCCGCAGCGTGAACTCAGTGTGTGTTGTATGCAGAGATTGAGGCTGTTCTGCTTTGCCACAATCCACCAATTCTTTTTTTTTAAAGATTTTTTAAAATTATTATTACAAAGTCAGATATGCAGAGAGGAGGAGAGACAGAGAAGATCTTCGTCCGATGATTCACTCCTCAAGTGAGCGCAATGGCCGGTGCTGGGCCGATCCGGAGCCAGGAGCCAGGAACCTCCTCCAGGTCTCCCACGTGGGTGCAGGGTCCCAAGGCTTTGGGCTGTCCTCCACTGCTTTCCCAGGCCACAGGCAGGGAGCCGGATGGGAAGTGGGGCTGCTGGGATTAGAACCGGTGCCCATATGGGATCCTGGTGCGTTCAAGGCGAGAACTTTAGCCGCTAGGCCATGCCACCGGGCCCAATCCACCAATTCTTAAAGCAAATGACAAGGAAACCTAACCGTCTTCTGACCCATCAAACCTTTCCCCTGCTTGGGTTGGAGTCATCTGGAGCCTTAAAGCCTCTGCAGGTGGCTTCTGCCTGGGGCCGCTCCTCCTGGCTCTCCCCCGCCCCCACTCTTGTCCCAGGCCCTCCGGCTGGGCACTGGGCAGCTGGCATTGTCGCCTGGACCAGCAGATGCTGCTGGCTTTCTCAGAGCCGTGCGGGGCCGTGGCCTTGGCGCCACGCGGGGGGAACAAGGCGTGGGTCTCCGTGAGCCTGCCCCTCAGTGTTCCCTTCAGCCTGCCTCTGAGCTTTTGCCCCTTTTGGTTTTATTTCCTCAGGAGTTATTTATCTATATGAAAGGCAGACTTACACACAGAGAGAGGTCCTCCGTTGCCGGTCCACTCCCCAAATGACTTCAAAAACCGGGAGCCTACAGCCTGGTCCGGGTCTCCCGGGTGGGTGTGGGGCAGGCAGAGCGCCCCCTCCCAGCCTGCCCTGTGGCGTAGCAGGTTGACTGCTGCCTGCGATGCAGAAGTCCCATATGGGCACAGGTTTGAGTCCCAGCTGGCCTGCTGCCCAAGCAGCTCCCAGCCCCACGGACCGGGAAGGCGTCCCCTGCAGCTGTACCAGCAGTGAGTCCTGGCGAAGTCTCTGGAAACCAGCAGAGGCTGTCCTGGGAGGCCTAGCTGTGCTGCTGGCTGGCAGGGAAGGCAGGCTGCGCGTGACACCCGCAGTGTGTGGGGTGGCTGGGACACAGGCAGATTTTATAGATGGGCTGGGGTTAGTGCTTTTCCGATAAAATAATTTCCGCAAAGTTTGCTTCAGGCTCTGGTTCTCAGTGTGATAGACACCCATAAAATGCAGGGTCCTGGGCCGTGACTGGCAGGAAGCCCTGTTTCTCATGCCTCCTCTGCGTTTGGCCGGGTGCTGCCCTTGTGCCTTTGCTGGTTCACGTTGCACAGGCCGCTGCTACCTCTAGCCGCCATCTCTGGGCTCCCAGCAGCCTTTGGGAAGGCTGGCGCTTGATTCGCTGCTGGGTGTCCTGTTCCATGTTCAAGAAGGGGTCAGTGGGTCCCTGGAGGTCACCCTCACCAGAAATGACTGCTCCTCTCTCCACTCCCCCCGCCTCTCTCTTTCAGTTTTTCTTTTGCAAACAGGATTATTGCACATTGTTTTTTCTGAGTCATCTAGGATTCTGCCTGTTAAAGTGTCCTTGCTAGACTTGAGAGAGAGGGTCCAGACTTGCTTCTGTGTGGTGACCATGTGGTGTCCCAGAACTCAGCAGCTCCTCCCGAGTTCCCTGGGTGACATTTCTGTGACCCCCCTGCCTTAGGCACCTGGAATCTTCCTCTGGCAGTGTGCCCTGGCTTAGACAACAAAAGTAGTAGCCCCAGCAGGCACGCATGGGTTGGCCCTGAGTACAGGTGCCTGGCACCTTGGGAAGCAAGTAGTGAGAGTGAGATAAATATATATATATATATATATATATATATATATATATATATATATATATATATATATATATACTGAAGAACTTCTTCAAGGAATGCCAAATGCGTAGAAACCACAGATGAACCAAGGCTGTGGGGCAGCGTGCTGCTTCTCTTGCATTGTGACTCTTTGGTAAGCAAGAGATGACGAATGGTGAGACATTTGAATTGCAACAACACAGAACCGTGAACATGCAAAGGAGAGGCAAGTGCTGGGACTCAGCCGCGACCGTGTTCTGCCAGCGCTCGGTGTGGGTCCACATGCTTAGCCGCGACCGTGTTCTGCCAGCGCTTGGCGTGGGTCCACATGCTCAGCCGCGACCGTGTTCTGCCAGCGCTCGGTGTGGGTCCACATGTGTAGGCTTCCTACTCTTGAGGCCACTGCTCTCCCCGAGTGCTCGGGCGCCAGCATCCCGTGCAGCCACAGGTCTCCTTGTTTCTTGATGGCAACTGTTGTTCAAACACGGACCACTCCACACACCCAGCACCAGTGTGATCATGATGGTCATGTATGATCCACTTGTACACACAGGCACACGTGACCTGCCTATGGCAGTGTGCTCACTGACCACACAGACATGTGTCTGTGTCCACCTTCCGATGGGTTCGCTGCCACAGCCCTGGCCCTTGCATGGATGGGAAGACTGGTTGGCAGGTCTGGCCTGCACATTGTCCTGGTTTTGGCTTCAGGTGCAGTCCCTGCAGAGAAACCCGCCATGGTGTTATGAATGTGGTAACAGGAAGTGCTTGTAAATCACCAGATAATTTTCAGAACTTGGGCCCATCCATCTGTTAATCTCGTGGTGATTAAGGAGCTGATCCTAATGCCCATTATTCCTAATGACAAGACCAAGCAGGCTTAACGCGCCGGCGCGGGGCCACCGGGCCGGCCATGCCACTATCAGCCATCTCCACTGCGCTGAGGAATGGGCCCGTCCTCCGCACAACAGCCACGATACAAAAGAATTACACCCTCCCTGAAGTCCATTTCCTCGTATAATCACACAAAATGATTTTTCTTAAATATGATAATAAATCACAGTGAAAAATCAATGTGGCAGGGCCCAACTGCTATGGCCTGATAACGCATCAATCAATATTTAGTATTTAGATTTTAATTAATACATAGCCGTGCTGAGGCTTTTTAAGAGAGAAATATTATCTCAGATAAAAAATCCAGCACTGTTAGCATGCAAAAGTTGTTACTCATATCTGACATTGATCAGTCTGCGGGCGCTGTGATTAAAAGCCCGTGAAATGATCAGATGGGGTGGGGGGCTGGGGGCGACGGCACCCAAAGCCGTGGTACTGCCTGCCTGCTTAAGGGAGGTGGTGGCGCGGACCTCCGGACTGGGGGCGAGCACCCCAGGAGCAGGCCACAGGATCGAGTCAGGGCAGCCGCTCGCACAGCCCTTGGCGCGCCCCTCCCCGTGCACTGCGCACGTTAGAAGAGGGAGTCTCAGGCAGTTCCCTTGCTGGGGCTCCTTCAGTTTTCTTGATGTGTGAGTGACTCGCTTACTACAGCTCATGCTTCTCGCTCCATGGGGGTGGTCTGCGTTGGAGACTGGCTGCAAACCACTGTAGCTGTGGCTGGCTGCTGGGACAGCCCGGGGCCTACTGCAGCCATGCCCGCCTCCCAGGCCATCCTTACTGCTTCCTGCAGCCATTGGCTGGCTCCTGGGCTGCCCTGGGGCTTGCGGAAGCCCCCAGGCCAGAGGCTGCAGGGGTGACTGAGTCCTGGGTGTCCCTGTGTGCCTCTCGTGGTGGCCCTCTTGAGCCTGTCTGGCCAGCGAGGCAGTAGCAGCGTTTGCCTCTGGAGTTCTGAGGAGAGGATCTGCCTCAAGGGAGTGGCCAGTGCTCCGAGGGAGCTTGTGCCCTTCATTCTCCTTCTTAGTTTTTAACGACTTCCTTATTTGAAAAAGTTACAGGGGGTAAGAGACAGAGAAAGAGACTCTTTGTTCTGCTGGGTCAGCCCTCAGGGGGCTGCAGTAGCTGAAGCTGATCCGAAGTCAGGAGCCGGGAACCTCTTCCAGGTCTCCCACGTGTGTGCAGCCATCCTTCACTGCTGTCCCAGGTCACAAATGGAGCTGGGCGGAAGTGGAGCAGCTGGGACTTGAGTCGGTGCCCACAGGGCATCCTGGCATTGCAGGTGGCAGTCTGACTGGCGGTGCCATCGCCCCATGGACCTGTTTTGCATCCATTCTGCGCTGCCCTCCCCCCGCCTCCGTGTGTCTTCCGCCTCATGCTCCTTGTCCAATTGTCTGCTGAGGGGGGAGAAGCGACTCCTTCTTGGGGCCCTTTTGACCCAACTCCTGGCTGACCCCGTACCCTCCCACTGACCCAACTGGGTCAGACTCCCCACAGAGTTCCCTGGGGTCAGGGCTGTGAGGACCAGGAGGAAGAGCAGTGAGGGGGTGTTGGGCAGCCTGGTGGGGCATGGTCCCATGCTGAGCCTGGGTGCTGGGTTTGGTGCCGGCTTGGCTCCTGGCTCTGCCGTCCTGTTGGGAGGCTGGGCCAAGCAGCTCTCAGTCCCTGCCTGCTGCCCGGGACACCTGGACGGCCGGTCTGGCTCCTGGCTGCAAATCCAGACAGAGGGCATGTTGGAGCCTTTGTGGAGTCTCAGACTGGCTTTCAGATGATCGTGAAAATAATGAAGAGACTTTCACGAAGCAGCCCAGGGCATCTGGTGGCACAAAGAAACTAGAAAGGCTTGCTGGCTGGTCAGGATGCTGCTGGCTGCAGGACAGCGGGCACTGGGTGCTGGGAACCATGGACAGGACCCTCAGCCCTGCTGAGTGACCATGGCAAGTGTGAGGGGTGAGGGTGTAAGGCCGTCCCCGAGGCTCTGTGCTTGGAGGATGTCTGTGTTTCCCAGGTGAGCCGTGGCTGCGCTGTCTCTCCTGGCCCAAGCCCGCGGTCACTGGGAGCAGATGTGGGGAGCCGCGCCTGTGCTCGCTCAGGATTTTGGCCGATGTTGGACATTCCTCTTGCATTGCCGGCTGGCTTTGCACATGCAGTGTCCTGTGCTCAGGCCCGTCTGAGGGATCCAGGGCCCACTCGCCCACCACAGACGCCCCGGGCTGCTGGGGGTGGGCGGGGCAGGGCTTGTGGAACCTGTGACCATGCTGGTGGTGCCTGGTGGCTACTGGAGCTTGGGCGCGCTGTGTCCTCCCTGAGCACGTGTGGCTGCCAGCCGTGGGCCCTGTGTCGCAGCTTGCACGTGCCGACTCGCCCTGCTTTCTTCTGCGACTGCACGGTGTGTGATGCCAGGAGGATGCCAGCCGCTCAGCAGCGGGCCTGGCTGTGGTGGGAGGGTGCTGAGCTGCTTCCCTGCTGGGTCAGGATTCTGTGTGCCCAAGGCTGTGGTGGCGGCTGTGACCTGACTGTGAAGTGGGGCACACACTTCCTGCTGCCTGCCAGCTTGCAGAAGTGACTGTGATGCTTGTGTGAGGAGGTCTACACTGCTCACCTGTGCGGAAAGCACTCCCTGAGTGGAGCCTGCATGATGCCTCGATGTTTGGTGGCAGGTGTGTGTATTGGTGGGGGGGAGGTCTGTGTGTGATGTGCAGTGTGCGCTGTGTTCGTATGGTCTGTGATAAGTGTGGTTTGTGCGGTATTATACGTGATATACTAGGTGTGAGCTGTGCACTGTGTGTTTTGTGTGTGATATATGTAGTATGTATGTCGTGTCTATGGTATATGTAGCGTGTGTATGGTCTGTGTATGTGGTGTCTGTGTGTGATATGAGTGGTGCTGGTGTGTGTGTCTGTTTCACATATGGTGTATGTGGTATGTGACACATGTAGCATGTGTGGTGTGTGGCATGTGTGGCACAGGTGTGCATTTTGTGTGTCATGTGTGGTCTCTGTGTGCCATGTTTGCTATGTGCACATGTGGCATGTGTGTGGCACATGTGGTGTGTCTGGTCAGTGTGTGTGGTGTCTATGTGATATGAGAGGTGGTAGCGTGTGGATGTGTGCTGCGTGTGTGGTGTGTGGATGTGTCGTGTGGCACGTGCGTGTAGGCCTGGGCTGGCAGAGCCCGGCGGGGCCCCTTTTGTCCTGGCCCTCCGATGCCAGTGGCTCTGTGAGGAGAGGCTCCGTTGCTGTGCCCTGGCTGGCACAGACAGGACATGCGGGTGTCACTCCTCTGCCTGCACTTGTCGCTGTTGCCTGCATCCTGCCCCTCCCCGTGCGCCTGAGCGACCTGCCTCCAGCACCCCGGGGATGCCCCTGCAGACACGGGGCTCCGGGTCTCAGGCGGGATACACTCCCACCACCCATGCTGGCCCCTTGCACCTCTGCACCGGCAGAACATCAGGGCAGAGATAAAATGAAGCCTGCCATGATGGACGCCAGCGGACAGGGCTGTTGGTTTACGCAAGCTGCAGCCAGAGTCGGCTGGAAAATTTTGATCCCTTTAATTTACTGTATCCAGCGTGCCTGCTGTCTGCGGCCGGCGCTTTGATCAAGCCTGTGAGGGGTATTGATTTTTTTATTTTCTGTGTAGGATGAGAAGACAGAGAGTTAGGCGCGGGAGTGAATGGCGAACTTTCCCCAATTGCCGCTGCTCCCGGCTTATTGCATCCTGTCGTTTGCAGTTTCAGACGAAGTCCGGGTGTCAGGGAGGCTGGGAGCAGGAAGCAGAGTGAATAACAATGGAAGGGCCAGATGAGGAAAATTGAAGCCAGAGAGGCAGCTGGGGTGGGAAGGTGGGCTGCACAGTGGCAAGTGCAGAGTGCATGGGCCGGCATGGGTGGTGGGAGCGTGGACGCCTGTGTCCTGGAGACCAACACAGAACGCTACCACCCCGACACCCCATGGCTACCCCAATGCCCACCGCCCAGGCAGCGCCACCCCACCCCAATGCCCACCACCCAGGCAGCGCCACCACACACCCCAATGCCCACCACCCAGGCAGCGCCACCCCACCCCAATGCCCACCACCCAGGCAGCACCACCCCACACCCCAATGCCCACCGCCCAGGCAGTGCCACCCCACACCAATGCCCACCACCCAGGCAGCGCCACCACACACCCCAATGCCCAGGCAGCGCCACCCCACACCCCAATGCCCAGGGAGCGCCACCCCACACCAATGCCCACTGCCCAGGCAGCACCACCCCACACCAATGCCCACCGCCCAGGCAGCGCCACCCCACACCAATGCCCACCGCCCAGGCAGCGCCACCCCACACCCCAATGCCCAGGCAGCACCACCCCACCCCAATGCCCAGGCAGCGCCACCCCAATGCCCACCGCCCAGGCAGCGCCACCCCACACCCCAATGCCCAGGGAGCGCCACCCCACCCCAATGCCCACTGCCCAGGCAGCGCCACCCCACACCCCATGTCCACTGCCCAGGCAGCGCCACCCCACACCAATGCCCACCGCTCAGGCAGCGCCACCCCACACCCCAATGCCCACCACCCAGGCAGCGCCACCCCACACCCCAATGCCCACCACCCAGGCAGCGCCACCCCACCCCAATGCCCACTGCCCAGGCAGCACCACCCCACACCCCAATGCCCACCACCCAGGCAGCGCCACCCCACACCCCAATGCCCACCACCCAGGCAGCGCCACCCCACACCCCAATGCCCACTGCCCAGGTTGCACTGGAGCTGTGTCTCAGCATTTGTGAGGCCGCACCCCTGAATCACCTGTTGGTGGTGACTAGGTCCCAGTCATGCGGTGCTGTGGGGAGCAGAGTGAGTCTTCTGGTAGATGGAGTCCTCTGGGCACACCAGGCCCTCGACTGTGCCTGCTCCCTGGGAAGCAGAAATGCACCTTACAGTGAGAGTAAAGGAAGTGGATGGAGCAGTGCGATCCCAGGCCTTTGGCTATTTGCTTTGCCTGGTAACAGGTGTGCCCGGTCTGCTCCCTGCCGCTCCTCAGCTCTGCCAGTGACCGCCCCGAGTGTTGACCGGGCCTCTGACAAGGCCAAGGTCGTGGTTTGGCCTCCTGATGTTCTGCGACTGGGTGGAGAAGTGTGTGGGTAAGGCCACTGTTCCTGGGCAGTGCTGCTGTCAGGGCCCACGCGGCACACCTGTGGGGCAGCATTCCAGTCCTATCTCCACTTCTGGTCCAGTTCTCTGCTTATGCACCTGGGAGAGTAGTACAGGATGGCCCGAGGGCATTGGCGCCTGCACCCACGTGGGAGGTCTGTAAGAAACTCCATCAGCTGTGGCCATCCCCATCAGCCCTGTTAGCTGTGGCCAGCCCCATCAGCTGTGGTCATCCCGGCCAGCCCCATCAGCTGTGGCCATCCTGGCCATCCCCGTCAGCTGTGGTCATCCCGGCCAGCCCCATCAGCTGTGGTCATCCCGGCCAGCCGCATCAGCTGTGGCCATTCTGGCCAACCCCGTCAGCTGTGGCCATCCCAATCAGCTCCATCAGCTGTGGCCATCCGAACCAGCCCCATTAGCTGTGGCCATCCCGGCCAGCCCCATCAGCTGCGGCCATCCCAATCAGCTCCATCAGCTGTGGTCATCCTGGCCAGCCCCATCAGCTGTGGCCATCCCGGCCAGCCCCATCAGCTGATGGAAGGCCTCTCTCTCGCTGTCTCTCTGCCTTTCTGAAGTCAGTGAGCTGATCACCACTCTGCCTGCTGCCCAGCGTGTGCAGCCGGGCCAGTCAGCTCGGTGACACATGAGGGCAAGCCTGTCTTCACCACGACCTTGCATGACATGCAGGAAAGTGGCTTTGGCATCTCAGAGCTACCCCGTTTCATGTCAGAGGCAGGTTCAGCAGAGAAGGTGGCTTCGAGGTTGGGCTCTATGCCCTGGGCACATAGCTTGGGGACTTGGGGGGCAGTGGAGACCCTGTTCCACCATGTCTGGCTGTCACGACGGAGTGACAGGCTATCCGAGTGCTGAGACTGTGGGCAGCGGTGAGAGACTCACAGCTCCTGAGTGTGCAGAGCCCGTGTCCTGAACAGTTGCTCACGGCTCTGTGCTCGGTTCAGCCTGGCTGTGAGCCGCGTCCTGGCCGAGCAAGCCAGCGTGGAGCTTGTGGGCTTTTCTTCAGGAAAGCTGGGTCCTGGTTGTCTCCCACATGCACTCCCCGGAGAGTCTGTCCATCTCCATGGTGACCCGGGGCCAGTTTCAGGATCAGGTGGTGGCAGGTGGGAGCAGGACACTTGTCAGTTGGTGGCCCGAGGTTGGCCACATGCTGATTTTGCGTTCCGGCTTTGGGCAGTGTCCCTTTTTGCACTTTCCTCTCGAAATGGATAAAATTGGTAATGTGTGTGCCCCGCTTGCATCCGTGCTTGTGGGACCAGCATCCTCCTTGAGGCACCTGGGAGACACCTGGAGCAGCCAGCTGCCTGATAGCCCTGCCTGAATGCAAGGGGGGTTGACTGGAGAAGGATTTGCACAATTCTGTTAAAAAGAGTTTTGTGAAAGTATGAAACCAAGTTAGAAGTGATACAGCTTAGGGTTTCAATCAGAATTTCTGTTGAGCCTGTTTGGGGTCAATAGCTGATTCCCCAAAACCTGCCATTGGTCGTACTGTGAACGCACACGTGAGATGTCTCATCTGGCCTGCATGTGGAGGCTTTGGGCTTGAACAGCACGGCTGTGCACTCTGCTCGGCCTGTTCCTTGGGCATTAAGAACAGGAACTCATGGAAGGGATGTGTGTACTTACGCCGAGACCCAGTTTGCGTGCGGTCGGGTCGCAGTTAAACACAGGCGTGTGTTCACCGAAGCATCTCTGCAGAGCTGGAGGGCTGGCGGGGTGGGAATGTGCAGGTGTCTGCCTGCCCTGTGAACACGTTCGGCTCAGGTCAGGACCCACGAGGCCCCGCTGAAAATAGTGGCTTGATTCCTGCAACACACTTGAGGGGGAGGGGGCGGCAGACCATCTGTGCTGGGCTGCCTCGGCTCGATTCCCTGGAGGTGGCCGGACGCAGTGGTCTCTGGAGGCTCTGTCTGTTGTCCCCTCACCCTTGGCCAGGTTTTATGGTGGACACTGAGCTCTCAGACCACTGCCCCTGCAGAGGGGAGGACATGGGCTCACCTGTAGCAAGAGTCCTACAGCTCATCTACTCAGAAAGTAGGGTCTGGGTGGTGGGCAGAGCGAGGGGGCTGTGTTTGCGGGATGGTGTGTGGTGGGCAGAGTGAGGGGCGGGACAGTGTGTGGTGGGCAGAGCCAGGGGGCCGTGTCTGCGGGATGGTGGCTCTGGATGGCTTGTGATGCTGCAGCGCCTTCGTGTCATGAGCAGAGGCCTGGGCAGCGGAGGCCGCCTACTCGGGGGAAGGGGCAGCGGAGGCCGCCTACTCGGGGGAAGGGGCAGCGGAGGCCGCCGGCTCGGGGGAAGGGGCAGCGCAGGCCGCCGGCTCGGGGGAAGGGGCAGTGCAGGCCCCTCGCTGCCTGAGCTGTTGCTCACGGTGCTGCTTGTCCTTCCAGTAGGCAGAGGTCAGGCTGTGCTTACCACAGGTGTGCTGCTCTATAAAGCATGGCACATCAAGTTTGAGGGACGTCATCGGTCGAGCCAGTGCTTGCCACACACCCTGAAATCGTGGAAGACGGCTGTGCTCGAAGGCCATATGGCAGGCTACCTTCCTGGTGCATTTGCCTAGAAATCAATTGTATCGTAAAGCAGAACAGCCTCATTAAGTGAATATATTAACGTTCCCTCTCCCCATACATTCCTGCCACATAAGGCAAAATGGACTATCCACTCTGGGGGGGGCTCTGGCCCTGAGCAGGGGTGGGGTGGGGCGGGTGGTGACTTGCAGTTCTGGCTGCTTGCAGTTCCCGTCCTGGACCCCGGCAAAGTCCCCAGTTGGCTCCAGGTAGACGATGGTTACACAGCCCAGTTCCTGTGCCGGGACCTAAGCATTGTTTTATCTGTTGGCCTCTAGAAGATGCATAAACATAGGAAGAAGATGAATATGTAGCCGTAGCTTGAAGTGCTGCTTGTAAACCTGACCCTGCTTAACAGTCAGACGCTCTCAGAAAATGGTAGCAGTAATGATAACAATCAGTGTTACAAATGGGAATGGGCACACGGCCGTCACAGCTGCACACTAGATGCTGGTGAAGAGTGGGAGGTTTCTTCAAAGACGCTGCTTTCCATTCGGAACACAGACTGAGCATTTAACCAGAGCAAACCCAAGACGGAAGGAATGGCTCTGGTTTCCCAGGTTATTCCTAAGCAGGAATGCAGAGATACAATGGAAATAATTTAGACATATGGATAAGAACCTTCAGGATCAATAGTGCTGCAAGTGCTTGGAAACATATGCTGATGCAATCAGACAGAATTGGATTTCATACAAATGTTGGCAAATCTATATCAGATTATCACAGCAAAAACTTCATTTTCATTGATTTATAATGCGTTATTATTGTTTCCACCACACTGCCATAGACAGCCATTTGCCAGCTGCCGAGTGCCTTGAGGGGGAATACTGAAGGGGGTGGGTCTGGGCGGCTGAGGGCCAATAACTCACAGGGCAGCAGGTGTGACATGCTGGCCACCCTCCCCCATTTCCTTTCATTGTGTTTGATTATTCTGGGAGACTTGGGGTGTCACATACAGATCACGGTGGAGGGAAGGAGTGTGTCTGTGGGCATAGGCGGTCAGCAAAGGCTGGGCTTTCCTGAGCCCGTGTCTGAGCCGTGGTGACTGCCTGTCAGTGTGTGGACCTCTGTATCTACTCCCCAGCAATATCTAATCAGTATCAATACCCATATCAATAGGCACCGCAAACCCATGTCCACATCAGTACCGATGTCCATCTTCCAGCTAAATGATGTCTGCGATTCTCTTCAACAGGGAAAGTGATTTAGCCCAATGTCATGTCCAGGAGGCCTGCCCCCCAGTGGCCTTTGGAGACTGAAAAGCAAAACCGAAGTGAATAACCGTGCATGAGGTTGGTACGTTGTTTGCTTACAGCTGCAAGCAGCAAGCCTGGAGTCCAGAGGGTTTCCATGTGAGTCACCTGAGTATGGAAGGAGCGGAGTCGCCTTTGTTGGTCAGAAGCAGGACATGTGACTGTGCGTGTGGTCGCCCTAGGCCTGCACCACACGCCAGCAGCAGGGCCAAGTCTTCCTGCCTGCCTTCTTTCCTGCTGTGTGCTTCTTTCTTTCTTTTTAGATTTTCGCTTGCTTGTAAGATGAGATGGAGGACAGAGGGACTGGCGACATTTCTGTCTGCTATTTACTCCCCAAACAGCGACTGGCAGCTGGGATAGGCAGGAGCCAGGAGCCAGGAGTTGCACCCGGGTCTCCCAAGGGTGTTCAGGGGCCCGAGCACCTGGGCACCTTCCACTCTCCCAGGTGCGTTATAAGGAGCCGGCTCAGCAATGGAGCAGCTGGGACACGAAGGAGAGTTCCAGATACAAGACTTTGGGATCACAAGTAGAGGTTTAACCTACCGGCCTTATAGTGTCAGCCTGTGTTAAGCATTTTTCAGAGAATCATCCATGAACCTATGTGGTTACATGTGTCACTGCAGGGACCTTTGAATGTCAGTGTGGTCACATGTCAGTATAGTCACAGGTGTCTTTATGGTCATATGTGTCAGTGTGGTCACATGTCAGTAAGTCACAGGTGTCGTTATGGCCATACGTGTCAGTGTGGTCACATGTCAGTAAGTCACACGTGTCAGTGTGGCTATGCGTGTCAATGTGGTCACATGTCTGTAAGTCACAGGTGTTGTTATGGTCATATGTGCCAGTGTGGTCACATGTCTGTTATCACATGTGTCATTATGGCCATACATGTCAGTGTGGTCACATATCAGTAAGTCACACGTGTCATTATGACCATATGTGTCAGTGTGGTCACATGTCAGTAAGTCACACGTGTCATTATGGCCATACATGTCAGTGTGGTCACATGTCAGTAAGTCACAGGTGTCATTATGGTCATACGTGCCAGTGTGGTCACATGTCTGTTATCACATGTGTCATTATGGCCATACGTGTCAGTGTGGTCACATGTCTGTTATCACAGGTGTCATTTTGGTCACATGTGCCGTTGCAGTCACATGTGTCATCGTAGTCACACATTTGACTCATTACCTAGGCCACTGTTTTTACAAGTTACCAATGCACCTACTACATTTGTCTGCACAGACAGAGCCCCTGGGCAAGCAGCTTGCCACCTGTTGCACTCTGGGCCGAGAGCTCCCAGGGAACACCGTTGAGCAGAAGCTTCTCCTTAGGAAGGGTCTAGGAGGGTGAGTCTGGCACGGCATGGCTCTTTGGTTTTAAGACTTGGGTGCAGGGATCTGCAAACAGGTGGAGGAGTTCTGCTAGGAGTGTGACCAAGGTGGTGGGGCAGCAGTGGCGGTTGTCATGTCGTGCCAGAGATGAGGCAGGGTCCAAGGTTTGGCTCTAACCATCCTGCACCCTGCCCACCACACAGTGTGCGAGCCCCGGAGCCCAGGGACCTGACCCAGCCTCACCCTCTCGCCTTCCTTCCATACTCAGGTCACTCACATGGAAACCCTGACTCTTGTGCTTTAGTGTCGACGTGCTTGGCTGCAGAAGCCTCAGGATTGATCCAGAGAGGGCCACTGTGCACGCGCCCAGCCCCCGTGGCCAGCCTGGCAGGCTCCAGGGCATGAGTGCTTGCCTCTGCCCGCTGTGCCCAGCAAACAGGGACACCTGGCCTGAGGACATGGCCACAAGCACAGCCGAGATGCCAGAGAGATAGGCCACGTGCATTTCCAAGTGGACGTCTGCTTGCCGTGAGTTTCAGGAGCTGCACAGATAGTTCCCACAGTCAACACACTTGTTGGTCTCTTCAAAGGCAGATTTACAGAGAGAAGGAGAGTGGCCACAACAGCCAGAGCTGAGCTGATTAGAAGCCAGCAGTCAGGAGCCTCTTCTGGGTCTCCCACTGGTGCAGGGTCCCAAGGCTTTGCGCCATCCTGGGTTGCTCTCTCAGGCCACAAGCAGGGAGCTGGAGGGGAAGTGGAGCAGCCGGGACAGGAACCTGCTTCCATTTGGGATGCTGCCAACAAAGATGGGGGATATTAACTAGCAATGCCAGCGTGCTGGCCTCTGTTCCTTCGATGTTGAATGCCTGTAGCCCTTCAGGTGCGCCATGTGAGTTAGACACTGTGCTTGTTGATTTATAGCACATGAATGCAATTTTCTTCAATTGTTTAAATTTAACGTTTTTTTTCCCTTCTCCTGTCTCTCCTGGTGGGAATTTGCTCCCACCTTGTGGATGAAGCGTGCTGGAAGGCTCCGGCGCTCTCTGCAAGAACAATAAGCCTGCATCTCGAGCGAAGGCAACGGCTTGAATGCTGCGTCTGTGAGGCTCCGATGGTTTCACTTTATCATGTAGTTATCATCAGCATGGGATTGATCAAATAACAGCATACTTAATGTGGTTATCAATGATCAGTTATCGTTAGTGAATACTGAGCTGATAAATCACCGTGAGCAGGAGGCAGGTCCTGTTCCCCCTGTGCGTTCTCCTTTCCCTGGGGTGGGACAGTGTCCACCATCAGCCCCCTGGTGGTGCCCACCTGATCCCCCCTGGAGGTGCCCACCCTCGGCTGCCCCGTTTTCTTCCTTGGCTGATTTGAACATTGAGCAGCTCGAACCTGTGAGTGAGTTGAAGTGCAAAGAACTTCACTGTATCAGCGACATCCAACATTGGGAACTCTGAGTCTCATGCCAGGCACTGCCCAGCGTCAACTGTTGAAGATGCTGGGCCTCTCTGGGTGCAGGCAGTGCAGGCAGTGCAGGCATGGGAGGCCTCCGGCCCGGCTGGCCAGGGGCTCGGCCCCTATGCGCTGGCCAGATGCCCTGACTTGACTCCACAGGGAGCCTTAGGCCCCAGCGTTTTCACGGCTTGGTGCCAATGTGTGGGTGGATGACAAGCTTTAGTGGGGGCAGGGGGCTTCACCTCTATAGCACATCTGGCTCAGCAAGGGCCCTGGGGCAGGGGGAGGGGCCTACAGATCTCCCCCAGATTGTTCAAAGTGTGGATTTATCCAGCACCCTGGCACCGAGTGCCCAGGCCCCCTCAGGGAGCCCCGCTGTGGATTCTCAGACAACCCACTCCCCTCTTGCAGACAAAGCCGCCGGTCATGTGGCTGAGCTGCCTCCCCAAGGTCTCCACCCCTGCAGGGACAGCAGGGACCTGAAGGATAAGAAGTCCCTTGAAGGTCTATTGGTCATCCAGAAAATGAGGAGTCCGCAGGAAGCCCTTGCCCACATCCTCAGCGCCAGCAACCCACTGGAATCCTTGCTCACTCACGGTCCACCTAGTCCAGAAACATCCCTCCATGACAGTTGTGCATCAGGCAGGGAGCCAAGGGCAGGACCGCCGGGGCACTCGGCTCCCTGTGTCCCAATCCAACGAGGTTGGCAGGTGCAACAACCCGCGTGGTGGGGTCAGAGTGTGATGGAAGGAGCAGGCACTGGGGACCCCAGTTTCCAGGCGAGAGCCTCAGGGACAAGGCCATTTGTTTATTCTGGGTTCTTGGCCCTCAGTCCTGGCAAACAGGTGAGGAATTTGTCAACTGCAGGACAGTAGCTGCAAACCTAAGAGGCAAGCAGGCCCAGGCTCCACTTTAGGGGGATCCAATCTGAAGGGGTGAGTGGAGCGCTCAGCCACAGCCTGAGGGGAGTCCCAGGGACAGGAGGGAAGCAGGGAGGCGTCAGGAGAGCGCAGGGGGCAGAGCAGTCTGGGGCGGGGTGTTCAGAGAACCCCAGTGGAGAGTTGGGTGGCCATGCGTGGGGTGCAGGCATGTGGTGATGGACATGAGACTCCATGAGAGGGAGGGCTGCGAGCCGCCCTCTTGAAGCAGGTTTATTAATGTTTGCAAGAGTGATGGGGTCGGGGAGCAGAGAGCTCCCACCTCCTGGGTCTCTCCCCAAATGGCCCCACAGTTAGGGCTGGGCCAGGTGTCTCCCACTTGGTGGCCAGGATCCTGAGCTGCACTTCTGTCTTCTCAGGTGCATTGGAGCAGCAGGGACTCCACTTGGCTCTCCCACGATGCTGGCTGCCTAGGGGACTGTCGCACAATGCCCACCCAGGAGCTTCTGAGGGATTATGCTGGGGTATCACGGGACAGGTGCTGTTGGCTCTGGTTTTATGCTGAGGATTACTGCCTCAGTAGGAGGGGATAGTGGGCGGGATGGCAGAGAGGGCACTTGGACTCCTGGCACCAGCAGGGCTCCCAGCACATGGCTGCAAGGCTTCGGGACTAGGAAACAGAGGGCCTAGAACAGGGCAGAGGAAAAACAGAGAAGGGGGAGTAGGGGGAGAGCCCCACACGAGGTCTGCACAAACACCTTGCAAAGCCCACCTCCCCTCCACCTGCTCTCCCACGGGTGAGGAGCTCAGCCCACCACATGCTCTCTAACCCCACCCAGTAAGTTCCTGGAGGAGAGTGAATGGAGCAAGTGGCTGGTTGAGCAGCTACAGTTTAACAAGAATCCCACATTACCCAGGGTCACTGATTAACAGGGCAGGGTCTGTGTCACTTGGCACTCACGGTGAAGTCCCACACCTCTTGCTCCCACTGGCTTGGCTCCCTGCGGACCCAACCAGGAGGAACATGAGTTGTTCACTTATTACTCTGCAATCGTGCTTTGCTTATCGCCCTGGCATCGCCCCTCCAACCTGGCTCTGGCCGGACAGTGTCCTAATCGGTTTTAGGAAGCCCTGATACAACCTGTTACCCCAAGTGAGGTCACTTCACCAGGACAGGGCTGCAGGCCTGGTGGGGTGTGATCTGGCACTGGAAATCCTCTCTGAATGCGGCTGTTGGACTGGATGGCGAGGGGTGTGTAGAGTCTTGGGTTCAGGCCCAAGCTGACCCACGTGGGGGTGGAGGACAGGGGAGGGCAGAGCTCTAGCTTCTAGACCTTGGGCAGGAGGAAGTGGCATGTGTGAACTGGGCTTGGCTGTGGGCGCCAGCTGCTGGGTACTGGGGGCACTGGCCAGGGAGTGCGGAGGGTATGGCTTTCCTTCTGTCCTGGGGGAACAGATCTGGGTGAGGGCACAGGCTCACAGGGTAGGGTTGTGCCGAAGGGGCTGTGGCTCCTGGGCCAGCTTGGAGCAGCACAGGCCTGGGGCGGCCTGGACAGCCTGACTAGGACAGAAAAGGAATAATTCTTTTCTTGCCATGTTCTGCTCCACGTGGGGCTGGGGTGACCACGGCTGTCCTTGGGGAGGGGGCTTCCCAGAGGACCAGGCTCACCAAAGTGCACAGATGCAGATGGCGAGCTGTTGCTATGGCAACACAAGCCGTCAGGGCTGCTTGGCACCTGTCTGTGGTGCCAACTGAAGGGTGTGGCAGGTGTGGGTCATCCTGTGGAGGGGAGTGAGGGCCAGGAGGCTGCCGGGACACTTTCAAGTGTGGGGCCACTGCCCTGGCCCCCTTGGGAGACGCATCTTAGTTTGAGGATAACTCAGCCAGGATGAAGTCCCCTTGGGGCTTTGGGTCATCTGGGAAGAAACCAGCAAAGTTAAAGCAAAGAGCTCTGGTTGGGGGGAGCGGGAGGTGGGCAACTATGATGAGGGAGGGCAGAGTGTGAGGGGAGAGCTGATATCCAGAGAAGGAGCCCATTTCCCTAGCCCACCTGCCCGCTGCCCCTGCCCACTGCTCCCAGACACTGTGCCTGGGAGTACTTGTGTATGCTGGTTTTTCCTGGATGTGCCGTGTGTGTGTGTGTGGCCATGTGTCTTTCATGTGTCTGAGTAGGTTTATGGGTGTGCGTCTGTCCTGTGTCCACGGGTGTCTGTGGGTATGTTTGGGTAGGCCAGTGGGTGTCTGTCCTGTGTCCATGGGTGTGTTCACTGTGGGCCTTGGGGCCAGTAGAGGAGGGTGGGACTCAGCTACATGGGTCCTGCACAGACTAGGGCTGCTGAGCATGGAGCTTGGCCCCGGCTCGGGGTGAAGGGAATCGTAGCAGGGAGCAGCCAAGGCTGAACTTTGGCTGTGAGGGGATGGGCTGGCTCCCTGAACACAGCTCTGGGCGCCCACAGTCAGCTGTTCCCCAAATGGTGCTGTCTGTTCATCCTCTCTCCACAGTGCTGCACCTGCCATCCGTTGTTTCTGGGTCTGGGGGCTGTACTGTCTGTGACAGACCCTGTGGGCCTGGGGCTAACTCTGCCACAGACTTGTGGGTCCCAGGCTCGGATTGGAAGCTGGGAGCTGGACTCAGGAGCAGCCACGGAGGGGCACCTTTTCCTCTGGCAAGAATCGCTCAGCTGCCCACAGGCCCTGCGTTCTCTGCACCTGGCCACGCTCAGCAGAGGTAGGTGATCAAATCACCACCTGATAGAACACTCCCTCACATGGCTTGCCTTTGGATGGAGTGGGTGTTGATGCTCATGCTAGTCACAGAATCCAGAAATGTGGGCAGACGAGGTTGGGGGACATTTTCCTGGGCAGTTTTGCTTTTTGTTAGTTGCATGGTTATTTTGGAAACATGTTTTCACCATTTAAAACATATTTTCTGTAAGACCCATTTTCTCCCAGGAGTCAGCTGTTAATAATAGGTTTTTATTTGCTGCCAGTTCTAAGCTCAGCTGCATGCAGAGGCAAGGGGCAGTGCCAGGACGTCGGGGGTGGTAACAGTACTTGAGGCAGTACATGAGGTGTGAGGTCATACCTGAGGTGTGAGGCAATAACCGAGTCATGAGGCAGGCAGTACCTGAGGTGTGAGGCAGTACCCAGAGTGTGAGGTCATACCTGAGGTGTGAAGTCGTACCTGAGGCATGAGGCAGTATCTGAGGTGTGAGGTCATACCTGGAGTGTGAGATCCAACCTGGGGTGTGAGGCAGTAGTACCCAAGGTATGAGGCCGTACCTGAGGTGTGAGGCAGTACCCAAAGTGTGAGGTCGTACCTGAGGTGTGAGGTCGTATCTGAGGTGTGAGGCCATACCTGAGGTGTGAAGCAGTACCCGAGGTGTGAGATTGTGCCTGAGGTGTGAGGCAGTACCTGAGGTGTGAGGTTGTGCCTGAGGTGTGAGGTCATACCTGAGGTGTGAGGCAGTACTCGATGTGAGACAGTACCTCAGGTGAGGCAGTACCTGATGTGTGAGGTCATACCTGAGGTGTGAGGCAGTACTTGATATGAGACAGTACCTGAGGTATGAAGCAGTACCTGAGGTGAGGCAGTATCCGAGGTATGAGACTGTACTTGATGTGTGAGGTTGTGCCTGAGGTGTGGCAGTACCCGAGGTGTGAGGTTGTACCTGAGGTACTATGAGGCAGTATCCGAGGAGTGAAGCAGTACCTGAGGTGTGAGGTTGTGCCTGATGTGTGGTAGTGCCTGAGGTGTGAGGTTGTACCTGAGGTGTGAGGCAGTACCTGAGGTGTGAGGCAGTACCTGAGGTGTGAGGTTGTACCTGAGGTGTGAGGTTGTACCTGAGGTGTGAGGCAGTACCTGAGGTGTGAGGTTGTACCTGAGGTGTGAGGTTGTACCTGAGGTGTGAAGTTGTACCTGAGGTGTGAGGCAGTACCCGAGGTGTGAGGCAGTACCTGAGGTGTGATGCAGTACCTGAGGTGTGAGGCAGTACCTGAGGTGTGAGGTCTTACCTGAGGTATGAGGCAGTACCCAAGGCGTGAGGCAGTATTTGGAGCACCCAGCGCATTACCTGGATCACCTAGGCTTAGCACTAGGTGGACTTGGTTCTCAGGCTGCAGGCAGGGTTGTGGCTGCGCGTTCATATCAGCTTTCTGGTGTGTAAATATTTTATGCCCTGATCTGCTGATGCCTGAGCTCACATTTCTTCTGCCTTGGCTTATTCTCCAGTGTCATGTTCCAGTTTCTAGAATTAATGAAGTTGGCTTTCCTGCCAGGTGAGGTGAGCCATTGTTTTTTTGTTCTGGAACTTTTCTGACTGGCAGTGGCTCGGTTTCTGGCAAGGCCACGGGGGCTTGGTAGTCCTGGGCACGAGAACGTGCCACCCTTGGACGAGTGATTCTCCAAGGCCAAGAGCTGCAGGGAAGCACCGTGCGTCCCCGTGCCAGCCGTGTGCCTGCTTATTCCTTTGGATCTCATGCAAGGCATGGGAAAGGTGTGGGCTCACCTTACTCAGAGAAAGTGTAGCCGATCAGCAGGACTGCAGGGCTGCACGCACACTGGAGGTGAACTGCCTATTTAAAGAGCTCAGTGGCTCTCCTGCACCTATGCAACACGTGTGTATGCATGCATGTGCGTTGATAACATGACCTGTTCGAAAGGTTTTGAGGTTGTCGGGAAACTGATAACAAGACCCAAAGAAAGACCATTGTTCCAGGTGAGGAGGGAAGGAAGAAGTTTGAGGATGGAGGGAGTGTAAGACGCCAGCCCTGTCCAAATGGTCTAGCAAATGGGACACGCCCAGGCGTGGGAGTCACGTGGTCCTGTGTGTGGGCCACGTGACCAGATTGGGACGTGACGCTTTTGACTTCCTACGTGGCCACGCTGCATTTAGACAGCTTGTGTCTGTGAGCAGCACCACGAATGGCCTCCCGTGTGCGACACACGGGGCCGCACAGCATAGCCTGTTTTGGACACCTCGTCCTGGTACAGGTCACATTTGAACTTGAAAGCTTTGCCTCAGGCAGCGCAAAGGGGGAATGCTCAGGGTCCCTGTGAGGGTCGTGGGCCACCTGCTGGTGGCGTGGTCTCTGTGGGAGCCGTGGGCCACCTGCTGGTGGCGTGGTCTCTGTGGGAGCCGTGGGCCACCTGCTGGTGGCGAGGTCTCTGTGGGAGCCGTGGGCCACCTGCTGGTGGCGTGGTCTCTGTGGGAGCCATGGGTCACCTGCTGGTGGCGTGGTAATGGTGAGGATGTGCTGGGATAAAATGTTGTAATCAGAAACTCAGAGTTAATGTCTGGGAAGGGCACCTCTGCACTCAGCCCCCACACCCTGATTTGTGCCTCTCAAACATACCTCATCATGAATACATTTTAAGCTTCATTGAGTTTCAGAAATTAGTCTGAGATGAATTTCACTGTCAAGCCTCAGAAACCTTGGTGGCAGAAGTGGGCCTGGCTATGGAGGCAGGTGTGGAGACACGAGCTGTTGTGCTGACACGGTGCGGCTGTGGTCGACGTGGCACTTCCCTGTTTTCACCGTAGCTTCTTGGTGCTGTTGCTGACACCAGGTCCTTTCTGTCCCGGCACCTGCTGCCTGTCATGCCCTCAGATCCCGCTTCTGGGATGCCCGTCTTCCACCTTTGCCTTTGTTGCTGACCGACACTCCTTCCTCTTCCCCACTTGGCGTTTGCTTGCCCGCTATGGGATCCTCTTACTCGGTGCCTTCTGGAAGTGGCTTCTTCCCTGGCTCCATTCTGGTGCTGCACCAGCTGGTACACCCACTCTCCACGTCAGCGCTGCTCGGTCCCCACCTGGTACTCACAGTTCTTCTACACGTTCCCCTCCTGAGCCTCTCTGAGACAGCAGCGCGGCTTGTTTGAGGTTCCTGTTTGTCCGCCCACTGTTTGCTTCTTCCCACTTGTGGTCCTGGGAGATCATTTTCTGTGCCTGTGGCCTGGGCATCACTCTAGGCAGTGATTGCGGCTGCTGTGCCAGGAAAGCCAGGGTGGGCGTGTTCTGTGCTGGGCCTGGCCCCAGCCACACCCCCTGGTGCCCCACTGGGGCTGCTCACTGTGGGTGCCATGAGAGAGAGTGCCGGGCAGTGCCGGGGCACAGGGGCAGCGCCTGCCCTAGGACTCTGAGGGTCTTGGGTGTGAGTTGAAGGACTCTAGATTCAGTGCAGAACTTCACACACACAGGGGAATGACCGGAAGCAAGGTAGGGACAGACGCCAGTCACATTTAGCTGTATTTCAATATAGTTTTAATGGATAAGGCTCTATTTATTTGTTTGTTGAGAAAACGATGTTTTAAAGTCACAGATTTGATTGTTTCAAGGCAGGTCAGTTTTTAATACGGCTGCAAAGCAAATTCATGGACACAGCTCTGTTTGCATTTCTCTTTCTTTCTTTCTTTTTTTAATTTAAAAATGGAACTACTGGGCCTGGTGCAGTAGCCTAATGGCTAAAGTCCTCGCCTTGTACGCACCAGGATCCCATATGGTTGCCAGTTCGTATCCTGGTTACTCCACTTCCCGTCCAGCTCCCTGCTTGTGGCCTGGGAAAGCAGTGGAGGACGGCCCAAAGCCTCGAGACCCTGCACCCCTGTGGGAGGCCTGGAAGAAGCTCCTGGCTCCTGTCTTCGGATCACTTTCGCTGTGGCCCTTGTGGCCACTTGGGGAGTGAACCAGCAGACAGAGAGTCTTTCTGTGTCTCTTTCTCAGTATATCTGCCTTTCTAATAACAAAAATAAATCTTTCAATAAATGGAATCTCTGATGCGCATGAACCTGTTTTGGTACAGTGGCTGCTGCTGCTTTCCCTGGGCTGTTGCTGTGTTCTAGCTTTGTGTTTTGTGTCTGGGCACGGATGACTCTGACCTTGGTCTTCTGGGTTTTGGTTCTTGGTTTTCTGTTTCGGAGAGGCCTGTCCGGCCTGAGGTTAGAAGCATGCCAGGAGGGTCCCCCGCCTACTGCCTGGTAGCTGTGCCCTTCGAGGGCTGGTGATCTCTCCAGAAACCCAGGACAGCGCTTGGTCTGGCTTGAGTTTGGGTCAGGAAGGGAGCAAAGGTCTTCCCAGGGAGGGGCCTGGGAAGACCTCAAAGTCCACTCTGTGTTCTAGTTATTTTTAAATAAAAAAGTTTCCTGATTTGTTTATTTGAAAGGTAGACACACACAAGCACACACACATGCACACACAGCTCGTACACCTGCTGGCTCACTCCCTAGATGCTCACAGTAGCCAAGACTGGGTCAGGCTAAAGCTGAGGGTCTGTAGCTCCATCTGGTCTCTCCCAAGGGTGGCAGGGTCAGGCACTCCTGCTGTCATCTGTCACTTTCCAGTGGGGAGGTGGCACTGCCAGCCCAGGCCTTGACTTTGCCCCGTCTCTGCCTGCAGCTGCGCCTCCCTCATGGCTCTGAGCTGTGGGGCCACGTGAGAGGACAGTGTCCATCAGAGTGACCTTATGGGGCAGGACCCTTGGCTCCTGTCCGGAGGCCTCCTTGCAAGGGGATGGGCCCAGGGCTCTTGATGCTGGCAGCCTGCTGCCAGAGCGCTCAGATCAGAGGGAGTGAAATGAGTCCTTGTGTTAGAGGACTCTAACATGTTCTAGAACATTCCCTATGATTGGAGGATACATCAGATGGACCAGTAGGCGAGGGCAGGGGTGCAGCTGTGAACCTGCAGGTGTGGCGCTGTGGAGCAGAGGTGGCCACTGCAGCAAGGTAGGGTAGGTGGGATGGGCAATGAGCAAAGTGGGGAAAGGACTGATGGGGGGCTGAGGTTAGGGCCCCTGGGGATGCTGGCAATGATCCCCATGTGGGCAGGGCTCCCAGAGGTCAGCCCTTCTTCCTCTGGCTTTCAGAGCTGGTGAGCTGGCTGTGTGGTATTTCATGTCCTCATGAAGACTCAGCTGAGGAGTGAGGGGCCACGTGATCAGGTTGTACTCACACAGAGCACATGGTGGACCTCAGGGACCTGTTACCACTCACTCTGTGGTGGCTGCTGGGGTTCAGTCGTGTTCCTTCCAGAACCAGGTGTTGTTGATAGGACACTGAAGGGCCACGGGGGCTGGCTAGGTGGAGGGCTCAGTCCCCGAGGGTGGCCTGGCTGTCCCCCTCCCATCCAGGTAACACAAGTTGCTGGTTTCTTGGCCCCAGGCTTCTCTGACTGACGAGATTTGCGCTTCCGCTAGGTATGGCTACTCAGATGCTGCAATAGATGGTAAGGGGTCTGAAGACGACCCCCAGCACCTGGAGTTGAGCAGCAGTCCGAACCAGGGTCAGGGCATCCTCGGACGCCACTATGCTGCATGTTGGGGACTTTTTGGCAGTTTTCCTCATGAAGATACCTCAGTGTCTGCATGAACGGAGTGAGTGCTTGGCCAGGCCCACGTTTCACACGCTCAGGGGAGAGCAAGCTGTGGCCCTGACAACAGTGGTATTCTGAATTCAGCTCCACTTTCAAAGTGATTAAGGTTAAGGGTCCGTATTACCATTTGTGAAGCTGTGAGAGTGCCCCGCCCGGGTGTGTGTGATTGCTTCCCACTCCGCACTGAGCCTACGCTCCCAGAGCAGATGGTGGCATGGCCTGAGCAGAGGTGAGGTGGTGCTGTCCTAGAGAATGGTGCATCCCAGCAGGGTGGGTGCCTCTGTAGGCGCAGGCCGTGGTGGCTGAGTCAGTGAGGCCTGGATATCCTTCCATAGGGGTGCAGCACGGAGCCAGCTCCTCCACCTGACTGGAGACTGCTGACTCCTCCATCTGACTGTGGTCTCCTCCAGGCAGGAAAACCTCACACAGGCCAACGTGACACTGTGCCACTTAGTTTTGCGGAGGTACAGGATCGAGGGTACATTCATCCATTGTGTTGGGCAACCAAGGACACTCCTGCATGTGGAGCTTATGGGACCTGTTCAAGCTGAGAGGGAGTTTTTGAAAGTTCCCCATTGGACTATGTTTCTGTTGAATACATTTACAAAACCATAGTATCTCAAAATCTTGAGTCACAACCTTGGGCTTCTTAATGCCAAAAAACAATTACAAGCTGTGTGTGTCTCTGTGTGTGTGTGTGTGTGTGTGTGTAGACCCACAGGCCCTGGGGGTGTCCCGGCAGGGAGGGTGTGTGTGTGTGTGTGTGTGTGTAGACCCACAGGTCCTGGGGGTGTCCTGGCAGGGAGGGTGTGTGTGTGTGTGTGTGTGTGTGTGTGTAGACCCACAGGCCCTGGGGGTGTCCCGGCAGGGAGGGTGTGTGTGTGTGTGTGTGTGTGTCTGTGTGTAGACCCACAGGCCCTGGGGGTGTCCCGGTAGGGAGGGTGTGTGTGTGTGTGTGTGTGTGTGTGTGTGTTTGTGTGTGTAGCTCAAACATGAAATTCAAGATGCAGGAAGGGTGTGATTCATTTTCACCCATGCCATGCACTTCTAGAAACAATGCCCCTGGGGCCAAATGTGGAGCAGAGAAATGTGTTGGTCCATCTGGAGCCCTGGGGCGCCGGGAGAGCCACAGGGGCAGTCAGAGCCGTTCCTGCAGGTGGATGCCCCAACTGCACAAGCATGAGGGATGAGTGTTTCGCAGCCAAAGGCCCGAGGCAGGCTTGCTGTGGGATCCCAGCCAGCAGGTGTGTGAGGCCGTGTGCTGCAGGGCCCAGCTGGCGGTCGGGCAAGCAGGGCCGCGTGGGGCTTGCATGTGCTCGTGAGCCAGGGGAGAGCTCACACAGACATACTCTCCATAAGACGGGTCTTCCTGCCAGCAGCTGGAAGGGCTCCTTGTTGTGAGCATATGTGTGGTATTGAGGCAGATGTCCCCACTCTGCAGGTGTGGGGACATGTATGGTCTGAGAACACGGGTGGTGTGAAGATACATGTGGTATGAGGTTACATGTCGGAGACACGTGGGGTGTTGAGGCAGGTGTGGGAAATGTGTGGTGTGGGGCCATGTGTGGTATGGGGACAAGCTTGGATGAACAATACCCTACATCCCCTGCAATTTACCATTGTCTTAGAGCACCTGCCGTGGTCCTTGTGGCCACCACAGCTGACTTGGCCCTGTGCCCTGCTCCGTGCCCTGCCCAGGCATTGTTGTTTCCACAGAACTTGAGAAGCCCCATCCCTGCATGACCATGGTGCAGCCTTCGCCCCTGGGTGTTGCCCAGAGAGCCCCTTCCCACGTAGCCAGCACTTCCAGGAGCTCAGATGTAGGTTAAGGAGAAAATGTGCTTGTCTCACCTTCCTGAAGACCGCACGCATTCTGAGGAGTGAGCACTAATGCCAGTAGCCAGGCAAGGAAGTAACTGGCTGGTGGTGCAGCCACTTTCTGTGTCCCTGCAGGAGGGCGTGTCCTGGTCCCCGTGCCGTCCCTGCAGGAGGGCGTGTCCTGGTCCCCGTGCCATCCCTGCAGGAGGGCGTGTCCTGGTCCCCGTGCCGTCCCTGCAGGAGGGCGTGTCCTGGTCCCCGTGCCGTCCCTGCAGGAGGGCGTGTCCTGGTCCCCGTGCCGTCCCGGCAGGAGGGCGTGTCCTGGTCCCCGTGCTGTCCCAGCAAGACGGCGTGTCCTGGTCCCCGTGCTGTCCCAGCAGGATGGCGTGTCCTGGTCCCCGTGCTGTCCCTGCAAGACGGCGTGTCCTGGTCCCGTGCTGTCCCGGTAGGACGGCGTGTCCTGGTCCCTGTGCTGTCCCTGCAGGAGGGCGTGTCCTGGTCCCCGTGCTGTCCCTGCAGGAGGGCGTGTCCTGGTCCCGTGCTGTCCCTGCAGGAGGGCGTGTCCTGGTCCCCGTGCTGTCCCTGGCAGCACTGGCTCTTGTGGCCATCTGGGGAGTTAACTAGTTGCTCGAAGATAACTGTCCCTCTGCAACTCTGCATTTCCAGTAAAATAAATATTTAAAACAATGATCTCTGGGAAGTGCTTAACCATAGTAATAAATACTGACTTGTGCTCATTTTCAGTGACCGACCCATAGGAATGCCATCTTGTAACAAACATGAGTTAAATGTTGAAATTAGGAAAAAAAAAAGAAATTAGGAGAGTAGCTGTAGCATACAAGCTCTGTGAGGAAGGCAAAGCGAGCCTTCTCAGCGGAGCCACTTCCGGGCCAGATGTGCGTTTGTGACAGATGCTCCTGGAGCTGACACTTCACAGGCTTTCTGTGCTGTGCCACACTCGTCCCCATGGCCTACTCCTGCTTGGAGCTCCACTCGGGCCTCTGGGGGGCAGCTGGCTTCTTTTGAGCCCTGAGATTGCCCTGGAGTCAGGTGTGATTAGGGGGTGTAACTCTGGTCGCAAGCAGGGGACCTGGCTGTGCCTCAGGGCGGCTCTGGGGGCAGCCCTGGGGCAGGTTCCTTGGACTTGCCTGCCGGTAAGAGGGAGGAAGACCCTCCAGTGGCCCACCTGCCCAAGCACCCACCCATCTGCACCTGTGCTCATTTGCATATGTAAATCAGAGCATGGTACACTGGTTTATTTGAACCAGCTGTTCTTACTACTGTGGGCTCATACCTTCCCTGTCATGTAAAACATGGCCATTTTAGAAGAAACATGCCTGTGAAAATATACATTAAGCAATTAATGTTTATTAACATTTAGAAAATTGGTTTCTGACTATTGATGTTGCAGTTCTCGACCCAGTGGTTTCTTATTTGACTTTCATTATTAGGAGTGCTTAGCACATCAAAACATTGTTAATTATTAGCTCCAGGCAGAAAGTCCCCAACACATATGGGAAAGTTGGGATTTTGGGAGGTACGGACCTGTGTGTCCAAGCGTGCCTGTGACCTCATACGATGGAGCAGCCATGAGCTTGCTCACAGATGATAAGCACCACCCTGGGAAGGTGCCTCTGGACTGGACCAACTCGCTCTTGCATGGTTCTGCACCTTGGAAGTTTCTAGAAGGACTCACAGATTGCACTCCAGCTCCCCATCTTCCCCATTGTGTATCATCCGTTGCAGCTGCTTCCACCCTGCTGCGCTCAGCAAGTGTGGATTTGTATTTATAGCAAAAGTCCCAGGGAAGGCTCCTGGTGCTCTGTGGCTCTGTCTGGTTAGCTGCCAAGCCTGGGGGAGCTCCGTGGCTCCACCGCTGCCCCTAGCCAGCTTCTCCTGGAAGGTTCCACAAACCATGGGGGCCATTCTCTGAGAGTATCAGGGAGAAGAGAACAGGTGCAAAACATAGCTGAAAACCAAACTCTGTGTGTATGTGTGTGTGAATCCCTGCGAGGAGTCTCCAGCTGACAGTGCAGCTCAGGGCTTGGCCTGGGGCACCCGTAGACTTACCAGGTGCTGGTGGCAAAGAGAACACACGCTCTGCACGCATCCCCACTGCCCTGGCTCGTGATACAGTCCATTACAACTGAACACTGACCCAGGCCGAGCTACCCTGGGTCATCAGCACCCAGCGTGGGACTCGAGGGAATGACTGGGGCCAGGGGATCAGGCCTGGGAGACCCTGGGCAGGAGCCCTTGTGACAGTGGCCCAGGCCAGGAGCTGTTCCTGTGGCAAGTCACCAAGGGGTCGCCCAAGTGCTGAAGCCAAGGGCACTTTTTTTTCCTTTCCGTTTGGCACACAAGAGCACCTTCTCCCTTTGCTGCCTCAGTGTCCACAAGGGACTCAGTGTGAACACCAGGAGAGGAGAGTGGGCGTGTGAAAGCCGCCTGATGAGCCAGCTGTGGCGAGCTAAGCCTGTGGGGTCACGGTTGAACTCCACACTCGCCAGGACGCTGTGGTCTGACGTCCTGACAGCGCGCGTGTATCAGTGCCTTTGATGTGAGAGCAGCAACCATGAAAGCTGAGTGCTCTCTGCTCAGTGCTCACTGCTGACCGGTGTGTCTGGGCCAACAGCTCCGCTCATGCGCAGGCGGCAGAGACGTGCCATCATGAAGGTGAGCTGGACCTCCATGTCCTGCCAATGTGCCAGTGGCTGGGTGCTGAGGGCGTGTGGAGGCTGCTGGGAGGCAGGGCCCGTCAGAGTGGGAAGGACAAAATTGCTGGTTGGAGTGTGTGTGTGTGTGACACTAACAGGGGTGCCAGCTTGTAGCCACTAGGCTGTGACTTGTGTGACTTGGACACCACCCACACAGGACTTTCCATGGGTGCTGACCAGCAGGTAACTGGGTCTGCCCAGTGCAGATGCCAGGCGTGAGTGCCTCTGGGTGTGTCGGCCCTTGTGGAAGCTGCACATGGAAGAGCAGCAACTGAACCCGTCCCTGCCCACCACCTTTCTTCACATGTGAAAACATTGATTTACCGGAGAGGCAAGCACACACATGTACACATGCCCGTGCGACATGCCTGCACACATGTACACACATATACATGCACACATAATGTGCACTCCCAGGGACGGTTTCAGAACTCCTGCCTAGCCCCTGGTTCAACGCCCAGATGCCCAGCGTGGCTTGGTGCTGGCACTCAGAGCCAGGCACTCGTTTGCCTCCCGTTGGGGAGCTGGAGATGGTAGCTGAACCTAGGCCCACACCCTGGCCAGGGTTTGCCCTCCAGGCCATGTGTCCATGCCCAGCTCCCTCATTTCAGAGTCAGGTTCCCTGCCCATCGGTGCTCTTTGCTTTGCTGGGAGGAGCTCCCAGAGTAGAATCCGTCGTCCTGTCGCAGGGAACCAGGGAACGGTGAATCCCGACATGGCATGTGGGCTGCATGTCATTGGCCAGCTCCGTGACTCCTCCCCCTCCTGTGGCTCCTCCTTCGTGTCACAGGATGGCAAGGTCCTCTGCTGCTGTCCCTTCCTCCCCCGCTCCCATGCCTGGGACCTGACCTGTCCCTGAGCCACGGCGGCTGTCCCAACAGGAAACAGGAAGGGGGCTGAGGCCGTGCACACCCGCCCTGGCCACATGCAGGAGCTATGACAGTTTCCTTGGTCTGGGGTGTGCAAGGTGGCCGAGATGCAGCGTGAGGGGGCCCACTCTAGTCCAAGAGCTGGGCTTGGGTGCATGACCTCCTGTTCTCTGTCCCTGAAGGCCAGGACATGGTGATCACGCAGGGCCCAGGAAGACCAAACAACCGTGCCAAGCACCAGGCAGAGCGGCTGCTCTAGACACTGCCGTGCCTGTGGTCTGCGAGGAGGACTGCAGGGGCATTTGCCAAGGATCGAGGGGCAGCAAGTATACGTTGTTCCACAGGCGGGAATCGCACGGGTGCTGGGGGCAGTGGGGAGAGCCAGCTCCTGCGGCTGCCCCTTGAGTCCCACTCCCGGCCGACACACGTGGGGAGTGAGCAGCGGATGGGCCGAGCGCTCAGGCACCTCCATCCCACGGGAGACCCGGACTGGCTAGCAGCTGCTGCCTTGGCTTGGTCCACACCTGGCTGGTGTGGCCACTGGGGAGTCAAGCAGCAGATGCAACACTTCTCTCTGTCTTCCCTTGAGACTCGCAGTCGGCCTTTCAAATGAACACATGCATCTTCAAAAAGAATGGTAAGACTCATGAGGTCGGAATGTGAAAGCGCACAGCCAGCCGACAGCAAGCACAGGTGACAGAATGTGTCACGCTGTTCCTCTGGGATGCCAGGAGTCTTTCCTGGCAGCAGGGAATAAGGTGAAGAGGAGGTGAGAAGCCTGCACCTCACCTGACACAGACGGTGGGGGGAGGAGGACGGTGTGCGGATAGGGAATTGTACGCAAGCGATGGCTGGGCAGGAGTAAGGTGCCAGCTTGGGGGTGCTGTGCCCTGGGTGCTGGGCTGAGGTCCCAGATGGCAGTGTGTGTGAGTCTCCTGGGGTTCCTCTGCCCTGGGTGCTGGGCTGAGGTCCCAGATGGCACTGTGTGTGAGTCTCCTGGGGTTCCTCTGCCCTGGGTGCTGGCCGGGCTCCCAGATGGCACTGTGTGTGAGTCTCCTGGGGTTCCTCTGCCCTGGGTGCTGGGCTGAGGTCCCAGATGGCACTGTGTGTGAGTCTCCTGGGGTTCCTCTGCCCTGGGTGCTGGCCGGGCTCCCAGCTGGCAGTGTGTGTGGGTCCCTTGGGGGGTGCTCTGCCTGTCCTGGGTTGGGGTCCCAGATGGCAGTGTTTGGGTCCCCTGGGTCAAGATGAGGCGAGGTTGGGGAGGCAGTGTCCTGGACAGAGGGGCTGGGAGGGCCGTGCGGTAGCTGAGGGGTTCACGGCTTTGCCGTGTGGCCTGCCAGTTGCACATTAACTCATCTTGTGACCGCCTGAGAATTTGATTGTTTTCATTCTGCGTCTTTTTAGCCAGAGGACTTTTGTCCTTATTGATAAACATTACATTTATTTTCCATTTTTCTGGTTAGTCCTAAGATACTGTAGGTCAAATTCAAGTCTCATTAATCGCACTGGAAAAATCCCAAAATAAGCAAAAAGAGAAAAGAAAAAGGCTCCTCGAGTCTAATCAGGCGGTGACGTCAGCCACCGGGCTCTGCTTTGCAGTGTGTTTTCCTCGCGCTGCCCCCGTGCGTTCCCAGGCTGGAGGCCCCTGGGGACGGCTTTGAGGGGGTCAGTGTCACCAGCTGGTGACCTCCGCAGCGACGAGGGAAGGGAAGCCGTGAGCGCGGGCCCCTGTGCAGTGTCAGCCTCCTGTCCCAGCCTGGGCCGGCGTCTGGTGACATGGGACGGAAGTGCAGGGCTCCTAGGCCCGATAAGTCCCCGCTGTCCCCAGCGCCAAGCCCTTTCAAGTCTCAGACAGCTTCCAATCAGCTCTGCCGGTGGGCTTTATGCTTTTCTTTCCAGGCCCTGCTGCAGCCCAGAGGGTGTGACAAGATCCATACTGATCGCCTGGGAAGGGGCCGCCCCTTCCCAGGAGCTCCAGGTTCCTGTAACGGGAAGTTCTGGGGGCGAGGTGCTGTCAGCCGGGCGGCCGGCATGCGCTCTGCCTCACCTCAGGGCTGCACACAGTCGCTTCTCCCGGGCAGTGCCAAAAGTTGTTAATTACAGGTTTATACCCTTGCTGCCCAAACGGGTCAGGAGGCACCAAGGTCACGGTGGGGCTTGCAGGAAAAGGCGTAGGTGACTTCTCTGCTCCTTTCTAGTGGAACAACTTAATTAATAGTCAGGGCTGGAGCCTGATGACGACAGGCAGCCTCAAAGAGACAGCTGATTAGAATAATTAAATTTGTCGATACCCTCCAATTTGCTTTTCTTCGCTGGCCATTCTGTTTTGATTTTCCCTAATTGTCACTCGATGTGGGCCCAGGAAGCAGGCACGATGAGCTGTGCCCGGCCTGCAGACCCGGGTTTCTGTCCGACAGAGCGTCTGTCCCTTGCAGCCTCTCTCAGGCAAGGCACATCCATCCTCATGGCATGTCTATGAGTGATGAAGCTGGTGTTGGTCTGGAAAAACAGAGACGCAGATTAGGGGCCACACGCCAGGCCCTGCAGCCCCGGGACCCATGCCAGGCCCTACGACCTGGGGTCCCACAAGCCAGGCCTCTCAGTTTCCTGCCCACAGCCTGGGGGCCCCACGCCAGGCTCCTGCAGCCAGGAGCCACATGCCAGGCTCCTGCAGCCAGGAGCCACATGCCAGGCTCCTGCAGCCCGGGGGCCCCCTCACGCCAGGCCTCTGAGATTCCTGCTCACAGATGCGTTGGGACTGGAGAGACGGGAACCACGCTCAGTCTTTGTGCTGGAGGTGGGTTCCTGGGGCAGACTGTGGGCAGAGCGGGAGTTTCTGGGCTCCTGGAGGACCGGGCCTGCTGGATCTTTCTCATTGAATCACAAGCTGTGATTTGCTTTGAAACCTTCTAGGTTCTGCTGTGAGCCTCACTCTGCAGCTGAGAGCTCTGGGGTGGAGGTGGACAGCAATAGACTGTGTGCAGGAAGATGCTGGCAGCAGGACCATCCCTCCCCCACTCCATGAACGGGCACCTGTCCACCTGCTCCTATGCTGGTCTCAACTAGTCCTCTGGAACAAGCCAGGCCTGCCCGCCTGTGCCATACAAAGTGCTCCTCCCCAGTGTCCCCTGGTCCTGGCACTCTGGCTCCTCGTGCCCCTGCAGAACTGCCTGCATGCCTGAGGTCCCTGGCTGGCACCTCCAAGAGACTCAGCCACACAGGACAGTGGGGCATGTGACAGGCTGGCAGGGCACAGGCAGTGGTGCTATCTCTGTTGTCAGTGGCCACCCTGTGGTGAGAAGTGTCGCCTGCTGTGACCCCCGAGCCCCCGTGTGCTGGTCCCATCTGTGTCTCTCTAGACTCGGTGGTGGTGGGTCCTTTGTGGCCAGCTCCTTGTGGCATTGAGAGCAGGAGCTGAGACTGGCGATGTGGCCAGGCAGGAGTCCCGTGCAGGCTGTGGCGAGTGCACGCTGTGCCTAGGGCTCATCTTTTCTTTCCAGGCCCTGTACCATGCAGTACCGTCACGGCAGCTGCCAATGTGATCAGGTGTGCGACCACACCCACGAGCAGGTGGTGGCAGGGAGGCAGGCCAACTCAGAGGCCAGATGTGACAGCCAAGTTGCTGATGCTTTCCTTGCCACGAAGGCTTGTCCGGGTGCTGCCACCAGCTAGAGGACCCCCAGCCTCACGCTTTACCTCCACACACCTGCAGTTCACCTGCACGTCCTGCCTCCAGGAGGGACTGCCTGCTGGACCCGAGCTGCCCAGCGTGTCTGGGCTCTCAGCACTGTGCAGCATGCTGGCAGGCGCGCGGGGGCAGGGTGCTCTGGGAGGCAGAGGAGCGTGTGTCACGGTGGCAAGGTTGGAAAGGAAGCTGGGTGTTGACCCTGGGCTTCTCCTGCAAGAGCTCAGATGCCCCTGGAGCACTGGGGTCTTCAACAGCACGTGCCCGGAGCAGCAGCGTTTGGGTGCCCACAGCAAACGCTCAGATCCCAGGGGAGGCTCTCTGTCTGTGTTCACGTGGAAACGCGGCTCTGATGGCTTCTGTGCTGAGAGCATTGCACAGCCCTTCTGCAAAGACAGCAGGAGCACTGAACGTCTCCCTGTCGCTGAGCCCCGACCCTCAGGAAGCGCCCTTCGGAAGCTTCGTCTCAGGAGATGCCTCCCCTGCAGGCTCCAGGGACCATGGACCAGCTCCCCCTGCCTCCTCACGTGGGTTTCCGGCAGCTCAGCCGCCTTCGATGACACGGCCTCACACGTGACCTTCTCCTTGGCGCCCGTGTGCTTGGCTTCTCTGGCGGTGTGCTCAGTGGGAACTCAGCCCTGTCTCCTGTGGTGTGTCTCCACGTTCTGAGCACCTCCTGCTTGGTACTGCGCCCTGGGGCATGGCCAGCGCCTTCAAGGTCTGACAATGTTGAAGATTCGATACAGCATGGTGGGAGAGGCAGAGCTGGGCAGGCTGGTGTCTCCAGTCTCCACGTCCTGGGGCGTGGTCCAGCATTGGTGGCACAGGGTGGTGTCTTTGGGGACTGACTTACATGTTGCTCTGTGTGTGTGTGTGTGTCTGTGGGGAAGGGGTCAGGGGCGCCCTGCGTGTCCCTGGCTGGGGCTGCCCTGGGTGGCTGGTCCACGTGCTGCAGAACATTGCATCAGGGCTGTTCTCCTGGAGCAGACCGTGCAGGGGGTCACATGCCATACTCGGTGCTGAGCTTGGACACCTGACGTTCAACGGGAGCAGTGGCCCAAGATGTCTTCTGCAATGCTTGACATTCAAGGACACAGTCCCTGAGGTGGCTGCCCCGCCGGGAACCTCTGCTGACCCTCCAGGAGAGCACAGGCAGGGTGCAAAGCAGATGCGGAGGGCATCTCTGCCCAGCGTGGACCACAGCCATGGCCCAGGTGCCCGTGGTGGCAGCTGAGCAGGGATGGATTCTTCCACTATAGGCCAGCAGCCTGAGCCGTGTTGAGTGACCGGGCGATGAGCAGACTGGGGTCATCGGCTCTTGTCTCTCCAAGGGAAATACCTGCCACTTCCCAGAAACTGGGTCTTGAGAGTGAAATGTTTCAGGGGATGTTTGGGATGCCACCTCTGGTCCCTGGGCCAGCAGGGACCCTCGAATGTCCTCCAGGAAGGGCTTCTCCTAAGGCCAGGGCACCCTCACTCCCCTTTCTGATGAAAACTCAACCTTATGGATTTACTTAGCTTTAAGTTCAAAACAGAAATGGGCTCACTCTACAGAAAAGTTAAATCCTGCTCAAGGTTGAGGCCAACTCGTTTTTACCCGGGCTGCCTCCTACACATGACAGCACCTGCAGCTGTCATAGCCCAAGTCCCACGTGTGCCAGCTGCAGCATGGCCCCTGGAGGCGTGCTGAGGAGCTGCTGGTGATGTCAGCCTGGGGCCTCTCATGGTTGTCACAAAGGTACTGCCAGAGTGATTTGATTCTCCTGCTGGTACTTCGAGTTGTTCTCACCTGACCTCTGGCGGTCTCTTTGGCTTCCTTATCCCTGGGTCCTCTGGGGTCTGCTGGCTGGCTGCCCCTGCCCCACTGTGGGGTTCAGGGCTTCACCCTGCCTGCCAGGCAGAGCTGGTGCCATCACTCCTTCGGCCGATGGCGGAGTGGGCGTTGCTTGTGTGCTGTCCAGCCTTTGGGGTGAAGCACGGCCAGTTCTGCAACCTTCTGTGACAGCACTGTGAGCATGTTGTGGCCAACCACTCACGGCGAAGTGATGACACAAGAGATCCCACTCACAAGACGGCTCCAGAGGGGCCTCCGCCCGTCGCGCCGGCATCTTCCCAGGGCTTCCCTGGTTTCCAAGGACAAGAGGTAACTTTGTTTTTGATCGTGCCTAGCAATCGCAGATTTCTTGAATTGGCGGCAAGACTGTGGCTTATAATTGAGTGTCCGTCCAGGGCCAGCTGTGTGACTCAGATCAGTTCAAAGAAATTCTCCCACCATGGAGAGGTTGTCACAGGCAATGCATTTGCTGGCTGCTAATCTGCTGAATGTGGATGAGTAGGTTCTGAATCCTCTTAGTCGGACTGGTCACGCAGGAAGCCTGACAATGCTTCCGCTACTTTAATTCCTGCGCTTTGGGACTCACTGGCATTTAGGAGTCAGGGAATAGCTCATTTTGAACTCTGAAGAATAACATGCAGTGAGTAGAAACATTGGGGGGGGGCATCAATTCAGAAACTGTGCCTGCCACAGCAGCCTGGTCATGAAGAGGGGTTGAGTTGGGTCACAACACCTGTGAGACCAGGCAGGGCCCCTGGTACCATCCAGCTGTTGCCAGGGAGCTGGCCACATCTGGCCCTGCACCTTTGGAGAGGTGCTAATTCTGAGGCGCTAAGCCTCTTTGCCTTGCTTCTCAGCTTCTCAAGTCTCGCTGCCTGTGGGAAGCCACAGGATCCCTGTCCACGGAGACATGGAGGCACCGCGTGGGCCAAGGCACCTGGCACACATGGATGCTCAGGGTGGGATGAGTGCCCAGTGGGCAGCCCCAGGAGCGCTGCCTGCCAATCTGATCTGTGGGGTCACCCAGGATGGCCTGCTGATCTGCGGCGCCCCTGGTCCTGTCAGGTCGTCTGTCTCTTGGTCACGCCTCATGGCAAAGAAAGTCAGACGTTGGCAGGAGGAGGAGGAGGATCCCTTGGGACCAGCAGCTCTGGCTCTGGGATTCAGGCAGTCTGATCCCCCTGCATGGGTTATCAGAGCACCGGGAGAATTGTTAGGAGCTTCCAGTATTCCTCAGAGCCCCTCACTCGTGGCCACGACAGCTCTGCTGATTCCCTCATGCGGACCCCGGCCTGGCTGGAAGTCACACGATTCTCTCAGCTGAGCGATTCCCTCCGGAGTCTGGCGTCTGGTTCTGGCACCCGGTTCCGGGCTGAGCTCTGACTCTGATGGCGATGGCACAGCAGCTGGGGCGGGGGGCGTCATGCAGAGGGAGGGCTCCTTCGGGCTGTGGAGCTCCACGTGGGCAGCATCTCTTGGAACCCCAGAGAGGAGTTGCTGGCCTTCAGCCCAGAGGTGCCAGCCCTCAGGAATCGAGCTGGGTGCTGCCGTGTGGGAATGTGAGTGTAAGTGTACAATGTGGTGCTTGCAACTGTGAGCAAGTTGTACTGCCAAGCCCAGAACTTCGTGTTTTGTGGGCATGAAACTTGGTTTCTGTAGAGCAACAGCGGCCGTCTGTCCTGGCGAGGGCTCTGGTGGCTGCTGGGTTAGCCCGGTCAGGTAGGGAGCCCTTCCAGCGCACATCAAGGCTCAGCCCCCTCAGAGCGTGTGAGCGCTGCGTGGGGATGCGTGTTCATCGTTTGTTCTGCTCTAAGGCTGAAGCTGCGTCTGCCTCTGTGGTTGCGCTGTAATGAACGCCGGGGCACAAGGATTTCTTTGGGATCCCTTTCAGCTCCTGTTACAGTGGGGCTGCTGCAGCAAGCAGAGCTTCTGAGTGTGTGAACAGCCACTTGCTGTTTCCACCACTTTCCATCCCCACATGCACATGGGGCCTCCATCCCCCAACATCTTCACTGACACGTGCATTGCGTTGGCTTTTGATAAGGCCATCCCAAGAGACATGAGGCTTATGTTAAATCACCCCCAAAATCAACTAAAACTGCTTTAAAGACTGAAACAGAAGACCCAAATCCTAAAACTTCCAGAAGAGCACAGGGGAACTTTGTGGTGGTGTCTGGGCAGTCATCTCTTCCACATGACGCCAAGAGCACTGGCGACGAGCACAGGACTGGACCGAAGAATCGACAGGCTCCCTGGCAAGCAGGTGCCCACGGGGTGGTATTCGGAATACCGAGAGACACCCAGAATGGAGCAATGGCAAAATGTCTGGCACAGGCCAGGGGCCTGGAGGAGCGCCCCAGCTTCACTCTCCGTGCCTGGGAAGCACACGGTGACCCCAACACGAAGAGCAGGAGGCACCAGGACAAGCAGGGAAGTCGTGAGCCCGGTCCAAGGCTCAGCAGCCCCTGCCCTGGAACAGCCCGTCCAACAGAAATGCAAAGTAAGCCATGGGTGGAAGGCCCGTGAGGAAGCTCAGCAGTGGTTGCCACTGAGAGAGGAGCAGGAAGAGTGAACCTTTGACTCAACAGAGCCAGCCTGCAGCGGCTGCGGTGGCCGTGTAGCCGCCACTCAGCAGTCCCAGGACGTCTGCAACTATTTCTGTGTTAAGTCTGCAATCTGATGTGCTCTGCACACCGAACAAAACATTTCAGTGTGGGACAGCCACATTTGCACATGCGGCCAGCAGGGATCCCAACAGATGCTGAGCTGGGGGGGGCTTTTCTCCTGGTGACTGAGTCAGTGCTGAGATGGGGCGGGGACACCGCGACTTCTTTGGCCCCTCTCTCTCTTCTGTCTTTGCCGTCTCCTGCAGCTGTTTGTGGGTGACCTGGTGGCAGTGAGAGGCAGGGTTAGAGGAGGGCCAGCCTCGGGCTGTTCCCCTAAGAGCTGACACTTCAATCCCGCAGTGACCTGGTGCCAGGGCTGCTTTCTGATGGAGGAGTCACCCTTGGGGTGCGTGCAGGCTGGGGGCAGGCTGTCTTCAGCCACAAGGGGTGGGAACTTGACTCTGAAGTTTGAGAAACTGATTCTAGCACTAAGCTACATTTTTAAAGAAAAGATTTGTTTATTTTTATTTGAAAGGCAGATTTGCATAGAGAGAAAAGCAGGGATCGAGAGGTCTTCCATTTGCTGGCTCACTGCTCAAGTGGCAGTAACAGCCAGAGCTGAGATGATCAGAAGCCAGGAGCCAGAAGCATCTACCTGGCCCGTAATGTGGGTGTGGGTGCCTTGCTATGCTGCCGTACCAGCCCTGCTAAGCTTTTTTTTTTGATACCCATCTGGGTCTTTTCTTCCTTCCTCCTTCCTTCCTTCCTTCCTCCCTCACTCCCTCCCTTTCTCTCTCCCCTCCCTCCCTCCTTTCTTTCTTTCTTCTAAGATTGATTTTATTTTCTTTAAAAACGTGGTGATGACATACAGAGTGAGGTGGATCTTCCATCAGCGGGTTTACTCCTCATATGGCAGCAGGAGTCAGGGCTGGTCCAGGCTGACGCCAGGAGTTCTGTTTGTGTCTCCGCTGGGAGACACACTTGGGCCATCTCTCACTGTTTTCCCAGGCACATTAGCAGGGAACTGGATGGGAAGTGGAGCAGCTGGGATTCGAACCAGAGCCCACATGAGTTGCAGACATGACAAGTGGAGGCTGAGTTCAGCACACTGGCCTTTGCATCTGGATGTTTCAGAATGAATTTGCACTTACACATCATTGGGTTACCTTTGCTGAAATCTGATGTAAAGTAACCATTGTGACATCTTAATATTGAGATGATGGCTATGGTTTTCCTATAGTCAGCTGAGGCAGAACAACAGGGATTTTATATGAAAATCTTTGCTAATATTAGGTAAGAACTATTTACCTTACAAAAATCCTTAGAAGTCAGTTGGTATTCTGTCAGCTTGATTGGTTGGCACTAAGCATGTGATTGAGACCCAGGGCATCCAGGCCATGAGCTAGGAACAAAGAATGGCCCAGGTGCTCTCCCGTCGGGGAATGTGGAGCCACAGAGAGTGCTCTGAGCCGTGGGCATGGTGGCAGCCCAGGTGTGCAGAGACCCGGCAGCTACACACCCAGCTGTGCGTGTGGGCGATCTGTTGGCTGGGTGAGCAGCGCCAAGAGATTAGAGGCAGATTAGCTGAGTCTTTGTGCAAGCCGAAATGTGTTTGTTCAGAGTGAAGCCCAGGCAGAAATCAAAGGGGTCTCAGTGTCTGCTCAGTGGAGGGGAATCCTGGGTGAGTATTTTGCCAAGGGTAAACATAAAGAAAAATAAATAAAATTTAAAATCTAAAACAATTCCAGTTTTTCTGGGTTCATACTGAGTTTTACTGATTCCTAGTTTTATGCCTTTGTATCTTTTTTTTTAAAGAAAGCTTACTTTTAGAGTTTGTGTGTCAAAAGTCATGTAATCTGTAAACATATTTTACTCAGTAATAAAAGCCTGGAGGCTTTCCCCGAAGCTTGGGAACAAGGAAGGAGGCCTGGCTTTGTCATTGGCTTTCAGTGGAGTACTGGAAGGCCTGGACAGAGCAATCAGGCAAGAAAAAGAATTGGCCTTCACATTAGTGGGAGGAAGTGAACTAACCATTGATGATATGATCTTACATGGTTGGATTCTGTAAGATGCCTCAAAAATGTTAGAATTCATAAACCAAGCAAGCAGTAGAAGCTGAGTCAGTGACCAAAACTCAGTTTGCATTCATTGGGTTAAAAAGCGTTTATTTTATTTATTTGAAAGGCAGAGTTAGGGAGAGGGAGAGAGATCTTCCATCTGTTGATTCACTGCCTAAAAGGCTGCAATGGTGGGGGCTGGGCTGGGTGGGAGCCAGGAGCCAGGAGCTTCCCCGGGTCACTCTTATGATAGAGGGGCCATCTTTCCCTCATTTTTGGGAACTGAGTGGGAAGTGGAGCACCTGGGGCTACTCGTACTGCAGGTGCTGGCCCAACGTGTAAACCCCACAGTGCTGGCCCTCGTTTGCATTTTACACAATAATAATGAACCATCCAAAAAAATCAATAAAATGATTTTTGACTACAGCATACCAAAGAATAACATTCTGAGGAGTTAAACCCAAAAGATGAAAGACTTGTATGAAATGAAGAATGTAAAACTTGCCAAAAGAAGTGAAGAAAACCAAGCAAGTGGCTGGAAGGCACTTCGTATCAGTCCCAGCGTCTTAGCCTGCAGGTTACATACAACGCCTGCTAAAACTAACTCAGCAGGGGAAATGATATCAGTGCAAAAGTGCTAAGACTTAGATGAAAACAAGAAGTGAAAGCTCACAATACTGAGTCAGGCCATGATCACTTGTCTAAGACACTGAGACACAGGCCGCGGGCAAATGTGGCTTTCTGAGGGTTAGACACCTCTGTGCTCCCCAGACACCATAAACATAATAAAAAGGCAGCCAGGAAAAGGAACACTTGCAAGTCACGCATTTGGTTAATACTCAGAGAACCCAGAGAGCCTCCGCGTCACAGCATCATCAGTGCTGACTGTGACACAGAGCCGCTGCCCTGGGAGAGGCAAGGGGCAGTGCTGCTGCTCTCCGAGAGGACAGGTGTTGCTGGCGGCCTCCCTTAGTCTTGAGCGTACCCGTTTGCCCTTCCCCTTGGGGTGAAGTGTGATGCGGCCAGCTCTGACTCCGGACTTGTGACTCAGACCTCCGCTAGTGTTTCATGTCCCCGTTGGCCACAGCCTGCTACAGCAACCAGACCATGGAGGCCACCTATGTCCACTGCCTAACGAGTGGCCACGCCGCCGCCTCACACGCAGGGAGATTTCACTCAGGCTCATGGTAGCTGCACGGCCTGGAGGCACTCTGCTTTGTGGAATAAGCATTAGAAATGACAAATGTGGGCTGAGTCTGCTCCGAGGAGGCGCGTGAGGAGCCCAGCATCACCGGGATGAAGAGTCGAGGCAGGGGTGAGGCAGTGTGAAGGAATGGCTTCGGGGATGGAGTCGTTAGAAAACCAACCTGCACATCAGTGGTAGTGCTGATGGCCGGGCCCTGTGACTGCTTCCTACCAACATGGCGAATTATAAAAAGCAGTGTTGAAGCTGAGTGTCATGTTCCACATTAAAACCTCATCCAGAATGAAGCTGGGGACAGTTTACAAAGTGGATACCCATCAGACAAATATAATACCACAATCAGACACAAGTGTTAAGTGATGAAAAGATGAATCATTTATTTTAAGCAACACATCATAGCTGATAGCACCACTGCTAAATTTGTGCCAGTTAGAACTAGCATCAAGATGTCCACATGTTGGGCCTGGCGCAGTGGCCTAGCAGCTGATGTCCTTGCCTTGCACGCACTGGGATCCCATATGGGCTCTGGTTCATGTCCTGGCTATTCCACTTCCCATCCAGCTCCCTGCTTGTGGTCTAGGAAAGCAGTCTAGGATGTTGCAAAGCCTTGGGACTCTGCACCTGCGTGGGAGACCCGGAAGAGACTCCCGGCTTTTGGCTTCAGTTCCGTTCAGCTCTGACTGTTGCGGCCACTTGGGGAGTGAACCGGTGGACAAACGATCCACTGTGTCCCTTTGATGGGAGGCGTTCAGGGAAGCAGTGAGCAGACGGGGACTCCCCCTGGGCATCTTTCTGCCTAAGCTTCCACTTGCTTTCTCCAAATACCCTCCCAATGATTGTGTCATGGCCTTGGCTTCCCACAAGGTCACAAGCGTCTTGACGTCTCCAGTGAGGACTGCTGGGAGCTCTCCTCTTGGTGGGGCGTGCTGTCTTCGCGAATGCTGCCTGCACGCGTAGGGCTCCTCTCCTCCCTGGTAGAACTGGTGCAGGGTCATGACCACACTTGTTTGCAGTCTCCATCGGAAGCTCTCTTGTCGCAGCTGCTTTGGGCGGCACCCTGTTGCCGCCCACTGAGCAGAGAACTTGAGTTCTTGGGTTAGAATTGAACGAGGTGTGATGTCTGTGGTGTAGGTCTCATTCCTCCTGTCAACCTTCCGTTACGGCACGGCCAGGTCTCTTTCTCACAGCGGTCTCACAGCCAGGTCTCTTTCTCACAGCGGTCTCACGGCCAGGTCTCTTTCTCACAGCGGCTGTGGCGGTCCAAGAGCGAGGGCCTCCCCTGCAGTGTCCTCCCATCTCCTCTTCACCCGAGTCCATCTGTGAGCTGCTGACTTCCCCGTCAGTACTTGATCAGGCATCACTGCTTTTGCTGTTCTTGCACTGGGCTCTTGGTTCAGCGTGGCAGAGTTCATGCTGTTCTCCCAGGGCCTTGCTTCTGACGGGTGCCTTCCGTCATGGGGCCTCAGGCCAGAGCATCGACTCACATTGCAGCACGTTACTGTAAGCTGAATTCTCCTGCAAAAATCGTTGATATCTGTACAGAACCTTTTTTTCATAATTCACATTTCCCAAGAACTGTTGAAGAACCCTCATAAATACTAATTTTATATAATGAACAAAAGCAAACATTGAACATTCCTCAAGGCTGGGGTTATGCTATCTGACCATATGTAAGGGAATTGCTTTGAACATATTATAAAATAAACATGCATCACATTTAGGTCCAAGAAAACAAAAATCTGCTTTGCTTCTTTGGGGAAGCGGGACCCATGTCGTTCACTCAGATCAGACTCCACTCTGAGGCAGTTCGGAGTCCCAAACAGCAAAAGATAAAACAGAAGCAACATTCCAATAAGGAAATTGGAAAATTAAAAAAGGAAATCAGATGATTTAAAAAATAACCAACAGAAACATATGATATTATTGACAAATAAATCTATGTTCTATTTCTTTGTGTTTGCTGAAAAACTCGGTGGCAACTTTCATCAAGAATAAAACAGGGAGATAAATACATGAACTTCAGGTGTAGGAAAGCGTAGTCGAGTTAGTACACAGAGATTCTAACATTGAATCTCCTTGAATCTGTTAATAGGAAATCGCATCCAGGCCACGGTCAAGGGAAGACCTGGCAATGTCGTATTGCAAGTCGTGGGTTAGACCCAAGGCGATTCACATTTACTATGGTTCCAATTAAAGTTACAGTTGAATTCTTTCAAGGCTTCACATGTCAGTTTTGCATAACAGATCCATTGGCACATACGTGTGAATATACAACATGCACACGAGCCATCATGGTATCATTTAAAGCAGCCTACAGCTTGAGGGGACCCGTTTCATTCTGGCTGTGGTGGTGCTTGCTGGGATGGACTGCAGGGGTGATTGGGGAACAGCCAATGTGGATGAAGGATGAGCCCGAATTGAGAGTGCCGTGTGAGCAGTCATTTTGACCCTCAAGTGTTCTGAATGTCTACGGGCAGATAAGTAGTCTTTATCTCTAAATGTCACCTGATCCCCAGCCTGCCTCCTGCATGCATGCGGGCCCGTGTTTACACCAGCATCTCCTTGCCTAGACAAGGCTGGGGTGCAACTAGGCTGCTCCCCGAGCTCTGGCAAACCTCTGCACCAACGGCTGAGTGAGGAATGCACTCCGGCTCCTGATTTCTCACTCCTGACTGTCCTGCAGTCAGCTGCCCTTCTCCATCTGTCATAGCCAGGATGAATGGCAGTCCCACCCTGAACCTTTGGCTGCCAGGCTTTGCCTGCTGCGTGGCCAGCTGGTGGTCTTCATTGCAGCCTGTCCCAGTGTCTGAACCGGGAAGTTCCGGAACCAGGAAGGTAATCTACCCTGTCCCCAGAGGGTGGAAAGGCTGCCTGGTGGGAACAGCCACCCTTCAGGCTCTGGTGGGGAGGTCCATTCTGCATCCTTGTTCCTGCCCTGAGTGTATTGCTTCCAGACGCTGGCAGGGTAAGCCTGGTGATGGGGACCTGAGGGCAGCAACCTACCTGGCTGGGGGTCTGCCAGCATGGCCCCTCACCGTGCACCCCGGCCCCATGCCCGTGGGGCTCTGCCAGCATTTGAACCGCACAGTCATGGTGCACTCTGCGGGGCTGACTGTTGCTAGTCACCCATACTCTGGGAGAACAGCATCCCATGGGCGCCAAGAGGATGTACTGGCACAACGGGACACAGTTGCCAGTGCTGTCCTGATGCTGGAGGCTGAGTGGCTGCTAAGGCATGCACCATCCTGAGCAGGGGCGGCTTCATTTCAGAAACAAGAGTCTCTCGTGTGTCCCCTGGCTGACGGGTCAGGCTTTAGCACTGCCTGCTGTGTGCACTCGCTGTTGAGAGAACATCGTCTGGCATGCTTGTCCTGCTGTGCAATCACGATGTCAGTGGTAACACAGCAGTAAAATGACACCCAGTGCAGAAGAAACCACTGGCACACAGAGTTGAGAGCTGACACACAGGAGGACACACACACACACACACACACAGGGAACTCAACTCCACACAGAGGTGTGAGCTGACACACGTGAGGACACACACACACACAGGGGACTCACCTCCACGCAGGTGTGAGCTGACACACGTGAGGACACACACACACACAGGGGACTCACCTCCACACAGGTGTGAGCTGACACACATGAGGACACACACACACACACACACACACACACACACACAGGGGACTCACCTCCACACAGGTGTGAGCTGACACACAGGAGGACACACACACACACACACAAGGGACTCACCTCCACACAGGTGTGAGCTGACACACGTGAGGACACACACACACACAGGGGACTCACCTCCACACCGAGATGTGAGCTGACACACATGAGGACACACACACACACAGGGGACTCACCTCCACACAGGTGTGAGCTGACACACATGAGGACACACACACACACACACACACACAGGGGACTCACCTCCACACCGAGATGTGAGCTGACACACATGAGGACACACACACACACACACACACAGGGGACTCACCTCCACACAGAGGTGTGAGCTGACACACATGAGGACACACACACACACACACACACACACAGGGGACTCACCTCCACACAGAGGTGTGAGCTGACACACGTGAGGACACACACACAGGGGACTCACCTCCACACAGGTGTGAGCTGACACACGTGAGGACACACACACACACAGGGGACTCACCTCCACACAGGTGTGAGCTGACACACATGAGGACACACACACACACAGGGGACTCACATCCACACAGAGGTGTGAGCTGACACACGTGAGGACACACACACACACAGGGGACTCACCTCCACACAGGTGTGAGCTGACACACATGAGGACACACACACACACACACACACAGGGGACTCACATCCACACAGAGGTGTGAGCTGACACACGTGAATGGGCTTGCACGCACAGAGACACCCATGGAAAGGACATGAATTTCTGCACATAGGTGTACAGGTGAGCATTCCCTGACAAACGGGCCTGCAGGTGCCCTGCGCGGGTCTTTAGCATCACCACGTATTTCAGGGTTTGTCGCTGGCCTGAGCCCTGTGGCCGTCCATCTGTGCTGCTGAGACACACATGTGATGGGAGTGGCTGGCAGATCCACTGTGTCTCACAGCTGTGGAGGCATCAGGCCCTGAGTCTGGTGAGGGTCCTTCCCTGGCTGGCAATGGTGCCTGTTTGTCATGTTCTAGTGTGGGGAGGGTGTAGGGGGAGTGGCAGGTGCACTGAGCGCGTTCATGTCAACTTCCTTGGAGTGATGTTCTCCATGTTGGCGTCTGAGGGCTGCAGGCACCAGATAGGCCCCTGGCTGCGAGGGAGTGACCAGTCCGTGACCAAGCACACAGCTGCCTGTTGGCCACGCCCAGGCTGTCCACCAGCGTCGTCAAATATACCTGTGTGAGTATAGTGTGCAGTGTGTATGTGTGTGTGTGAGTGTGACAATGTGTGTGTGATGCAGTGTGTGTGTGTGTGTGTGTGTGTGTGACACGGTGTGTGTGTGCATGAGCAGCATGTGAGTGTGCAGTGGGTGTGCATGTGGGGGTGAGCAGGCCTTCCTGAGGAGCTGGGCAGAGTTGGGTTCCCCGCGGGGAGGCCTGAGGGTCTGGAACCGACTCCCTGGGCCATGTACTGAGGCTGAGGATACGCAGGGAAATGAGGAGACGCATGTTGCAGCGTAAACAGACTCCAACCATGAGAAGACAAAACGTGACGGCGGCATGTGAGCTTGGCGGGGATCTGAGCCAATGGCAGTAGCCGAGCCTAAAGTGGAGGTGAGGAAGAAAGAATGCAGCTCCCACAGTTTGCAGAGGTCTGGCAAAGACGAGCCTGAAGCTTTGCCAGTTTTATTGCATGCCAAGGGCCACCTGCTGATGCCTAGAGGAGAGTGGGAAGGAAAGAGGAAGAGCCACAGGGAGCCAAAAGGCAGAGGGTGCGGCCACTGCTCAGCAGCGGGCCCCGCCAGGCTCTCCCAGGGGCCGGTGCCTCCCTCAGCTTGTGCTGGGTGCCACCTTCCAGGTTCAGCTGGTGTATGAGCAGCCAGCCATTGCAGGGTTGTGTGGGGGAAGGACTCAGACCTCACAGGACACATGAACACACCCTCGCATTCACTCACGCACCGGTTACACACACCGAGATGTCACACACCACGACCCAGGGAAATGATGTCTTCCCAGGCATCGTTGGCCTTGCCAGACTTTCGGCTGGGTGGCATCTAGGAGGGGGAGGGACCACACAAAGGCTTGGAGCTGGAAAGGGCTGCATGGGCAGGGGGTTGTGATGGTGGCGCGTGCACGTCTGCCTCCAGGTGCCCAGCCCTGCCCAAGATCTGAGCTAAATCCATCTGCTGGTCTCTCTGAAGTCAGGTGGGCTTTTGTTACTGTGGACACCGGCATTCCCATGGCCTTACTGGGCCTCTCTGTCCAGGATGGCTCTCCTGCTGGCCCCAGCTACTTGCTAATGTCAGTTGATGTTTCTGCTGTGCAGTGGGCCATGAGCTGGCTTGAGCTGGCCTGGCCTATCCAGTCCTGCCGTCAGGTGCCAAGAACGTGTCTGGAAGTGAGAGCAGGTGGCAGCAATGCTGGAAACCCCTCCAGGCACCTGCTCTTAGAACTAAATGAGATGAGCCCCTGTGAGGTGTGCCATAGCACCTGTGGCCGCGCCATAGCACCTGTGGCCGCGGCAGCAACCATGGGCAGCGCTGCTTGTGTGGGATCTGGCCGCCGCGGCCCCGGAGGTGGCCAGAGTGCAGATCGTGCAGGCACTGCCTCGTGGTCCTGCTCAGCGTGCAGAGGTGGGACTGTGGGCTGGCACAGTGACTGGACACGGCCTGCTGGAAGGCGCTGGTCTGAGCGTGCAGTACAGTCTGCATGCGTCCTGGGGAGCGATTCTCCATGTGGCTTCAATGTGCAGGGTGAGAGTCTGACACAGAATAGCACAGCCCCAGCATCCCTTGCCTGGCCTGGCTGAAGGCCCCTGGCAATCGGAGGTCACAGCCTAGCTTGCCCCCAGTCCCGCCCGGGCTTGGGCTCTGCCCTTTGAAAGTGGGGCCGTGGCTGTTTTGAAGCAGCCGCGAGTGGAGAGCTGCGCTTTCAATCCCAGCGTCCTCAGGCCCCAGTGGCTCTCTGCGTTCTGCCCTGTGCTTGTTGAAAATAATTTTTTCTTCTTGGGCTGCAAACAAGAACTGCAAAACATCAATTCTTCCCACTGCTTTTTGCAGAAGAAAAGAACTCGCAAGAGCAGGTAGCTTGTTAGCAGGAGATTATGCACAAAAGGAAGGGACAAAGCCAGGAGGCACAAAGCCCTCCGCGGCGGCTCAGGACAAGTGCTGTTAGGTCATTTCAAATGGCGGCCCCTCCTCGGGACCCCAGTGGATTAGGAAATAAAACAACACCCGTTGTCCCGGGCCATTGTGACCATCCTCGTGTTAACTCGGGTTAATTGAGACTTAGGCTACTGTGAACTCGGAAACTTTCCACAGGGCATAGTTGGCGTGTGTGGCTACGGCTTTTAATGTGCAAACTAGATGGGGGTTGCAGGTGGCGGCTCTGCTCTCCCAGAGGGAGAGGAAGGGGGCGGGGGAGAAGTCTGACATGCCTGTAAGTTCCACAGGTACAGGAGCCCATTAAGTTTTTCAGAATCAAGGTCACAGAGTGGGGGTGGGCATGAGAGCTAAGGGCCGGTGGAAACGCAGGCTGTGAAACTCCAGAGCACCCCCAAACCTGACAGGGTGCACCGGGTGGAACTTCTGCATGCAAAACACAACAAAGCTGAGAAGAAACAAAATCATACTTGATCAACAGCACACTCCTTTGATTGACACCTGTCTGCCCCCTACAGTGCCGGCACCCTGTGGATTCCTCCTTCAGCCTGTGTGCTTGGAAGTAACGCAGGGGACACCCATGCTGGAGCAGCTGCTGTGGGCCCCCTCAGCCTTCCCCACACAGGGACAGCTGGGGAGGTGGTTCTTATGCCCACACGCACAGGACACTTTCTGGTGGCAGCCAGTGCTGCTGGCAGCGGGCCCTGGCACCAACATACCGGAGGGGCCACACGTGTGGCTAACAGCAGGAACCCAACGCTCAAACTTAGTGCTGGAAACGGCTGCATTTTCCGTTTTGTTTTTCAAAGTCTGGGCAGAGCTGGCTGCAGTCAGAGGGAGTGAGGGCTGCTGCCTTGCAGGGGGAGGAACACCGGGTGTCAGCATGCGGGGGGCCAGAGCCTCCGAGGGCCTGGAGTGCCCCACCACGCACGGGAGCCCAGGAGCCACATTGGCATTCACTATGGTTTTACAGAGGCACTGTGCACCCCGCGCTTGCCTTGCTGACAGGAGACCAGCCCATGTGCCAGCCCCAAGGTGGGCAGCCGCTCCTGCTACTTGACCCATGTCGGGGTTTGTAATAGAAGATGCCAGCTTGTCGACATGGCCGCTGTCCCTCCCTCTGTTGTATGGGGACCCTGTCCTCTAAGGCTGGGGTGCAGGAGAGAGGATGACCCATGTCCCCCTGATGCCAGCCTCTCACCCCCTCCATGCAGCCTGCTTAACACACTCTCACTGGGAACCGTCCCCCCCACCCCACTGCTGGGGCTGTCCTGTCCCATGAGTTTGGCCTGGGTGGCAGGTTTGCAAGCTGAGGGCATGGACAGGTTGATGGCTGCAGCAGTGGGCAACATTTTACCTGCACTGCTCCCCATGTTCTGAAAGGGACGTTTGAAAAGCAGCAGGAAGAAAGAGAAGATGGAGCAAAGTGGACAGGAAGCCACGTGCTGGGGCAGGAGGGAGGCGCCGCTCGGGACCCCACATCCAGCAGCTGACCAGGGCTGGGTCACTGCCACCTATGATTACGGGAGCTCTGACCATGGGACCTCTGGCCACAGCCCTCGGACCACAGCCCTCGGACCACAGAAGTTCTGACCTCAGAACGCTGACCACAGCACTCTGACCACAGCACTCTGACCACGGCACTCTGACCATGGCACTCGGACCACGGCACTCTGACCATGGCATCTCTGTCCACAGCACTCTGACCACGGCACTCTGACCACGGCACTCGGACAACGGTACTCTGACCACGGCACTCTGACCATGGCACTCGGACCACGGCACTCTGACCATGGCATCTCTGTCCACAGCACTCTGACCACGGCACTCGGACCACGGCACTCTGACCATGGCATCTCTGTCCACAGCACTCTGACCACGGCACTCGGACCACGGTACTCTGACCACGGCACTCTGACCACGGCACTCTGACCATGGCATTCTGACCACGGCACTCTGACCACGGCACTCTGACCATGGCATCTCTGTCCACAGCAGCTCTGACCACATTGCCTGCATGCTCTCTGACTGCTGCCTTCTGGGGCTTCTTTGCTCTGCAGTAGTTGGAGGCTCATGGCCAGGCAAGTGCTCTGTGCGGGCAGCCCAGGGGCTCCTGGGGCAGTGTTCATGAGGGTGGGCTGGTACTGCAGGTGAGAGGATTAGCAACTGGCTTTGTACACCTCTTGGAGGCAGGGTTTGTGCAGGGGTGGTGGACACTGGCCAGCAGGCCCCTCCCGGCCTCCATGCTGGTTGACTCGAGGGACACCTTGGTCTGTGTGTCTCACCTCTCCAGCTGTGAATTCTGTATCTATTAGCAGTGCCAGTCGTTGCCCCTGTGCCAGCTCTGTGTCCGGCTTCACCCCCTGCTGTCCATGTGGCCGCCCTGGCTGATGGCCTCTGTGCTCCCTGGCCTGGAGACAAGCTGGAGCCGGTTGCGCGGCAAGGCTGTCATTATGGGGGCCAGTGCAGGGCCGTCCATGTGCCCCCACACATAATTGCCCTCAGCTGTGGCCCCTGCAGCAGCCGGGCTCTGCTGCGGGGGCTTCTGGGTCTCGGGACAGGGGAACTGCTTCTTCATTGCCCGCTGCCTCAGACCGACCTCTCCCACCCTCCTTGTGTGCACCCCCATCTAGCCCTCTTGGCCTCAGCGTGCGTGGTGGCACTGTGGGTGTGTGCTCGTGGCGGTGCCGGGGGCCATGGTGGCGGAGATTAAAGGTAAGAACCAGCAATCAGGGACCTGGTCATTATCTGGTGCCTGCTGCGGGCCTTTGAGGTGAGCATTTCTGCCATTTGCAGCCCTGATTATGGCTCTTATTAATGAGAAGGGGCCTAGGCTGCCCTCATAGCAGGTCCGGTACTGGGCTGGGCAGCAGAGGGGCCAACCCAGCCCGGAGGATGTGGTAGGCATTCAGGAGGGGAGCAGCTCCTGGACTGTAGGCATCGGGGCAGCCAGAGAGGAGCCAGGACTTGGTGGCTATGGCCCTGGTGAGGCAGGAGGGAGTTGTGAGCTGTGGGCCCATGGGGGCGTTGGTGCTCATGAGCCCTCCTGGCTCACACTCGGGCTCTTCCAGGGCATCCTAGAAGCTCAGACAGGGCTCAGGCACCTGTCTGTCTTCCGGAGCCATTCCCGAGTGCCACTTGCCTGGCTGGGTGCCACACTGGAGGGATTCCATGGGTCTTGACCTTTGCTTTGGTCGTGCCCGTGCAAGGCCGGGCTGAGGCCTCCTCCCTTGCACATGCCGTGTGTGTGATGTGTGACTCCTGTGCCCTCAGGCATGGCTGGTCATGGCCAGGGGAGAGGAGCCACGGCCAGTAAATGCCTCACTTGTGTCCACGGAACAGAGAATTACCAGGGTGGGGCAGGATGCAGGCTGGCCAGCGTGCGTCCGGCTCAGTGTTGGGTGTGCAGGTCCTGGCAGCCAAGAGGACACTGGTGTGTCGGGTGGTACAAGAGTCCCACGGCAAGCACAGGTGCTGTGGTTTGATGCTGGAACTAACGCCCTGGCAGGTTGCTTGTGGTTGGGACTGTGTTCCTTGGTGTCGGTGTGGGCCAGCTGCCAGCGCCTGGTACCTGCGGGGTCTTCTCGGCAGGTCTCCCTGGAGGGCTTTCCCCAGCCCACCTCCTGTCCTTTAACTACTGAGGGGTCTCAACCCAGGGCGCCCAACACATACCCTGTTGTTCCGTGGTGCTCTGGGGCCAGGCCACCTGCTTCTCTGCCCACTGTGGATTTGGGGGCTTTACCTGGAAAACCATGGTTTGGAGCCCCAGGGTGAGGACACATGTTGCGTGGTGTCTGGTTTTTCTGGGTGGAGCTAGAATTGGCAGTCGCCTGAGAGAGATGTCACTGGGTCAGGCCTCTCTGCCCGGCGAAGTTGTGCCGAGTGTGGCCACAGCCTCTCCATGGCTCAGGCATTCATGCTCAGGGTCTGTGGACTGCACCGGACAGGGTCCTTTGAAGCATCAAGCTGATTCCCTCTGACTGGGCTCAGGAGCTCTGTCCTTGACCATGGCTCTGTCCTCCCTTGGGGAGACCGCTCTAGCTCCGCAGCCCAGGGGAGGCATGCCTGATTCTCTGGGCCAGGCAAGCTGTACTGTGCGGTCCATTCTGCTTACAGCAGGGGGCTGGACTGGCAGCTTCTGCCCCTTGAGTGGGTACAGCAGCTCTCCATGGAGGATACACTGGCCCTGAGCCAGATGCTGTTTTCTGGTGGGTGTTGCGGGCAAGCACTTCCCAGTGAAAGTTGGGGGATTCCATCTGGGCCGTGAGCCCAGCCCGTCGAGGCCTCCCTGGCTCTCCCGGGGCAGGCCAGCAGCCCCAGTGGTGCAGGTTGCTAAGGCAACAGGTGGGCAGTCTCTCTTAAAGCAATGGATGCTGTCCCCGTACCAGGAGTGGGCATCATCGCTGACCTCACAGCCTCGCGCACCCATAATGATGCTATCTGAGTTGGGCATCTGTCAGTGGCCAAGCCCTAGGCAGAGGGAGGGAATGGCCCCAGACCAGTCCCCCAGCATGGAGGGCTGCCAGCCCTCAGCTCCTGCCTGTGTGTGGCAGGTGTATCTGCGCCTGCATTCTGTGCTTCATTAAGGCAGCTCATCAAGCCCATGCGGGCAACCTGATCCTGGAGGAAGAGTGGAGTAATCTTTATGGAAATCACCGGGACAGGAAGAGTGAGTCAGCGTTGTGGAATGCCTGGGCAAACCCAGGACAGCAGGAGGGGAGAGGACGCTGGCAGCAGAGACCCAGGCCACCCGTGAGCCCAGCCCCTGTGGGAAACAGCTGCTTGAAAGTGCGTGCTGGTGCTCTGGGGGAGCAGCTTCCACAGAGGTCAGACATCCGAGGAGCACAGAGCTCCTCTCTGTGGCTGGGGGTGGGGACGGCACCATGGACTGATGGGGACCAGCGACCTGCGAGAGTCTTCCTCTGCTGTGTTTGCGAGTGGTGGATGATGGAATTCCCTGCCCTGCCCAGAGTAGCTGTGAGGGCCTGGGGCTTCCCTGTCCCGACTCCGAGCTCGAGCTCGCTCCCAGCAGTTGCATCTGCAAGTCGTTTGGGAAGCATGGGCTTTGCTCAGCACTGGGTTGTTCCCTGGTGAGTGGCCGTGGGGCTCCATCCTCTCCAGTGTAGCGGCCGACAGGGAGAGCTGTGTGCAAGAGGCAGCATGTCCTGCCTAGCATACCACTCCCCCCTTGGCATGTGTGTTGGTTTAAACTGCTCCCTGGCTGGCGAGGTGCTGTGTGTGCCTCAGCCTGCTGTGTCGGCAGCCACAGGTGTCCCTGCAAGATGTGGGTATGGGGGGGCCTTGAGCCTGCCAGCCACACGAGCACGCCCACATCTCATCCCCTTGGCTGCTCGTCTCAGACACCCAGAGCTTGCTGTGGCCGCCGTGGCCTCTGGAAGACCGTCCTTTTCTCTCTGGGTCTCAGCGACAATGTGTGTTTTGAGCTACGGGCATGAAGCTGTGGGCGAAGTGGGCTGACAGCTGCCTGGAGGCACGGGGGGGCCCGAAGAGGTGCACCATGGCAGTGAGTGGTCGAGCCGGAGCTGGAAAGGAGGGCCACACGGCAGAGGGTTTTCTGCAGGGTCGGTTTCTGCTTGGGGGACGGCAGGATCTGCTTGCCGCACACAAGCCTGCAGCGTGCCGGCGACGGGGTAAGATGACCACTGGGGGCCTCTTTCTGGCCAGCTGGGGGTATAAGTGTGAGCAGCCAGCCATGGTATGACATCCGCAGCCAGAGAGAGACAGACACTGCTGGGCACCTGAAGGGGTCTGATCTGTGCCAGGCAGGCACTGGTCTTGCCCACTCATTAGGATTGATCTGAGTTGGTCAGCAGGCAGTGGAGAGCGGAGAGGAGGGGAGACCAAGACCTTCAAGTTCAGGGGAGGCCAGAGGCGGGAGGACGATGCATTTGCACAAGGTCTGGCCGAGCCCTCGGTGCCTGCTCCCCTACCCAGCTCGCCAGGGTCTGGGGGTCAGTGAGGGGCAGGGTTTAGGACTGGAAGCTGGCTCAGGAGGGAGCTGCCCCTGGCCAGGCTGGGCCATCCTGGGTGTGGACTGGAGACGTAGGGGGACAAGGTTCCTATCAGTTTCCTGAGGGGCAGTTGGTGGGAGGGGCTTGTTTGCAATACTGGGCAGGGCCATGGCGTCAGGTGCATGATGGGAACAGGTGTGTGAGCTGACACACACTGGCACGGCTGGAGGCCGTGCAGATGGCTCTTGGCTGCTGTGCAAGCAGTGGGTTCCCACTGCCCAGAGGGGGTGGGGTGGGACTGGGGGGCTGCAGCAGAGCCTCTGAGGGTGGGGCAGCAGGCTCCCTTCCTTCCTGTTGGCTTCCTTCCTGCCCTCATCAGCCATAAGAGATCAAGTCTCACCCCCAGGTGAGTGTGTGGACGTCGTGGTGGTCCTGGTGGCCTGAGCTGCAAAGACAGTGTGCATAGCCGGCTGTGCTGGGTGGCCGACAGGCTGGACCCTGGCATGCGCAATACCTCGTCCTACTCACCGTTCCCCGTGGCGCCTTCTTCACTGCTGGTGTACCTGCAGCCACGCTGAAGTGCTGGGAGCAACACACCTGAGGACAAGGGGAAGTCAGAGCCCATGTCCTGGGCATAGGGCTCACCCCTCAGGGACATTTCCGGGAGCCCATGTGGCTCCTGGTCTCTTCCTGTCCTGGGGGAATCCTACATGCTTGTCTGGCTGTGTCCACTCAGACTTGCCATGCTGGGAGCCAGGCTTGGCATGCGGTGCTGCTGGTCTCAAGGCTCAGAGTAGGTCAGCCAGGCCTGGCTCCTGCCTTACCTCCTCCCCCACACCCTTCTCCCTTCGTTTTCTTGGTTAATCTGCTCCTGACCTCAATCCTTCAGGGGCCCAGCAGACAGCTGTCCGAACTCAAGTGTGGTTAAAGCCGGCCAGGCCCCTGCCTGAGTCACGGGCAGCTCCACCCTCCCCAGCCCCGCCCGCTCACTGTCTCACAGAGTGTGTCCATTGCTGGTAGGGCCTGGGAGGTTGGTCCTTCTGCCTCAGGAGGGCAGGGCAGGGCAGGGCTAAGCGGAACTCGTAGGCCTCTGTCCAGGTCAGCCTGGTGCCAGTGCAGTTGGGTGGCGCCTCTCCCTAAAGGCAAATGTGGCCAGTTCTTGGACTAAAACATTTGTGTACATGTCAGACTTTGGGATTAAGCAGGACAAGACCACGCCCAGCCCCTGTGCCATCAGTGCCCCCTGCCCAGTGGCGGCCGTTGTAGCCACAAACTCCTTACAGCTGGATTTCCTGCTCACAACATTCACCAGTGTGGCCCAGCATTGATTTAGCACTGGGTCTAAGCATCCCATCCCAAACAGTACATGCCCGTGCCTGTTGAGGTCAGCCTCGTGTGTGTGGGGTGACATGCACGTATCTGCAGGGTGACACATGTGTGTCTGAAGGGTAACATGCGTGTGTCTGAAGGGTGACACGTGTGTACCTGCAGGGTGATGTGTGTGTTCAGGGTGACACATGTGTCTGCAGGGTGACATGCATGTGTTCATGGAGGGTGACACATCTGTGCAGGGTGACATACATGTATGTGCAGGGTGATGCATGTGTGTACAGGGTAGCATGCATGTGTGTGCAGGGTGACATGTATGTATGTGTGCAGGGTGACATGCATGTGTGTGCAGGGTGACATGCATGTGTGTGCAGGGTGACATGTATGTATGTGTGCAGGGTGACATGCATGTGTGTGCAGGGTGACAGGTATGTATGTGTGCAGGGTGACATGCATGTGTGTGCAGAGTGACAGGTATGTATGTGTGCAGGGTAGCATGCATGTGTGTGCAGGGTGACATGCATGTGTATGTGCAGGGTAGCATGCATGTGTGCAGAGTGACAGGTATGTATGTGTGCAGGGTAGCATGCATGTGTGTGCAGGGTGACATGCATGTGTATGTGCAGGGTAGCATGCATGTGTGCAGGGTAGCATGCATGTGTGTGCAGGGTGACAAGCATGTGTGTGTGCAGGGTACCATGTATGTGTGTGCAGGGTGGCATGCATGTGTGTGGAGGATGGCTTCAGTGCCTTCCTACCTCACCGACACTATCTCTGCGGTGTTGAGGTGGGGGCCCTGGGTGGGGTGATGCTCACCCCACCTGCTACATGCCTGCATGCAGGGCTGTCATAGCTGCCTCTTCCTGCCTGAGCTCAGGCAGCACTTCTGCCCCTGTGGCCCGTGGCTGGAGAGCCTGACTCTGCTGGCAGTGCCTCATGGCTCGGGGCCTTCTCCATTTTCCCCACATTCAATCACGGGTTTGTGCTTGTGTCCCTGGGCAAGTGCATAACTCTAAGACTGACCTTAACGGAAGTCCTTTGTTTTGTATCCTAACAGCCTGGAGCATTAAACATGCGTGTTGACTTAATTTGTCCTGGCATGCAGTGTAATTACAAGCAGTTTGTTTTCTCCGCTGTGAAATATGGTCTGGGGAAGGGATGGAGGGAACATGGAAAATTAGCACTGTGATGGTGTGAGTGGAACACGGGCAGTGGTGTGCGCATGGGAGTGCCACGGAACTGTGCAAGGGCCATTGGGAGCTTGCCATCTTCCTCCTCGTGTCCCATGAGTTGGAGCTGCAGCGATGCTAATACACGGGACCGTTTCATGTCCTCTCCTACCACGCCCCCGCCATTCCTGAGCTGAGTGTCCTGTGGCTGGTGGCCATCCTGCCCTCCCCTCACCTGCCCACTGTCCCTGAGCTGAGCACCCTGCGGCTGGCAGCAGTGACAGCGAGAACGGCTTGGCAGGGGTGTCCCTCATCCTTCCAGGGACCTGGCCAGCTCAAGAAGTTTCTGATTCTGGAGTCACGGCAAACGTGACCATTGATTTCAGTCACACAGGGCCTACAGTGTGGGCACCAGGTGCTGGGGAGTCAGTCTGTGCCTGGACCTGGGTGTGCCAGCGCTGATGGGACCCAGCCAGGAGACTGCCTGATCATCCAGGCAGTGCTTTGGGGCGTGATTGGCATTGCAGGCCAAGGGGCACAGTGTGGGGAACAGTGCCCTGGGCAGGTCTCCCTGGGTACCTGGCTCTCAGGAGCCCAGAGCCAGTGCCTAGGGGATGACTGCCATGTGGGTCCTCCAGGAAGCCTGCCAGGTGTCCTTGGTTCTGCCCAGGCACAAATGATAGGCGTGGTTTGAGTCACCAGCTTGTGCCTGGAGTGGGGGTGGGGTTAAAGATGGGTAATGCCTTTGTGCTTGGTGGCTCTGTGCCCCTCTAGCCCTGCATCTTGGTGTATCTCTGCCACCCCCAGGGTCACTCAAGGTCCACTGTGCTACTAATGCTGTTGCCAGGCTTCCGTGGGCACCAAGGCCAATGCTTTGTAGGAGGGAAGGTGCCCTGGTACTGTGCCCCAGGCCTCCATGGACACCCAGGCCAATGCTGTGTAGGAGGGCAGGCGCCCTGGTACTGTGCCTCAGGCCCCCATGGACACCCAGGCCAATGCTGTGTAGAAGGGCAGGTGCCCTGGTAGTGTGCCCCAGGCCTCCATGGGCACCAAGGCCAACGCTGTGTAGGAGGGTAGGCCCAGGGCACCTTGGTGCTGTGCCCCAGGCCTCTGTGGGTGCCCAGGGCACCCTGGTGTTGTGCCCTGTGAGGCAGCTCCTGGTCTGTGAGCTGTCTTGAGCTTCACATGGGGATGAGTCAAGCCTGGATGACCCCTGTGTCCATGGGGGGAGGCCCCGGGGCAGGGGGAGGCTGTGTCCACGGTGTAGGGGAGGCGCTGGCATGAGGGGTGAGGCTATGTGCATTGGAGGAGGCCCTGGGGCTAGGAGTGAGGCTGTGTGCATGGGGTGGGGGAGGCTCTGGGGCCAGGGCTGAGGCTATGCCCATGGGCAGGGGCACGCTGAGCCACCTCTAGGCAGCTGCAGCCACATGGGCACACGTGGATGTTGGAAGCAGGCTGCAACAAAAGGTGCTGTGGGTGCGCTGGGCGCCTCAGTGGCCACATTCCCATGCCTCTCATGGACCTTGCTCCTTGGGCTGTGGCTGTCTCCGTCCGCGCCCCCATGGGCTTCCCCTGGCTGCCTGTGGTGGCCTCACGATTCTGTAGAGGCAGCTGCTTTGTCTGCTCCATCCTTTGAGTCCTGCTGGCTCCCTTGCCAGTGACCCTTGCAGACATCCTGGTGTCCCTGAAGGGGTTGGACACAGTTCCTGGGTGTGTAGGAGCTGACGCTGAGGAGGTGTTTCCCAGTGCCAAACGTGTGGCTCACCACCCTGACTTCATTGGTGGGAAAGTTGCCTTGGGCAGGTCTTGGTGGCCAGTGTGTGGAGCCAGGCTTCAGGAGGACTGGCTTGCCAGTGCTCATGGGCCCACTCTCACCCCTTTACCTGTGAACCATGGCGGTATGTCCAGTGGGAAGCTGGCCATGCACTGGGGGCCTGCATGTTGTGGGTGCTCCTTGGTGCCCTCCACGCCCGCCAGTGAGAGCAGTATTTGTGGTGCCCCCATGGCTGATGGGCCCTTACAGCTGGTTTAATTCACTTTAAGAAGCACTGATGTTTTGCTGCTATAATTTACCCCACATTAACTCAAACATTATGGGGTCTATGTTTTGGACACGCATGTGCGACTCTCATTAATGCTAATTAGAGATACGTGCGGGCGTATCTCGGGAGGGAGCGCCCGCCTGCCTCTCCCGCAGCAAGAGGATGGCTGTGCACCTGAGGCTGTCCAGCCTCTCCTTACAAGTTCTGCTCCTGAAAATGACCAGGAGGAGGTGTCAGGGTGGAAGCCAGGTCAATGAGTGTGGCAGAGAAGTGAGTGCTGACTTGGCTTGGCTCCCACGTGGCTGCCTTTCCCCTGAGTAGTTCATGGTGACCTGGTGTGACCCCTACATGGCTGGCTCTCTCTTGAGAGTTCATGGTGACTCATTGTGGCCCATGCATGTCTGTTCCGTTTTTCTATAAAACTGCAAAAACTGTTTTGGGGGCAAGTAAAGCGTTTCTGAAAGTTTCTAGCAGTGCTTGCCTATTCTTCGCATGACTGATAGGCGGGAACTACACGACATCATGTATGACATAGAAGTTTCAGTTGGCCTTGGGGTGTCATTTGTGATTGCAATTTTGACAGTCAACAGGTGGCGCTCACAGGGGACGTACAGCACAAGGTGCTGGGGGGTGGGCTTTGGTTTCTAAGCAGTACAGACACATGGGTATTTGCAGTGGGTGTTGGGCTCTGGTTGTCAAGTCCCACCTCCCGATCATGTGTGGTGTCATGTGACCGAGCAAGGACTTCCCATCCATGTCTCCAGTGGAAGGCTCTGGGGCAGGATCCCGTGGAGACTATCTACCCTACAACACTGTGTGCTCCACCTCGTGTCCCCCTTTGTGTCCCCTGCTTGTGTCCCCTGCTCATGTCCCCTGGCTCGCATGTCCCTCTGCTCACGTCCCCTGCCCATGTCCCCTGCCCACGTCCGTTGCCCACGTCCCCTGCCCACGTCCCCTGCCCACGTTCACTGCCCACGTCCCCTGCCCACGTACCCTGCTCGTGTCCCCCCGATCATGTGCCATCTGCTCCTGGTGGGTTTGGGGGGAAAGATGATACAGGCTGTAGCTTCTGCCTCTTCCCTCTGGCTGGGATGTGGATCATTCCGGAAGCAGTGTTTATGAGGCAGAGCCCTGGAGTCACAGGACTCAGGTGGGAACGTGAGTGGCCCCCAACCATGTCAGCTGTGGGAACTGAGACAGGGAAGCTGAAGGGCCACTCTGCGGACAGTGGGCCGAGCCCACGCGGGGAGGGCCTGCCTGGGCTGGGCTCGCTGAGGCCTGGGAGCCAGGAGAACTCCAGGGACAACTGCTGAGCCCAGCCTCACAGCATGCTCAGGGCCAGCCTACCGGGAAGGACTCTGGGCAGCAAATGGTGTCTGTCCCTTGAGGAGAGCCTGCCACTGTGCCATTGGGGCCCCAGTGGTCAGCATCCTGTATGACCAGGGCCTGGTTTCACTGGGACAGGAAGGTGGGCCTGGCCTGATACCCCTGTGCTACCCCTCGGGGAGAGCTTGCTGCAGTGGCTGTGTGGCCCAGTGGTCATTTCCTCCAAGCTTGTCCAGGTTCCCTCGTCCTGTGATTTGAATGGACCAGATTCTGCGCTGGGAAGGGTGAGGCTCTGGCCCTGCCCACTGCCTGGTCTGAAGGTGCTGGCTGGGGTGGACTTGGTATTCTGGATCTGCCTGGGGACTCGCTTTCCCTGCCTCCTGCCTTCCCCTCTGACTGCTTGCTGTGCCGGACTCCACACCAAGGGGCGGTGTGCTCTCCTGTAGGTGAAGAGGGAGGTGGGGAAACAAACAGCACAGTTGTTCATGGTGGATGGGAGAGTGGGAGGCTGGGGTCACACGGCGCTGCCCGCTCCCTCACCTGCACCCTCACGCCGCCTGAGCAGAGGGCACTTCCGTGGGATGTTCTCGGGCACACGGCGTTTACTGCCACGTAGCAGCTGGCATGAGCCGAGGAGCCGAGGTCTTCCTTTCTGAGCTTTAAATCAGCTGTTTTATAGATCAGAGAGGATTTTTATTTTAACATAATCCTGTACGTAAAATATCACATTCAAAGAAGGAAGGATGGAGTTTTGTATTTTCGTTTCCCATTAATCTGAGAGAGACTTGTATTCACGTCTAGCCTGTCAGGATTGACGGCTGAGAAGCCCAGCAAGTGGGCCCAGCAGGAGGCTGCATGGCGAGGACAGCAGGTGGCTGTGGGAGCTGCACACTATGGGCCATGCTGGGCCCTTGGCATTGGCCCTGCTGCTGGCTTGCTGCTCTCCCGCCCCTGCTGGGGCACCCCTGGGCAGACACTGACTGGGCTGTTTCAGGTGCCACAAGGCTCACGAGTGGCAAGTGTCAGCACCCCGTCTCAGGGCTGCATCTTGAAGTCCAGCTGAGGGCGGCCGCATGGAGGAGCCGATGCCAGAGGCGTAGTCTTCTGCTTTGACTGACCGGCCGGCTCAGGCCTGCCTCACTGCTGCGGATCACCCACAGTTGTTTCCTGAATCTTTCCACGTCTTCTCACCTGGCCCCCAGGCCAGGTGGCCTCTGGGGAAGTTGCCTGTCCCCGCTTCCTGCTGCTGGGACGAGGAACAGCAAATGGCCTCTCTGCAAGTTCAAAACCCAACTCCAATGGGTGGCATGCAAAGGGAGTCCCAGGCTGTCAGAGACTGACCAGCCAGGCTCAGGACCACGGACAGCTCCGTGCTGAGGCCCTTAGAGACCAGGAGGTTCCTGGGGTCCCAGGTGCGCCTGTGTGTGTGTGTGTGTTAGGGGCAGAGTGTAGGCCTGCACCTTGCCAACCTCTTGGCACCAGAAGGGCGTTGCTTTGTCTTCCATAGACTGTTGCCTGGGCTGGCCTCATGGAGTGCTTCCTTCCCAGGTCTGCTCAGGCCCCTTGCTCAGGCATTGCTGTGGTACCTGCCAAATGGCCATTGACTGTTTCAAGGCAAGAAGGGTTTTTGCCTTGCCCAACCCCAAGCTCTTTGCTCAGCGTGCTGTGGGTGTGCGATTTGCTCTGAGCTGAGCCACTGTTCCCCTTAAGGACTGTGTGTGGGGGCAGTTTGCTGTGGGTGCTGTCTCCATGTCACCACACAGCACCAGGAGTGACACGCTGCCTGCCCGAGTTGGGGACCTTGAGGGAGCGTCTGTCTTGAACACGGGGCCTCATTTCTCAGGAGGAAGGCTGGAGCTCCATCCTGGCCTGCTTGGTTGAGTTTCACTTTGAGCAAACTGCTCTCACAGGTCAGTGTCTGTCATCTCGTGGGTCTTATTGCCAAATTGCAACTTAAAGCTGCATTGTTGGAAGCTAATTCTGGGTGACCCTGTTATTTGACCTACACAATTTATTTTCTGTCTAGCCTTGATTTTTCCTCATCAGAAACCTAAAAATGCCAAATCTACCTTCCGTTGTTGTATTGTTTTTTTTTCCCTGAGGGAGTGTGAGGGCATGGAAGCTCTTCACTTCTGGGAATAACACAAACCCGCGACTGTTTTGGAGAGCCGAGAGTGGAGGGTCACCAGGATGACTGGGGGATGTGGGGTGGGAGTGGTGTGTGTTTGTCTCTGCTGGGAAGTCCAGGACATGCAGGACAATGTGTATGCTGAGGGACTTGTAACTGGGCCCAGCTCCACCAGGGAGCTGAGCTGGGGCCCGGGCCCTCTCCTGGCTTGGATGGGACTCGGAGGAAGAAAGTCGTCAGGAGTGACAGGCTTGTGGCCCTGGCCTTGTTCTAGATCATGCCGCCTTGGGGGCCAGGGAAGCTGTGCTAAGGTCTGCTTTTGTGCAGGGCCGTGGCGGAATGCACCCCAGCACAGGCCTGTGAGTGGCCACTAGCTACTTGTTCCAGGTGCCCAGTGGAGGCTTGGGGGCACGGCTGGATGTCTAGTGAAGTGACGTGAGCTAGGACGGGGCCAGGTTGAGTGGGGACTGGGAAAATCAATCAATCTATCTATCCACCATCCCTCAACTATCAACCCATCCCTCTGAGTGTCCACCCGTCCCTCCATCTATTTATCTATGTATTGTCTGTGCATTGACGTAAAGCTTCATCATCTGTCAGTGTATTTGCCTGTAGCTACAGACCTAGCTACCTTTCATCTACCTATGATCTACGGCACCACTGAGCGACAAGCCTGTCCGTCATTCTGCTTACCTCATCAGCTCCAGGATGGGAGATCTGGGCAGTGGAAGGTATGTGATGTGCAGATAGGCTGTGGTTCCACTTCTTGCCTTCCACACAATGTTCCACTGCACGTCTGTGCAGCTCCGGCTGCTGCCTTTCCTTGCAGGCCTGAGCTGCAGGCTGCTCACTCATGTGTGGGCCATGGGAAGCTGGCTGCCCAACAGAAACCACAGGTCCTACAGCTCTGACTCTGGGCTGGGTGAGCCGTGGCCGGCACAGCTGTCATCCTGGTGTGAGCTACAGCCCCCTCCACTCCCACCTGTTCCTCTCAGTCCCAAGGGTTGAACCTGCACAGCCTGGGGCCTCATGTCTGCCCACCTGTGTCCTGGGGGGCACTGAGGGTTTAAGATGGCAGGGATGGGGCTTGGCTCTGCCACATATAGTGCTGAGTCGGGGACATGGTGAGGGCAGGCCGCTGCCTCTGGAGGCCTTAGCACAGTGGGGTGCATGCCCAAAGGGCCTCTTCCTGGGCCATGGGGGACATGTGCCAAGCCTGGCCATGGAGGTGGGCAGACAGACCCTGGCCTATACAGGCCCACATGGCCCTACATGGCCATACATGGCTCCGCACAGCTGCATATGGCCCCACACAGACCCATGTGGCCCCATAAGGTTCCATATGGCCCCACACTGCCCTGTATAGCTGCACATGGCCCCATGTGACCCCACATGGCCCCACACGGCCCCACATGACCCCATGGAGCCCCACATGACCGCACATGGCTCGGCATAGCCAAGCCCTACTTGGCTCCAAATGGCTCCATATGGCCCCACATGGCTCCACAGACCCCTACATGGCCCCACATGGCTCCATACAGCTTCACATCCCCCACACAGCCCCATATGGCCCCACATGGCTCCACAGACCCCTACATGGCTCCACATGGCTCCATACAGCTTCACATCCCCCACACAGCCCCATGTGGCCCCACATGGCCCAAACAGCTATATATGGCTCCCTGGTTGTGTCGGGGAGAATGTGGTGGGTCAGCAGCACCCCACCCCCATGTACTGCAGCTCTCTGAATTCTGTGTGCACAATCCTCAGTGGCTGCTCCATGCACCTAAGGACACCGTCCTCCACGACCACAGCCAGCCCGAGCCAGGCAGTGTGTTCCCTACATGGGCTGGAGGTGACCCTCCTGCTGGAGGTGAATGGAGCCAGGTCTGCCCATGGATGGGCCCAAGTCACGCGGCCACTTGGACATGGTTTGTGGGTCAGGAATAAACCCTGGAAGCAGGGAGCAGGTCTGGGGAGTGGGAGTTGATTTAAAGGAAGTTTACGGCCCTTGTGAAGTGTTTATGTCTAGGATCCCGGAACACGGAATTGGCTCCAGCTATCCCACCCCAGTCCCTCCTGCTGTGGGCAGCTCGCTGCCACCCAGTCATCCCTGGCTGTTTCTTGATTTTGAGCCTTTGGCAGAACCTCCTGGGAGGGCCAGGTCAGGTGGAGGGAGGGAGAGAGAGAGAGAGAGGGAGAGAGGGAGGGAGAAAGAGGAAGAGGAAGAGGGGGAGAAAGAAGTAGAGAGAGGGAGGAAGGAGGGAGGGAAGGAGAGAGGAAGCAATGAAGAGAAGGAGAGAGGGAGGGAGAGAAAAAGAGAGAGGAGCGAGGAGTCAGGAAGAGAGGGAGGCTCAGCAAAGGCCGGCCTTTGTCCCCCCTAGGGGGACAGTGGACATGGCCACCCCAGGCCGCGCAGAGAAGGCGGGCCTGGAGTTCTGGGTGTTCAGCCACTCAGTGAGCCCCCTGTTGGGCGGGCAGCACTCCATCGCTGCAGGTGCTGAACTACTGGCCTAGCTCCTCCCACAAGCACCCCAGGCCCTGCTTGAGCATGTACCAGCACAGGAACCTCGCCGGCCTGGTTCTGGCTCCTGTTCTTGGCAACACGGCACCTGACCGGCCGTGGTGGCTTCCGGAGCTTGAAGGAGTGTGGTCCCCACAGGCTGCGCCCTGCCCAGGCGTGCTATCACTGTGAGCCAGGGAGGATCCTGTGTGCTTCCCAGCCCAGCCCAGACGGTGGGGCCCACGCAGAAATTATTATTGATTCCATCACACCATCAGCGGCAAACACTTCAGGCTAAGATAGCAAATCCATAACAGCCCGCCCGGCCGCACCCCCGCGGGCTCCCGGCTCACTTAGCAAACAGGCGGAGCAGGGTCACCTTCACTCGGACGCCGCTATCGACATCCCAGCAGCTGAAATATGTTTTGAGTTAAGTGTTATCCATCAGCGATAAGAGCCGCGCGTCTGTTCGACATAACCGCATCGGCAGGAGGATTATGGAAGGCTTTCTTGCCATAATCTAGAAGCATCTCTCAGACAAAACTCCACGTGAAATCAATTGTGTGCAAGGAGCGGCTCGAAGGGGAGCATCTCACCCCAGAGCCTATTTAGCTAAGGAGGCCTGTGCCTGCATCAGGCGCCCCCCCAGATGTGCTGCCTCAGGCCCTGTCCTCCTGGGTACCCTGTCCTTTCCCGAGGGTCTGCCTCATGTGCCCCCTGGCTCCCGGGGATACCGGCTGCCCGCAACAGGGGAGGCCCCCAGGGAAGCAAGGACCGTCGGGACACAAGAGTCATCCTCTAGGGCCCAGCACTGACCACTCTGGGTGGCAGAGGGGGACAGCTCTGATGACCACGTGGTGGTGTCCCAGAGCGATGGAGAGGCCTTGTCCACAGGGAGGAAGCAGAAACTCAGGCTACCGGCCCACCTAGTGGTGCGGCGTTGGGGGCTTTGACCATGCCAGCCAGCCATGGAGAGAAAGGGCAGGCACACAGACAGGGCTGCCATGGAACGGGCACAGGTGTGGGTGCCTACCTGGTGTCGCAGCTGTGAGCTGAGCTGAAGCCGAATCAGCCCTGCACACTGCACATTGGGCTGACCGCACCTGCCCAAACCTGTGCTACAGACCACTGCTGGGTGGGCTCAGCAGCTCACAGTCAGCCCTGGAGAGCTGGTCCTGGACACTGTTGCATCTCCAGTGGAGGGCAGGGCCTGAGGGAGGAAGCTGTGGGGTCACGGGTGGCCACCCTTCCCCAGAGTGCTGGCTCCTGGGTCTCAGCCCTGCTCTGTCCACCTGCAGGGCCCTTTCTCTGGTCTGGTCACTGCTGCATGTGCCCCTTGCTTTCCTGGGCCCCCAAGGAGTTTTTGGAGAAATCTCTCGGCTGCTTGCAGGTCTGGGGGCTTGGGAAGACTTGGAGTGGGCTGCATCCTGGGGCGTGCCTTTCCTGGTGGATACATGTTGCAGGATGGCCAAGCTTCCTGGGTGAGCCTTGCTTGCTCGACTCCCTTGGGCGCCCATCTGCCTCAAGGAGCCTGGGTGGTACAGAGCCGGTGTAGGGAGGGCCTGGGAACTCCCCATTCCCCCAGCACCAGGGCAGTCAGATGGCAGAGTGGTGCCACCTGTGGACAGCGCGGCCGGCCTGCTGATGTCCTGCATGTGCTGGCCAAGCACCTCTGCCTCCAACATGCCCGTTGGACGCTCTGAAGGGACAGGTGCTGCCTGCTGGCTGCTGTGACGTGTGAGTGCCAGCCTTGCTTGCTCTGGCTGTGACTTGTCGTGGCATCCATGGCCAAACGGCTGTCTGCTCTCAGTCACACTGATCCCCGGGGCTGCACCGCCTGACATCCCACCATGCCAGGAGCCGCTGGCTCGCCATGTCCTGGCTGTGGCTCTCTTGTACACTGTTGGTAGTTGCCATCCTCACAGGCACCGGGCAGCGGCTTGCTGTGGTTCTGACTTGCTTTTCCATGATCCTGTGCCAGGCTGGGCAGTTTTTTTGGGAGATTTCTGTTGAGGGTTTGGCACAATGGCTCAACTGGCTAATCCTTCCCTTGCAAAACACTGGAATCCCATGTGGGTACCAGTTCATGTCCTGGCTTCTCCGTTTCCCATCTAGCTCCCTGACTGTGGCCTGGGAAAGCGGTAGAGAATGGGCCAACGCCTTGGGACTCTGCACCCACATGGGAGACCTGGGGGAAGCTCCTGGCTCCTGGCTTCAGATCAGCTCAGTTCTGGCCATTGCAGTCACTTGGGGGGCGAACCAGTGAATGGAAGATCTTTTTCTCTGTATGTCTGCCTTTCCAACAAAACAAAGCAGAACAAAACAAAACAAAACAAAACTCCCAAACACTTTGCTTTAAAGAGAAATGTCTGTTGAAGTGTCTCTCCTGTTTTCGAATCGGCTTTTTTGTTTTCTTGCCCTGAGCTGCCTGAGCGCCTCACACAGGCTGGCGCTCAGCCCCATCCAAGGCAGGTTTGCTCGGCTCTGCTAACTGAACTACAGTCTATCCTACTCTCTCCCGTGTCTCTGACTTGCATGCAAAATAAATACATATTCAAGAAAAATTAAAGGAAGGAAATGTTACCACTTGTGACAACCTAGGAGAGCTGGGAGGAAGTGGACAGTAGACACCATGTGCTCATTGACAAGCAGCGTCTGGAAAGGCGAAATCGAAGTCAGAGCTGTACTGGGCCCCAGGGCTCCAGGGCCAGGGGGATGGTCAGAGCTGGACGGGGCCCCAGGGCTCCAGGGCCAGGGGGATGGTCAGAGCTGGACGGGGCCCCAGGGCTCCAGGGACGGGGGAGGATTTTATTTAGTTAAGAGGAAAAAGCTCCTGAAACCTTTTGTCGACAGGCTGGCTTGGTGGGGGCTCTCCCAGGCTCCTGGTGGTGAGTAGGTTAGCCCAGTGGGCGAGTCCATGGCCCCTGTGGGGCTCCTGTACCTCCAGGGGGAGCAGCAGACACTCTCCCAGCCCCAGCTCCATCCTGGCCACTGCAGGTCACCGCGTGTTTGTGCTGCAAATCCCTGGATGGAGAATCAATCTGTCACTCTCTCTCTCAACAACAACAACAACAACAAACAGCTCTTGGAAAATGTGCATTAATTTTTACTGATTTATTTTAGGAGGAGTGAGGGCCGGAGAGGTCTGCTGTCTGCTGGCCCTCCATCACTGGCAGCCTCTGGGTCAGGGCCTGGCCGAATCTAGGAGCTGGGATGTGCATCCAGGCCCCTGCCACGTGAGGCCCAGCCACGTGGGGCCTCAGCCGCTGGAGCCCTCACCTACTGCCTCAAGGGTGCCACTGGCAGCCCGCTGGGGTTGGCTCTCGGCCCAGGTAAGAGCTTCCCCCAAGGACAGTCCATCTGTCCCCCTCCCCACAGGGCTGCTCTGTTGGCTGCACTTCATTTCATAGTGTGGACACAGCAAGTGCCGTGTAACGAGGCAGCCGGTGATGGGCAGCGCGGGATGCTGGGACCAGTCCTGTGTGTGGACCTGGGGAAGCCATCTCCACAGGCTCACGTGGGGTCCTTGGGGCAGCATGCTCTGCCCACTCACCTGGCCAGCTGCTGAGAGCTGGGCTCAGGGTCTGGGCCACCGGGCAAGGATGTGTCCCAATGACCCAGTGTGCTGCCGGGTGGCTCTGGGCCTGGCAGCTGCCTTGCTGAGCCAGGTGGGTCCAGCAGGGGAGGTCAGCCACTGCCACACACTCCAAGCTTGCCCTGGACCCCGGAGGCAGGGCCGGGCAAGGCGTTCCCAGCAGGAACAGCCTCTGCTGCAGACACCTAGCGAGATGGCTCGGCTGCGAAGGCGTCCGTGAGACGATCCAGCTAATTAAGGCGTGCATGGTGGCGGCTTCATTAGAGGGGATAATATTGCACAAGAAAAATAAGATATCATTATGATGAATGTCCCAACATTACATCACATGTTAATGAAGTATAAATGATCTAATTATTTTTGAAAGAGTATGGATTCGATTAAACTGTCGGGATTAAATTGGAAAGGACAGCCGAGGGTACTTCTTACGCACAGGGAAGTTAGCGTTAATTAGGCACAATCTACAGGAACAAATGAGGCACGACGTAGTGGCTCTGTTGCTCAAGGCAGCTCCGTCAGGGATTACACTGGGAGTCCATTTGGTCCAGCACAGCCTGGGGGGAGCCGAGCTTAGGGGCCCACCACCTTGGGGCCCGAGTCCTTCTGCCCCTGGGCCCGGCTGTTCATTCTGCTAATTCCGACTGCTGAACACAGCAGCCACAGGCCCCTGGTGCGACCCTGTAGGCAGCACCTCTGGGCCTGGGGGTGGTGTGTTACAGCCTGGGACACTGGCCACTCAGGAGGGACCCACTGTGGGAACAGTGGCAGCTGCAGGTGGCATTGGGACTCGTTCCCTTGGGTTTCCACGTGAATGCACACGTCCGCTCAGCAGACTCTGAGCAGCTGCAGAGACACGGGAGTGTGTCAGACTGAGTGCACGGAGCCAGTCAGCTCCTATCATGGCAACGCCTCAATACGGGACTCAGGGACTAAGGGTGACACCCCAGGAATGGTACCACTGGCCTTCTCTCAGGCCCTTTATGGTCCCTGTCGACCCAGCACCATTGTGATCCCCGATATGACAAGGTCCCATATTGAACCAGAACACCATCCCAGGTCCACCTATCCCAGTGCCGCTCTCAGACTCTAGCTACAGTGAGGACTGTGTAGAGTGAGGACTGTGTGTACAGTGAGGGCTGTGTGTACAGTGAGGACTGTGTGTACAGTGAGGACTGTGTACAGTGAGGACTGTGTGTACAGAGAGGACTGTGTGTACAGTGAGGGCTGTGTACAGTGAGGACTGTGTGTACAGTGAGGACTGTGTACAGTGAGGACTGTGTACAGTGAGGACTGTGTGTAAAGTGAAGACTGTGTACAGTGAGGACTGTGTGTACAGTGAGGACTGTGCACAGTGAGGACTGTGTACAGTGAGGGCTGTGTACAGAGAGGACTGTGTGTACAGTGAGGACTGTGTGTACAGTGAGGACTGTGTACAGTGAGGACTGTGTGTACAGTGAGGACTGTGTACAGTGAGGACTGTGCACAGTGAGGACTGTGTACAGTGAGGGCTGTGTAGAGTGAGGATTGTGTACAGTGAGGACTGTGTACAGTGAGGACTGTGTAGAGTGAGGACTGTGTAGAGTGAGGGCTGTGTGTACAGTGAGGACTGTGTGTACAGTGAGGACTGTGCACAGTGAGGACTGTGTACAGTGAGGGCTGTGTAGAGTGAGGATTGTGTACAGTGAGGACTGTGTACAGTGAGGACTGTACAGTGAGGACTGTGTACAGTGAGGGCTGTGTGTACAGTGAGGACTGTGTGTACAGTGAGGACTGTGCACAGTGAGGACTGTGTACAGTGAGGGCTGTGTACAGAGAGGACTGTGTGTACAGTGAGGACTGTGTGTACAGTGAGGACTGTGTACAGTGAGGACTGTGTGTACAGTGAGGACTGTGTGTACAGTGAGGACTGTGCACAGTGAGGACTGTGTACAGTGAGGGTTGTGTAGAGTGAGGATTGTGTACAGTGAGGACTGTGTACAGTGAGGACTGTACAGTGAGGGCTGTGTGTACAGTGAGGACTGTGTGTACAGTGAGGACTGTGTACAGTGAGGACTGTGTACAGTGAGGACTGTGTGTACAGTGATTACTGTGTACAGTGAGGACTGTGCACAGTGAGGACTGTGTACAGTGAGGGCTGTGTACAGAGAGGACTGTGTGTACAGTGAGGACTGTGTGTACAGTGAGGACTGTGTACAGTGAGGACTGTGTGTACAGTGAGGACTGTGTACAGTGAGGACTGTGCACAGTGAGGACTGTGTACAGTGAGGGCTGTGTAGAGTGAGGATTGTGTACAGTGAGGACTGTGTACAGTGAGGACTGTGTGTAGTGAGGGCTGTGTGTACAGTGAGGGCTGTGTGTACAGTGAGGACTGTGTACAGTGAGGACTGTGTACAGTGAGGACTGTGTACAGTGAGGACTGTGAGTACAGTGAGGACTGTGTACAGTGAGGACTGTGTGTACAGTGAGGACTGTGTACAGTGGGGACTGTGTGTACAGTGAGGACTGTGTACAGTGGGGACTGTGTACAGGGGACTGTGTGTACAGTGAGGACTGTGTACAGTGAGTACCGTGGCACAGGTAAGAACTGTGTCAGGCCTTTATTTGAGCAGCTAAACTTGTATCTGCTCTCATGTAAAAGGGACCAGTTCATGGAGAAGTGTGTGTTGTGCAGTCACCTCTGGTGTGTGCCATGGCGTGAGTCTCCTTCTGTGGGCTCCCTACTGACAGGGAGTGCTCGCTGGGGTAAGAGAAGTGCGGATAGGACGTGGCTTCTGGGCAGTGGCTGTACGACCTCCCCAGCAGTTGGCTGCCCATGCAGCCCTGTGGGAAGGCGCCCGTGTTCCTAACCCTAACACTGCTCTTCCAGGGTGCAATGCCCCGTGGATATTCACGGAGCTCTGAGAACTGTTCTGGCACCTCTGAGATGGGGAGGGAGACTGTGATGGAACTGGGGCCAGAGCTGAGCCAACATTCTGGTCGGACTGGACTTTTTGTACCCAGTTCCCGGAGCAACTTGTTGGGCATGCCCAGGTGCCTGACTGCAGGGGAACACAGGAGGCCAGCTCCCGTGCCAGTGTGCTATACATGGTTGCATACTCGATGTAGTAAATGCTGAAATACTGCATTTGCCAGTGGCTTATAATGCATTCACAATTATTCTCTTGTTCTTCCTGGTGGGTTCAGAGACAAATCGATCCCAGGTCCTATTTATTAGGCGCTGGTCCTGTATATCAAGAGCTCAACTAGGTCTACACATTTCCCACTAAAGAGTGAGGCGGAACATTGGTGTTGCAGAATGTGCCAAGGGGGGAAGTGCGGTGTGTCCCCCAACTCAGGAGGCAGTGGAGGCAAATGGTGGGGTGCCAGGCACATATACATTTCCCCTTCCCTGGGTGAGGGGGCGTTCACTTCCCCACACAAGTGGAGACCCCGGCTCTGTGGAGCTTGGCAGTGGCTGTGGAGCTTGGCCGGGACGGGCGGGGCAGGCGGCGTCAGGTTCTGTGTCTTTCTGGGCCATGGACACGCTCTCAGCCTGTGGAACAGGGCTTCAGTCTGACGCTGTGACCCGATGGAGCCTGACATGGTCATCATGGGCTATGCTCATGGGTGGACACATGGTGGACCCCAGACGCTCTGACTGGGGCTGCAAGCAGGCTTCTGAGTATCTGGGTGTGGGTGGGCAGCAGAGGTAGAAGCTGTGGCCCTCGAATCCATTCCCCAGCACCAAGGAGACACCAGGCAAGTGTTGGCTCCATCCACCTGCCGCGCGTCCGGCAGGTGCCCGGAGCAGAGAGCTGCCGGTGATGGGAGGCCAGGGGCAGGCTAGATGCTGCTGGAGACCCATGTCTGAAGATGACTGGAGGTCCTATGTGGATTCGGGGCGCCCCAGTTCCTGGAGTCTGGAGTAGGTGGCGTCAAGGCTGGCTCCGTGGAAGCCTGTTGGGGCTGCTTGGCAGCTTTAGGGGTGTCGGGTGACCTGGTGCAGGCAGCAAGTGTCCAGCCATGTGAAGGGGTCAGCAGGCTTTCTGGCATGGGCAGGCAAACAGGGCCCCTGGGGAAGGTGTCTGGAGCCAGTTTCATATTTGGGGATGCCTCCCTGACTTGGCAAGCCTTCCCGGGTCCTCCAGTTTCATTTGGCTTCTGGTAGCAAGTGAGGCTGGATGCCACCATTTGATGGGCAATGACACTGCCACCTAGGCAGGTCCCTGGCCCGGGCCTGCTGTGTGGCTACCTGCCAAGGCCTGTGTCCTCCCTGGAGAAGCTGCCCGTGGATGCAGCCAGCAGCTTGGGCCCTCGCAGAGGAAGGCCCCGGCCAGCAGGGCAGCTGTCTGTGCACTCGGCAGTGCAAGTGGGCGCAGGCCAGGCCCTCGCGGTCTAGAAACAGGGCAAGCAGAGGTGCAGGGCAAAACGCTGCACTAAGCTGTGTGCTCCTGGAATAGGCCGATGACTGCGCTGTCCCCACCGTGTTCCTGTCCCTGGTGACCATGGCAGCAGGTGACCTCTGCTTGAGACCCAGCACCGTCCTTACACCTTAGCTTGGGCATGCACTCAAGGCCAGAGATGTCATCCGCTGAGGTGGAGTGAGATGGACAGGGTACTTGGGCTGTCTTGCCCAGGCCACAGCTCAGGGTTCTTGGGTGCCCAGTCCTGGGGTAGATTGCGGCTGGGAGGGGGCCCAGGGCACCGAGTGGTCAGTCAGATCCGCCTCTGCCCTCCTGGGGCTGGGAGGCCCTTCTGCTTGTCCCCAGACCCCTGAGGTGCTCCAGCTGCTCCCTGGAAGGGGCCTCCCACACTTAGCTGCACAACGTAAATATTTTGTCACTGGGCACTTCCCCCAGCCCCAGCCGGTGGCTGGCCCTTGTGTCCAGTGACATCACAGAGCCTGGCGCTCACGGAAAAGCAGGCCGGACGGGTCACAGTGCCGACATGTTGCCTCGCTGGCCCCCGCGCCAGCTGCTTCGCGATGAGGCTTTCTGAAGCCCGTTGGTGCTGTCACAGCCAGGATCCCTTCCAGTCCTGGGTCTGAATTTAAAATAAAGCAAACAGAACCCCCCAAACCTGCCCAGCTCCCCAAGTTCTAGGGAGAAGAATTAGCCCTGGGAAAGTCTGGGCGAGCCCACAGCCATACAGGACATTCATCCACACACTGATTTTTTTTTTTCTTTTTGGAACAATCCTGTGTTGTGCTCAAAACAAAATCCGAGAATGCTTCTTAGCGGGCAAACAAAGCCCGGCCGGGCCGTACATCTGTGAGTTGGGAAACAAAGGTTTGTTTGTGTGGCTCAATCACTCCCGGCCAAGAAAGCAGACACTTACTTGAAAAACTTTCCAGGGAAACCTTCTAGACCAACATCCTGGTATAAATTTGCAAAACGCAATACAGGCCTGATTGTTTTTGGAGTGGATGCAGGCCGCATACGAATGGCCCTTTCTGAGACGTGATGTTCTTTACACGGCTCAATGGCTAATGCACAATAAATCAACAAAAGAGCGCTTCAATAAAGCTACCGGGCAGCGGCAAGGCCACTGTTATTTTATCTTTTTACAGTATTTAATTGGAAGGTTTTTCCTGAAACTTTAGCCAGCCTTCGAATTACTAGACTCCATAGAAGAAGAGATTGATAAGAGACATTTTTTTTTCTTCCCTCAGGATGCTTTTCCTGCAAGAGGGCAAGTTCTTGCAGAGGGAGAATAAAGTTACAAGTGTCTAACGTTCCGCAGAGGGAAATGAAATCAGATGCTGAATGGAGCGGAGGGGAAAGGCTGGGAAAATGCAGAGTTGGCAGTGCCACAGGTCAGCCCAGCGCTCCCACTGTCCTGCCCCCTGCACCAGGTGTCCCTGCATTCAAATGATACTATTATTCATAGCCCCGAGCAGAGTATTAAACTCCCCCCCACCCCAACAATCATTTGCAACTGAATAAAGATATAATCCTGCAAATATAACTCCCCATTAGCAACACAAGAGCCCATTGTAGGGGAGTTATGTATATTTATTAAGTTAAAAAAAACTTGTCTTCATGCTCACATGTTAATAGGAAACTTTTATAGCCCTAGTCTCAGGACTAGTTATGCATAAAATGGGAAGCATCTATTATTCTTTGACAGTGAGCCGCGGGTACAGCCGGGGTCCCTGGCAGGCTGTGGTGTCTCCTGGCCGGCCAGGCTGCCAGGAGGCAGGGAGGCCACCCGCCTTGGCCTCTGGCTGCTTCTCCTCAGGCCCTTACCTCTCCCAAGGCTGCTTCTGAGCATCACGCTTGGTGGCTGGTTGGCGGCCGGCTAGCTTGGAACCCTGGAGCAGGTGTGGCTGTGTCCTCCGGGCAGTGAGCGCTGCCCCGGCACACACTGGTCCTCCTTCCTTTGGCTGCTGTTGCTGAGCCGAGCTGTTACCCTCCCCACCAGGGCAGGGAGGGGAAGCTCGCTCAGGCCTTCAGGAGCTGGGGCCAAAAGGAAAACCTGACCCCGGCCCTTCCCTTAACCCCTGAGTTTCCGTTGCTTTTCACACAGGAATGCAACACACGGCAAGAGTGTGCCAGGATGTAGCTGTACAGTGAGGACTGTGTGTACAGTGAGGACTGTGTGTACAGTGAGGACTGTGTACAGTGAGGACTGTGTGTACAGTGAGGACTGTGTGTACAGTGAGGACTGTGTACAGTGAGGACTGTGTACAGTGAGGGCTGTGTACAGTGAGGACTGTGTACAGTGAGGGCTGTGTACAGTGAGGACTGTGTACAGTGAGGACTGTGTGTACAGTGAGGGCTGTGTGTACAGTGAGGACTGTGTGTAGAGTGAGGACTGTGTACAGTGAGGGCTGTGTACAGTGAGGACTGTGTACAGTGAGGACTGTGTACAGTGAGGACTGTGTGTACAGTGAGGACTGTGTGTACGGTGAGGACTGTACAGTGAGGACTGTGTACAGTGAGGACTGTGTGTACAGTGAGGACTGTGTACAGTGAGGACTGTGTACAGTGAGGGCTGTGTACAGTGAGGACTGTGTGTACAGTGAGGACTGTGTACAGTGAGGACTGTGTGTACAGTGAGGACTGTGTACAGTGAGGACTGTATGTACAGTGAGGACTGTGTATAGTGAGGACTTTGTGTACAGTGAGGACTGTGTACAGTGAGGACTGTGTGTACAGTGAGGACTATGTGTACAGTGAGGACTGTGTGTACAGTGAGGACTGTGTACAGTGAGGACTGTGCGTACAGTGAGGACTGTGTACAGTGAGGACTGTGCGTACAGTGAGGACTGTGTACAGTGAGGACTGTGTGTACAGTGAGGACTGTGTACAGTGAGGACTGTGTAGAGTGAGAACTGTGTGTACAGTGAGGACTGTGTGTACAGTGAGGACTGTGTATAGTGAGGGCTGTGTACAGTGAGGACTGTGTGTACAGTGAGGACTGTGAGTACAGTGAGGACTGTGTACAGTGAGGACTGTGTGTAGACTGGGGACTGTGTGTACAGTGAGGACTGTGTGTACAGTGAGGACTGTGTGTAGACTGGGGACTGTGTGTACAGTGAGGACTGTGTGTACAGTGAGGACTGTGTACAGTGAGGACTGTGTGTACGGTGAGGACTATGTATAGTGAGGACTGTGTGTACAGTGAGGACTGTGTGTAGAGTGAGGACTGTGAGTACAGTGAGGACTGTGTAGAGTGAGGACTGTGTAGAGTGAGGACTGTGTAGAGTGAGGACTGTGTACAGTGGGGACTGTGTGTACAGTGAGGACTGTACAGTGAGGGCTGTGTGTACAGTGAGGACTGTGTGTACAGTGAGGACTGTGTGTAGTGAGGACTGTGTGTACAGTGAGGACTGTGTACAGTGAGGACTGTGTGTACAGTGAGGACTGTGTGTACAGTGAGGACTGTGTACAGTGAGGGCTGTGTACAGTGAGGACTGTGTACAGTGAGGGCTGTGTACAGTGAGGACTGTGTACAGTGAGGACTGTGTGTACAGTGAGGACCGTGTACAGTGAGGACTGTGTACAGTGAGGACTGTGTGTACAGTGAGGACTGTGTACAGTGAGGGCTGTGTGTACAGTGAGGACTGTGTACAGTGAGGGCTGTGTACAGTGAGGACTGTGTGTACAGTGAGTACCGTGTACAGTGAGGACTGTGTGTACAGTGAGGACTGTGTACAGTGAGGGCTGTGTAGTGAGGACTGTGTGTAGAGTGAGGACTGTGTACAGTTAGGACTGTGTGTACAGTGAGGACTGTGTGTACAGTGAGGACTGTGTACAGTGAGGACTGTGTGTACAGTGAGGACTGTGTACAGTGAGGACTGTGTACAGTGAGGGCTGTGTAGTGAGGACTGTGTGTAGAGTGAGGACTGTGTACAGTTAGGACTGTGTGTACAGTGAGGACTGTGTGTACAGTGAGGACTGTGTACAGTGAGGACTGTGTGTACAGTGAGGACTGTGTACAGTGAGGACTGTGTACAGTGAGGACTATGTACAGTGAGGACTGTGTACAGTGAGGACTGTGTGTACAGTGAGGACTGTGTACAGTGAGGACTGTGTGTACAGTGAGGGCTGTGTACAGTGAGGACTGTGTACAGTGAGGACTGTGTGTACAGTGAGGACTGTGTACAGGGGACTGTGTGTACAGTGAGGACTGTGTACAGTGAGGACTGTGTGTACAGTGAGGACTATGTACAGTGAGGACTGTGTGTACAGTGAGGACTATGTACAGTGAGTACCGTGTACAGTGAGGACTGTGTGTACAGTGGGGACTGTGTACAGTGAGGACTGTGTACAGTGAGGACTGTGTACAGTGAGGACTGTGTGTACAGTGAGGACTGTGTAGAGTGAGGGCTGTGTACAGTGAGGACTGTGTGTACAGTGAGGACTGTGTACAGTGGGGACTGTGTACAGGGGACTGTGTGTACAGTGAGGACTGTGTACAGTGAGTACCGTGGCACAGGTAAGAACTGTGTCAGGCCTTTATTTGAGCAGCTAAACTTGTATCTGCTCTCATGTAAAAGGGACCAGTTCATGGAGAAGTGTGTGTTGTGCAGTCACCTCTGGTGTGTGCCATGGCGTGAGTCTCCTTCTGTGGGCTCCCTACTGACAGGGAGTGCTCGCTGGGGTAAGAGAAGTGCGGATAGGACGTGGCTTCTGGGCAGTGGCTGTACGACCTCCCCAGCAGTTGGCTGCCCATGCAGCCCTGTGGGAAGGCGCCCGTGTTCCTAACCCTAACACTGCTCTTCCAGGGTGCAATGCCCCGTGGATATTCACGGAGCTCTGAGAACTGTTCTGGCACCTCTGAGATGGGGAGGGAGACTGTGATGGAACTGGGGCCAGAGCTGAGCCAACATTCTGGTCGGACTGGACTTTTTGTACCCAGTTCCCGGAGCAACTTGTTGGGCATGCCCAGGTGCCTGACTGCAGGGGAACGCAGGAGGCCAGCTCCCGTGCCAGTGTGCTATACATGGTTGCATACTCGATGTAGTAAATGCTGAAATACTGCATTTGCCAGTGGCTTATAATGCATTCACAATTATTCTCTTGTTCTTCCTGGTGGGTTCAGAGACAAATCGATCCCAGGTCCTATTTATTAGGCGCTGGTCCTGTATATCAAGAGCTCAACTAGGTCTACACATTTCCCACTAAAGAGTGAGGCGGAACATTGGTGTTGCAGAATGTGCCAAGGGGGGAAGTGCGGTGTGTCCCCCAACTCAGGAGGCAGTGGAGGCAAATGGTGGGGTGCCAGGCTTCGTGGGGCACTCTCGTAGGTTCCCATTCTAGCCTTTAAGTGAGAAGAGCCAGGGTGTGGGGCTGAGGCTGCAAGTTTAGAAGTTAGGCTAGCATCCCATATGAGTACTGGTTTGAGTCCCAGTTGCTCTAGATTACGTCTCACTCCCTGTTTATGGTCAAGGGAAGCAGTGGAAGATGGACCATGCTCTTGGGACCCTGTACCCACATGCGAGACCTGGAAGAAGCAAACTTCTGGCTCCTGCCTGTAGTGAGGAACAGACTTTGACATACTGAGCTCAGCAGGACACTGAGATCCCAGAGGGAAATTACAGCTGGAGAAGCAGCCAGCTCCTGCCGGGTCAGGCCGTGTGCAGAGGAGTACTGCCCAGACCCCAGGCAGATCCTCATGTCCAGCCAGCACAGAGCCAAGCTGAGCCCAAGGCACAGAGCCCGCAGGGGTCAAGCCCACACCGGGGCTTGGAGTGTCAGGCCAGGGCTTCGCTGGGTACCACAGAGTTCCTGCAGATTTCGGAGAAGCAATACAAGCAGGCAGACTTCCCTAGTTGGGACTTCCACAAGAGTCACATGCACAAGTCCAGAGCAGAGCTCAAGGGCATGTTCACTGTTGTTAATGGACATGCATGCTCTGTGTACACATCAGCTCTGTGTACACACCTGCTCCATGTACACACATGCTCCGTGCACACACCTGCTCCGTGTACACACCTGCTGCATGTACATACCAGCTCTGTGTATACATCTGCTCTGTGTACACACCAGCTCTGTGTACACACCTGCTCCATGGACAGCTGCTCCATGCACACACCTGCTCCATGCACATACCTGCTTCATGTACACACCTGCTCCATGTATACACCTACTCCATGCACATACCTGCTCCATGTACACACCTGCTCTATGCACATACCTGCTGCATGTACACACCTGCTCAGTGTACACACGTGCTCCATGTACACACCTGCTCCATGTACACACCTGCTCCATGCACACACCTGCTCCATGTACACACCTGCTCCGTGTACACACCTGCTCTGTGTACACACCTGCTCCATGTACACACCTGCTCCGTGTACACACCTGCTCCATGTACTCACCTGCTCCATGTACTCACCTGCTCCATGTACACACCTGCTCCATGCACATACCTGCTCCATGTACACACCTGCTCCATGTACACACCTGCTCCGTGTACATACCTGCTCCATTCACATACCTGCTCCATGTACACACCTGCTCCATGCACACACCTGCTCCATGTACACACCTGCTCCATGTACACACCTGCTCCATGTACACATTTGCTTTATGTACACACACCTGCTCTGTGTACACACCTGCTCCATGTACACACCTGCTCCATGCACATACCTGCTCCATGTACACACCTGCTCTGTGTACACACCTGCTCCATGTACATACCTGCTCCATGCACACACCTGCTCCGTGTACACACCTGCTCCATGTACACACCTGCTCCATGTACATACCTGCTCCATGTACACACCTGCTCCGTGTACACACCTGCTCCGTGTACACACCTCCATGTACACATTTGCTTTATGTACACACACCTGCTCTGTGTACACACCTGCTCCATGTACACACCTGCTCCATGCACATACCTGCTCCATGTACACACCTGCTCCGTGTACACACCTGCTCCATGTACATACCTGCTCCATGCACACACCTGCTCCGTGTACACACCTGCTCCATGTACACACCTGCTCCATGTACATATCTGCTCCATGTACACATTTGCTCTATGTACACACACCTGCTCTGTGTACACACCTGCTCCATGTACACACCTGCTCCATATACACACCTGTTGCATGTACACACCTGCTCCATATACTCATGTGCTCCACATACACACCTGCTCCATGTACACACCTGCTCCATGTACACACCTGATCCATGCACACACCTGCTCTGTGTACACACACCTCTCTTTGGATGTGTCTTGCCCTACTTGAATGCCTGCTTATGCTCTTGCCATGCAGCATATTTGTGATGCTTTAGCTTGCTGCTGCATCTAACTTTACACACGGACACACTCAGGCTTGGTGCCGTGGCTGTTCCTGCCTGACCACAGGTGGGACACATGCTGCCACCCACTAGGAAGTGAACGCTGTGGCCTCATTTAGCAGCGATCTCTGGCTGCTCCCCGACCCCAACATGTCTGAGCGAACATTTGTTCTCCATGTGGTCAGGATGACTACACCTTGTGCTTCACCCCCTCCCCTGACCTTAAGGCCACAGCCACGTGGGTGCTTAGTGTGCCCCCGTGACTGCTACAGAAGGGTCTTATGGCAGGGCCTTGGCATCCCAGCATACTGCAGACTCTGCCGGAACCTTGCAAGTATCCATTCTCACCCCAGTCTCATTACAGGCTGGTTGCCCAGTGCCACTGCTGCAGCGAGCTCAACCGCTTGCTGAACTGGCTGACACTCCCCAGGCTGCCTCGGCCTGCAGGAGAGCTAGGCAGAGCTTAGGCAAGCACAGCAGGGAGCTCTGTGACAGACACAGGGACCCCGGAACCTCCCAGCGGCTGGAGTGCTGATGGAGAAACACAGCCACTGCCTCCTGGCGCTTGCAAGGTGACCACGGCTACCTGCCCACTGCCCTGCGGGGAACAGGCGTGCACCCGCTAGTGTGAAGACTGTCCACTTGCAGATGAACTCCAGTGTACCGGGCAATCCCTGTGAAGCCCACCAGTGCTGCCCTTGGCATCGTCCTGGCCCAGCGCTGCCACCGCAGCCACCTAGGGAGGGAACCAGCAGGTGGAAGATCTCTTTCTCTATGCAACCAACATTTTTTTTAAAAAAAGGTTTATTTTTATTGGAAAAGTAGATATACAGAGAGGAGGGAAGACAGAGAGAAAGATCTTCTGCCACCAATTGACTCTCCAAGTGCCTGCAATGGCTGGAACTGAGCTGATTTGAAGCCAGGAGCCTGGAGCCTCCTCCAGGTGTCCCACATGGGTACAGGGTCCCAAAGCTTTGGGCCATCCTCAGCTGCTTTCCCAGACCACAAGCAGGGAGCTGGATGGAAAGTGGAGCCACCGGGACACGAACCCACACACATAAGGGATCTTGGTGTATGCAAGATGAGGACTTCAGCTACTAGGCTACAGTGCTGGGCCTAACTTTTAAATAAAGATAAATAAACCACTTTTAGAAGCTACTTTGGGCAAATGTGTTGGGACCACTTGCCAGTCCCTGCCCTCTGGCTACATAAATGGAAGCAGACAGGTCAAAGTGCCTTTTGAAGGTCATGGTTACCTTTCCACCCCAGGTCTGGGCAGCAGTGCACCCCTCCGCTTGCTGCTCCGAGCCTCTAACTGTGCTGAGGAAACCACAAGCATCCAGCAAGGTCCCAAAGTCAGGCAGAGATCTGGAGGGCTTGGGCCGCTCAAGCAGGGGTGGCCTCTGGGCAGGCGTGAGTGGGCCACCTCTGGGCAGGCGTGAGCAGGCCACGTCTAGGCAGGCATGAGCAGGCCATGTCTGGGGCAGGCATGAACTGTCCACCTCTGTGGGGGCAGGTGTGAGTGGGCCATGTCTGGGCAATTGTGAGCGGGGCGCCTCAGTGGGGGGCCTTTGACTGGGGGAGGGCACACCACTAGAGTACATGGGTGAGGTGGTCTGGCATGTTTCAACTCAGTGTCCTCTTTGCCCCTTGACTTGCTGTCCTGGACACTCCTTCATCTGCCAGCCCACACTCAGCTGCCAATGGATGGCCAGGAGCTACACTGATGAGCGTGTTTGCTCAGGCCTGGACAGCCCTGGGCCCAGAGCAGCAACCCCTTCCCTATACCCTACCTGCTTGGCCTGGGCAGCCCTGGGCCCGGACCAGCAACCCCCTCCCCATACCCTACCTGCTTGGCCTGGGCAGCCCTGGGCCCAGACCAGCAACCCCCTCCCCATACCCTACCTGCTTGGCCTGGGCAGCCCTGGGCCCGGACCAGCAACCCCCTCCCCATACCCTACCTGCTTGGCCTGGGCAGCCCTGGGCCCGGACCAGCAACCCCCTCCCCATACCCTACCTGCTTGGTCTGGGCAGCCCTGGGCCAGGACCAGCAACCCCCTCCCCATGCCCTACCTGCTTGGCTGCTTTGCTCAGTAGAGAATGAAGCTTTACCAACGTCCTCTTACACAGACATCCCCCAGGCACAGTGGCTGGGATCCATGGAGACACGCTAATTGGCCCTGCTTCCATGCAGAGCACTGCACAACATGGCGGTACCTCTCAGGGCCCACACACAGCAAGAACAGGGTTGGTCATGAGAGAAAACACACGTCCTGTCCACACAGAAGCTCTGGGGGAGACGGGACACCTCTGCTTATCTCACGACCCCCCAGGGGTTTCCTGTGGCCTCTGAAGAGGTGTCCCCCGTGACCTACTTTGCTTTGACCTGGCAGTTAGTGCCACCTGTCTGGTCTGGAGGTCACCGGCCCCTCCCTGTGCCTGGGAGGACACTTGGCCACGTTGAGTGAGGACTTGTTCAGAACTGGAGGGGGGCATTGAACTTCCGTGCCTTCTTGTGGACAGTGACATGGGCAGGCCATGAAGACCTGGTTCTGGGGCTTCCCAGGACCAAACATGCTCACTGCATGGGGTCTCCACTCAAGAGCCTGGATTTCTGGGTGCCACGAGGACATACCTGGTAGGGTCTCTTGAGGCCCCTGGAACTGTAACACAGCTTGGGGAATGGTGACATGGAGGCAGGGAATGCGGGTATACGTGTGAGAGCCAGCGCAGGCCAGTGGGGGCCAGAGGGCTGGGGCTCGTGGAGGACACACGCCTGCCCATGGCGGAGGGGCAGCCCCCCTGCACGGAGCCCTCGTGGTCTTGAACCTCTCACACACTGTTTCTCCTCATCATTTCCCCTGCCCTCCCTTTGGGCGGATGTGAGGAACATCTTCTGGATCTTTCCACTTGGGATTACGCCTGCGGTTGTGACTGCTGTCCCCCTGTGAAGACAGATGTGCCCTCGTGGACTCTGCAGCTACCCGCAGCAGTGTCTGGGACCCCAACGCACCAGCCTGGCAGCTGCCCGCAGCAGTGTCTGGGACCCCGGTGCTCCAGCCTGGCAGGCTTCAGCTAATACAGCAGGCAGGTGCAAGTTCTGGGGCAGCCGATTATTTATGGCTTCTAGATACTTTGTGGGTTTAGCTGGTGAGAAAAGTCCTTTTGCACTCACACGGACAAAACCCAACCTTCTGGGCTGATTAAGTCCACATTGTCGCATGAGCACATGGCAGGCGGGGCAGAATTATGAAGTCTCACCGCCTGTGCCATGGCAACTGGGCAAACAGCTCACACGGAGAGAGTGTGGATAACAGGAAATAGCGGTATTTCTCTGTGTGTTTTCCTCCTGACAGTTTTATCCCCACATCTGCCCGGCGTCCACTGCCCAGGCACGGCCGTCTGGGCTGCCAGCCCTGTCCCTTCTCTGTCTCTTGGTGAGTGCACAGCCTGCTCCAGTTCAGGGGCTCCTGTATGTGGGGCGGGGTGCCCCTGCTCCAGCAGCCAGTAGGGTGAGTTGGGGCTTCTGACCCCTTCTGAGGGTGCCGTGTAGAAGGAACACGTGGCCCACTGACAGCACCAGTCCTGAGAGCGCAATGAGAAAGGAGGCACTGGTTCCTCCAACTTTCCAGGAACACGTTTGCAGAGCTAGTGGAGAGGAAGTTGAGCGTGGATTGGTGGTGGTGTGCCCTTCAGACCTGGCTTGTCCTGGCGGGCTCGTCTGTTGCCTGTGCCTTCCTGGGGGGAAGTGAGAGGGCTTGGCATCGGGGCGCATGCCCTCTTGTCAGAGAACAGCTCCCCAGAACCGCAGACAGAAACACAGCTGGGGATGGGGGTGTGGTCACCCAACAGGTCTATACGGCTGCCCGCTGCCCGCTGCCGGCTAAACCCTGTGGGTCTACGCCACTACCCGCTGCCGGCTAAACCCTCCAGGTCTATGCTGCTGCCCACTGCCCACTGCCGGATAAACCCTGTGGGTCTACGCCGCTGCCCGCTGCCGGCTAAACCCTCCAGGTCTATGCTGCTGCCCGCTGCCTGCTGCCCACTGCCCGCTGCCGGCTAAACCCTCCAGGTCTGTGCTGCTGCCCACTGCCCACTGCCCACTGCCGGATAAACCCTCCAGGTCTTTGCTGCTGCCCACTGCCCACTGCCCGCTGCCCGCTGCCGGCTAAACCCTCCAGGTCTGTGCTGCTGCCCGCTGCCCACTGCCCACTGCCCACTGCCCGCTGCCGGCTAAACCCTCCAGGTCTGTGCTGCTGCCCACTGCCCGCTGCCGGCTAAACCCTCCAGGTCTGTGCTGCTGCCCACTGCCCACTGCTGGCTAAACCCTCCAGGTCTGTGCTGCTGCCCGCTGCCCACTGCCCACTGCCCACTGCCCGCTGCCCGCTGCCGGCTAAACCCTCTAGGTCTTTGCTGCTGCCCGCTGCCCACTGCCCACTGCCCGCTGCCTGCTGCCGGCTAAACCCTCTAGGTCTATGCTGCTGCCCGCTGCCCACTGCTGGCTAAACCCTCCAGGTCTGTGCTGCTGCCCACTGCCCGCTGCCCACTGCCCACTGCTGGCTGTTTCACTTCTATCTTCCCATTTCAATGAGTTTTCTGTGTTTCCGTGCATCCTCAGGACCGCAGTCCCTTGGCTGCCAACACGTTCTTGTGAACTGAGGAAAATCACTTCCCACCATTTTTCCTTGTTTCCCATGAACTGGGATCAACGACGCTGCTCAATGGGAAGAACCGAGTGGCGTGGTTTGTGAGAGCACTTTGGCTGGTGATGCTGTTACTGTTTGTTTATGTGTGTGTGCTGCTTCCTTTCAGTTTGCCATCTTACGAGTGTGCAAGGCCGCTGCATTCCTTCACAGGCCAGGACACTTGGTGAGAGTTGCCTCGCTTCGGCGGCTCTCCCTGAGTGGTGCTCTGGCCATGCTGGCACACTGGGCATGTGGCGGATCCTCCCTGTCCTTGTGCTCCCCGTGGCTGCTCGAGTACACGTGTTGGACACGCTCCTTCATTGATGCAGAGACCATGTCTTGCAGTGCCTGCAGAAGGTCAGCAAAACCGTGGCCAGCGCAGCTGGTCAGCACCAGACGTGGTCCGGCGGATGAAGTGCTGTCATGTTCGGTTCTGTCATGTGTGGTTAGACTTTGGCTTCACAAATACGTTTTTCTTCTTCTTTTTTTAAGAGCACCAAGACTGGTGCTTTAAGAAGTGACAAACAATGTCCTGGGATTTTGTGGACTGACACGTGGTGGTTGGTTTCAGCCACAGTAGCAGACCTGCTATGCCCGGGGCAGCTTGACCGACGCTGGTTGATCTTCCTTTGGCTCTGGAGCCTGAGATCAGGGGTAAGGGCTGGGCTGTGGTGAAGCTCACGTGTATGCAGCTAGCCCCGCACAGGATGGAGAAGATGGGCAGAGACTTAGGGGTGTGCACGCAAGATGCACACACGTACACTGGGGACACACAGGTGCAACATGGACACAACATACACTGGAAACACACACTCACATAAATGTAGGCAGTAGGTCTGTGTGCACACTATGTGTGTCAGCATTGGTTTGTGTACACACTTCATGTGTGTGAGCATTGGTCTGTGTACACACTTCATGTGTGTGAGCATTGGTTTGTGTACACACTTCATGTGTGTGAGCAATACACCTGTATGCACACTTCTTGTGTGTGAGCATTGGTCTGTGTGCACACTTCATGTGTGTGAGCATTGGTCTGTGTACACACTTCATGCATGTGAGCATTGGTCTGTGTGTACACACTTCAGGTGTGTGAGCAATACACCTGTGTGCACACTTCATGTGTGTGAGCATTGGTCTGTGTGCACACTTCATTGTGTGAGCATTGTTCTGTGTGCACACTTCATGCATGTGAGCATTGGTCTGTGTGCACACTTCATGCATGTGAGCATTGGTCTGTGTACACACTTCATGTGTGTGAGCATTGGTCTGTGTGCACACCTCATTGTGTGAGCATTGGTCTGTGTGCACACCTCATTGTGTGAGCATTGGTCTGTGTGCACACTTCATGCATGTGAGCATTGGTCTGTGTGCACACTTCATGCATGTGAGCATTGGTCTGTGTACACACTTCATTGTGTGAGCATTGGTTTGTGTGCACACTTCATGTGTGAGCATTGGTCTGTGTGCACACTTCATGTGTGAGCATTGGTCTGTGTGCACACTTCATGTGTGTGAGCATTGGTCTGTGTGCACACTTCATTGTGTGAGCATTGGTCTGTGTGCACACTTCATTGTGTGAGCATTGGTCTGTGTGCACACTTCATGCATGTGAGCATTGGTCTGTGTACACACTTCATTGTGTGAGCATTGTTCTGTGTGCACACTTCATGCATGTGAGCATTGGTCTGTGTGCACACTTCATGCATGTGAGCATTGGTCTGTGTACACACTTCATTGTGTGAGCATTGGTCTGTGTGCACACTTCATGTGTGAGCATTGGTCTGTGTGCACACTTCATGTGTGAGCATTGGTTTGTGTGCACACTTCATGTGTGAGCATTGGTCTGTGTGCACACTTCATGTGTGAGCATTGGTCTGTGTGCACACTTCATGTGTGTGAGCATTGGTCTGTGTACACACTTCATGTGTGTGAGCACTGGTCTGTGTATGCACTTCATTGTGTGAGCATTGGTCTGTGTGCACACTTCATGTGTGAGCATTGGTCTGTGTGCACACTTCATGTGTGAGCATTGGTCTGTGTGCACACTTCATGTGTGAGCATTGGTCTGTGTGCACACTTCATTGTGTGAGCATTGGTCTGTGTGCACACTTCATTGTGTGAGCATTGGTCTGTGTGCACACTTCATGCATGTGAGCATTGGTCTGTGTACACACTTCATTGTGTGAGCATTGGTCTGTGTGCACACTTCATGCATGTGAGCATTGGTCTGTGTGCACACTTCATGCATGTGAGCATTGGTCTGTGTACACACTTCATTGTGTGAGCATTGGTCTGTGTGCACACTTCATGTGTGAGCATTGGTCTGTGTGCACACTTCATGTGTGAGCATTGGTCTGTGTGCACACTTCATGTGTGAGCATTGGTCTGTGTGCACACTTCATGTGTGAGCATTGGTCTGTGTGCACACTTCATGTGTGTGAGCATTGGTCTGTGTACACACTTCATGTGTGTGAGCATTGGTCTGTGTGCACACTTTGTGTATGTTTGACCATGATCCTAGACTGTAATGCTAACTGTGATCCTGACCCTAAGCTGTCACCTTAACTCTGACCTAAACTGTAACCATAATCCTAATCTGACCCTAAGCTATAATTCTAACCCCAACCCTGATCCTGATCCTAACCTGTAACCTTAATGCTGACTCTGACCCTAAAGTTAGCCTGTAACCCTAATCCTGACCCTAACCTGTGACCTGTAACTCTGACCTTAAGCCTGACCCTAAACCTTAAGACTAGCCCTGACTCTAACCCTAACTTGTAACCCTAAACCTGACTCTAACCCTAACGTTAACCTGTAACCCTGACCTCAATCTGTAACCTTAACCCTGGCCCTGATCCTGACCTGTAACCTTAACCCTAATCCTGACCTGTAACCTTAACCCTAATCCTGGCCTGTAACCTTAACCCTAATCCTGGCCTGTAACCTTAACCTTGAGGCTAACTTGTAACCTTTACCTGACCCTAACTTGGAAGCTTAACTCTGACCCTTACTTGTAACCTTAACCCTGACCCTCACCCTGGCCCTAAGCTGTACCTTAACCCTGACCCTGATCCTAAGCTGTAACCCTAACCCTCACCCTGGTCCTAAGCTGTCACCTTAACCCTGACCACAGCCAACGGTAGAGCTAACAGGACGATGGGCAGTTTCCCCAATGATGGAGATGGCTCCACATCAGAGTGCCCTGGCTTCTCCTGTGGGCCAGCTGCCAGCTGACGCATGCCCTGAGAAGCAGTGGAGGCCACTGCTGCCCTGCGAGGACCTGGCTTGGACTCCTGGCCCCCAGCTTTGGCCTGGTTCAGATCTCGGTAGCGTGGGCATTGAAGCACATAGCTAGTGGAAAGATGTCTGTGTGTCTCTCTCCATGTTCAGTACAAACAAACGACACACTAAAAGACTGGGAATAAATCCAGATGAAATCCTAGACAGCATGCAAGGATCCCACAGGGAAACAAGGAAAGAGAACCTGAGGAAAACCAGCTAAATGGCTGTTGGAAGTCCCAAGTACACCAACAGTGACCTTACATGTGAGTGGTCTGAATGGCAGCAAAAACTCCAAGGCAGCAGGGCAGATTCAAAAGGATTCAACGTGTTCCAACCACAGGGTGTAAGAACCTCTCTGGATACGGCGACACGGGGAGCCACCTGCTACAAAACAAGCAAGGGCCATCCCCGGCCCAGCCCCCAGCCCCAACCACGCACAGCTCGGAGCAGCTGCAACGGCTGAGCATGACTCAGCAGAGGAAGGGCCAGAGCAGCTGTCGTCCACGTCCACTGTAGACAATGGCGCATCAACAGCCAACGGAAGCATGCATGCCACGACGCGTGGGATCCCAGAGGACCTGGCCCAAGTGGGGAGCTGAGCAAGTCCTGAGGCTACACTCGCACGGCTGCCTTATTCTACGCTGTAGCACTGTGATGCTAGCGGACAGAGCAGGGTCTTCCTAGACAGAGAGGGGTCCTAGCATGGAGCTTTCTGGAGCTCTGCTGTGCTGGTGACCACACAGGCCGATTTGTATGACCCTATTGCACACAGCCAAGAGTACTGCTGTCTCACCAACTGCCACTGGCCCGACTGCCCCAGAGCTGCCCGGCTGGTGCCTCTGCGGGAGCCCCTGACTTGTTTCAGGGGCTGGAAACAGGTTCTGGCTGCCCGTGACTGGGCATCCCCAGCTGCTTCCTGCCACACCTCCGGAACAAGGTGTATGTGCTGGTACGCGGGTGGCAGCCCCCAGCTGCCTGGGTGTCCCAGGTGTGGCGTCCTGGGGAGCCCGTCTCGGCCGCTGACCGTCCTGCTGGGCTGTGCCTTCCTCCGATCTTCTGAATGTGAACCCTCGTTTCCTCTTGGTGAAGCTCCGGCCCCTCGGTGCTCCCCTGTCGCCCTCGCCCCGCTGAGGCCCTGCTGCTGGTGGCTATGGGCTCCTCAGTCTCCATCACTAGGCAGCCGGGCCACCCACTGCCCGCTGGTCTTGGCACTCAGGAGCAAAAGTTTGGAGGTGTCCGTCTGCAGGTCAGATGGCGCAGGCGATCTGAGGTGGGTCAGCTGGGCCACGAAGGTCATGAGCATCTGGGCCCATTGGGAAGCCTGGAGAAATGTCGTTGTCCCTGCAGAATCGACAGTGGGGGCACTTCAGCAGATGTCATTGAAAGCCTGGGACATGTGCTCACAGGGCTGCAGGGCCTCACCCGCGGGTTGCATGGAGGCCGCAGGGCCTCACCTGTGTGTGGGAGTTGGCAGCAGGGTTTCCTCGAGTCTGTTGCGTTCTCCTACGGGCACATGCGTGTCATAGTGAGACCAGCTGTGTGTAAGCAGAGAGTAGGGAATGTGGCCTCTGAGTCCACCCTGTCCCCTCTGCAGGCGAGGCAGCGGGCCAGTTGGTGGGCCTTAGTTCCGGGGTGAAGGCAGACCTCCAGGTGCCTTGTGCTTCTGTTATACAGACTTCTCTATCTTTGAGAGGCAGGAACGCACAGGGAAAGGCACAGAGGCATTGAGAGGTCCCTGCTCTGTTACCGGCTCACTACAGCCAAGGCGGGCCAGGCCGAAGCCAAAGGCCCAGAAGAGAGTGGGGGTCTTCCCCGTGGGTTTGCCATGGACTTGAGCCATCCCCCATTGCCGGCAGCGCCTCTCTGAGCAGGGAACTGGGGCTTGAGCCCAGGCCGCATGGTATGGGAAGGCACCCCCACCCCATGTCTGCACTGCCGCTTCCAGTGCCTGCCCAGCCCCAGGTCAGCCCGAGGGGGCAATATCCGAGGACCATGTGCAGCAGAGCGCGAAGCTTCAGGGACGGCCGGGAGAGGGGACGAGGGGCTCGGCGGCCGCGGGGGCCGCGGGGGCAGGCCGAGTCTGTTCCACTGCTCTCCGGTTCTGCCTGCACGACACAGCAGTGGGCCGCCGTGGCCACTCGGCCTCCACACAGGTAGGCAGCGGCGAATGGGCTCGGCTGGTAAAGTGCACGTCCCGGTCGCTGCCTTCCCTGGTGCTCTTGCCGGAAGCACATTTCTTCAAGTTCCCACACAGAAAAACATTCAGGAGAAGCAATTTACAAAGAAAAAAAAATCTCTTTCACTGCTCAAAAGCACTTTTTTCCCCCTGGTAATTTATACTAAGCTCTTTAGAATGTCATATTGGTCTTTTATTAGTAACCTTGACAATATGATTAGGCTCCAAAAAATGCCCACTTGCCAGTGAGCGCTTTCATTCTCTGGCTTTCAAGAGGCTGTGAGCTACGACCAGGGCATGCTTCATTTAAAATTTTTGCAACAAGAAAGTGGAGATGCTAATCAAATGCATGATTAGATCAAGTGAGGCGTTCAGCCTGGTTGGTAGCGGCTTGGTGGCCGTGGCGGCAGCCTGGGTGTTTTTCAATCAACTCTTGAGATGGCACCATTGGAGTGCAGCTCCAACTCACGCTTTCTGAACTGGAGTGAACTTCAGGTCTTGCTCACAGCCATCCTTTGGAAGGACTGGGAGAGAAGGCGACCTCGCAGACCAAGTCTGTGTCCTCCGGTGGGCTCCCCGGTGCCATTTCTGCCGCAGGCAGGCTGTGGAGCGGCTGGCAAACTTACGGTCAGGGAGAAGCAGCTTCGCGGATTTCCACCGAGGGAAGACCATGCAGTCATCATCCCTGTTCACCTTGACAACTCGGACCCAGCCTGAAGGGCAAAAGGCACAGAGAAGGGGAGGGGCCAAAGGCGCCTGACCCCAGACCCGGCAACGGGAGTGTGGGCTTGCGATGCTGCTGGCCTCTCTGGCGGCGACCGCAGCCACGCGGAGACGTGTTGTGCCCTCTGTGCTAATAGGTGCAGTGGGAGCGACTGTCACACGGCAGATCGAAAAGAGGACACCAAGCCGAATCTTGCCTCGTCTCTGGAGTGCGGGCCGCGAGGGCGGAGCATGGTCACCTGAATTATGCAAGCCTATTGTGTTCAAATATCATAAATCGGGGCATGAATACCCCCCAAATCATTTTCAGCGCGTGAACATTTATATACAGAGCTCTCGAGCACTGGGAAGACAATTAGTCATATTTGTATGCCGGAATTAATTGAGAGTGAGAAGCGGGAGGCAGGACGCAGAACAAAGGCAGCTTTTTGTCAGTCCCGCCGACTGACAGGGGTAATTAGATGTATGAAATTGAAATTCCTCAGCGGGGGGCTTCTGTTGACAATGAATTTTCCTTTGATTCCATTCTGTTATTCTTTTATGCTGTCATCGGTGGCAATTTGTTATTCAGCTTGAAGCTTAAAAAAGCAAAGCATTCTGCTTTTATGAGTACATGATGTCAGTTTGCACACTGCTGGGAAATAGATATTAAATGTAATCTTTACACTAAAAAAAAAGAAAGAAATAAAATCCAAGCCCGTTAAAGAGACAGTGTGCTGTTTACCAGCCTGCAGAGAGGAAACTTTGCAAGGCAGAACTGGGGCTTGCTCCGCAGAGCCTGAAGCTGGGTGAGCCCCAGCGACCCGAAGCGGGGACTCCGGCCGCTGTCCTGTGAGGGTGCTGCCCCAGGACGGCCGGCCTTTCCTCTCGCTGCCACTTGGCCGCTTCGCTCCATCTGCAAGTACCAGAGTGCGGCTCGCGGATTCCGCTTCTGCCTGTGTCTGAATCTGTACTGTGGATGGGGACTTTCTGAGGAAAGCAAGTGCAAGAAACTGCTGGGGCACTGGAGAACAGGGCTGTGTGTACTGTCCCTCCCCCTCCCCCGCTTGGCCTCAGGGCAGACTGCTCTGACGCCTTGGGGTGGGGGTGACCTGGACCCAGGTCCACCACGATGGCCTGGGGGAGAGGCTCGTGCTGCTGGGCGGAACCTGAATGCGGGAGCACGTTTGTGTGCAGAGGGACTGGGCCAGGTGCCACCTCCACACACTCCCTTAAACCTTGCCAAACGAGCACCTGACTTGAGGACAACGTCCTGCCCCCGGGGCGCGGGGTGGACAACAAAGATGGGGCCCAACGCCCAGTGCCGATTCTGCAAGTGAGCATCCCGTACCTACTCGCAGCAGACAGAGTACCAGCCATCTCCGTCCTGATCCACAAACACTCTGCAGGGCTAGAAGCAGGTGCTTCTTGCACTAGCACATGGGCTCTGTCCCCTCCTGGCACATGCCCGCCCCTCCTGGGCAGCCACTGGCACTGCCCCACTGCTGATCATCCGCAGCACTGAGCTCAGGCCCACAGCTACCTCTGTTAGTGGAGGCACTCATATCACAGGTGCCATGTGTCTGCAGGTGTTGGCTGCCATGTGGGTGCCTGTGTGACAGCAAGCAGGCTGGGAGCCTCTTTGGGGACCCCAGATTCAGTGCGTCAGAAAGTGCTCACAGGGGGCCATCCAGGTGCAGTCTGTAGCTCAGGATGTGCTAACCCAGACTCCACGAGAGTGCAGCCAGGAAGTGGCCGGTGCCTTCTGGGTGGGACCCTGGTCAGCTGTGCCCGCAGGGTGGATGGTCCCGAGGTGCTTAGAATGCATCTTTGCTTCCATGGATTCTGGACACTCCATCTCGACCTACCCCTGCCATGTCCGCTCTGTTGTGGCCTCCTCGTGGCACATCTGCTCTGTCGTAGCCTCCCCCTACCACGTCCACTCTGTTGTGGCCACCCCTGCTGTTTCTGCTCTGTCCTGGCCTCTCCCTGCCGTGTCTGCTCTGTCGTGGCCTCCCCCTGCCGTGTCTGCTCTGTCATGGCCTCTTCATGGCACATCTGCTCTGTCGTGGCCCCCCCACCACGTCCACTCTGTCGTGGCCTCCCCCTGCCGTGTCTGCTCTGTCGTGGCCTCCCCCTGCATGTCCGCTCTGTCATGGCCTCTTCATGGCACATCTGCTCTGTCGTGGCCCCCCTACCACATCCACTCTGTCATGGCCTCCCCCTGCCGTGTCTGATCTGTCGTGGCCTCCCCCTGCCGTGTCTGCTCTGTCATGGCCTCCCCCTGCCGTGTCTGCTCTGTCGTGCCCCCCACCACCACGTCCACTCTGTCGTGGCCTCCCCCTGCCGTGTCTGCTCTGTCGTGGCCCCCCATCACGTCCACTCTGTTGTGGCCTCCCCCTGCATGTCCACTCTGTCGTGGCCTCCCCCTGCCGTGTCTGCTCTGTCATGACCCCCTCACCACATCCACTCTGTCGTGGCCTCCCCCTGCCGTGTCTGCTCTGTCGTGGCCTCCCCCTGCATGTCCGCTCTGTTGTGGCCCCCCTGCCACGTCCACTCCGTTGCGACCTCCCCTTCCTGTGTCCCCGTGCTTGCGTTCTGCTTCCTGCTCCTGGCTTTGGTTCACAATGCCCTTCCTCCTCCTCTCCCACCTCTTTCCGTACCAGCCTCCCTCTGGTTTGGAAGGTTTGTTTGCCCCACACGAAAGCTCTTTAATCAGAATCAGCATCCTGGCGACTGAGTTAAAAGAAACAACAACACAAAACTCTAATTTTCCTCAGAAACAAAAATCTCTCGAGGTGCTGGCCAGCACTGTGTTCCAAGGTACCGCTGTGCGCCTAAGTGCTTGGAGTACAACCTCCCGAAGGAGGCCGGCCCAGTTCAAAGAGCCAGATTTAAGCAAGGAAATGTTTTATGCAAATTGGAAGCCAGAGGGACAAGAGAAGGAGAAGATCACCCATCGATCTAAGAAGTAGTTGGGCTGGAGCGCACAGCGGAACGCGCTAGCTGGGACAGGATGCCGGAAAGCAGTGCACGAACCTCGAGCCCAGCCAGGCCTCATCCGGCTTTTGTTCAGAGAAAGGGCGGGATGAACTTGAGTGCATTCCTGCTGCCGATTGCAGGGGCCTCTCCAGCACCTCCAGCTTTCTTGGGAGGTTTGTCTTGGTTTGTTATGGAAGGATCCAGGGAGCAGGAGCATCTCCTGGGCGGTGTGCTTGCTGCTGGGGTGTGGTCAGCAGTGGACTTTCTGAGGTGTCCAGGGAGCTCTGCCTCAAGGTGGATGTCTTCCAGCTGCTGCTCCGTGGAGGGTGTTGTGGCTCAGGGGACTCGGCAGCGCTGACACCGCGTCCTGGCTCCTAGGCGTGATGTGGCTGAGCCCAGAGGACAGCAGCCGGAACCGTGGCTGTACCCGCGCTGCACGCGGAGGAAGCCAGGGTGTCTGCTGGCCCCGAGGCGAGCTCACCGATGCTCCTTCAGCACCTGCCTTCCATGAACTTCGGAGGGAGGTCCGAGAGCAGCCCACTGCAGCCGGATGGCAGTTTCACCCAGATGCCAGGACAAGGCGTGTTAAAGCTGTCCAGCTCCAAGGTCTAACAGTGACGCTGGCCCCAGCACGGGGCAGAGGCTCAGCCTCAAGGAGCCCACATCTACAGGGCAGGAGAAGCCCAGGGCAATTAAAATGGACAGAACAAAACGATACCTGTGCTTGTGTCGAGTTCAGTGTGGCCTTGGGGGCAGAGGAGACAGACAGGCAAGCTCCAACGAGAAAGCATGGAAGAGGATGAACCCATTAGAGCTGTGGGGAAATCATGGCCGGCTGGAGGATGTGGTGGCCCTCACAGGCACCATCACTGTTTCCGGCGGTGAGTGGCAGCTGGCAGGCCCAGGAGCCCCCAGACAGGGACAGGGGAGAGCTGGCAAGACGGCCAAGTCCTCCTTTCTTCCTGTTTAGGATGGGGAGCACCAAGCTCGCCACAGCGACCGGCCAGGCCTGCAAGTGCTGCTGGTCAGTGTGCCTCTTGCTGCCAACTCTCACGGTGACACCTGCTGCGTCCAAGTCTGAGCTCCCCGCAGGAGGTGGCACGAGGTGTGAGGCAAAGAGGACAGGGCAGTCCTGACGCCCATCTCTGAGGGGACTGGGGATGGGCCACCGAGTGGACAGAGCCTGAGAACCCTGAGCCACAGTGTGTGGGCAGCTTCCGGTGCCTGGCAGGAGCTGCGAGTCTGAACCTGTGAGCATTGGGGTCGGGAGCCCAGCTACCCATCTGTGCACCCGGGCACCCATGAGGCTGGGCAGCGCCCCCAGCACTCTGTCATTAACAAGCCCTGGAAGCTCATACAGGTTTGGTTCTGGCTTTCCGGTGGGAGAAGCTCAGCTGTGAGGCTGACATTTCGGTTAAAAATCTCGGTGACCTGCTGCTGCTCACACCTGCTGTGGGATGGAGCACTTATGGGACCTGGCTTGCTTTGGGTAGAATAAATCGCAGAATTAGCTTACAAAGATTTTCTTTCCTGTTGTTTGAAACCACGGCCACGGCAGGTGGAGGCTGAGATGTGGGGCCAAGCTGCATCCCGGGGATGCCGCTCTGAGCATGGCTCGCAAGAATCAACCAACGGCATTGCTGTGTAAGACAGCTGAGGACAGAAAGCCAGGAACTTTTATTAAATGTCGTCTATTAGGCGAGTGGCTGTTTCTGCCCATGCTGTTTTATTGCCAGATGGGCGTGAAGATGCCTTACCTTTGAGCTGTTTCCTGCAAGCTGCTGAGAGATTTAAGTGAATGAAACTGAAAGGCCATCTCCTGCACCCGCCGCAGAGTTCACTGAACCTGGACATGAAAACTCATCCCTTGGTTTCCTTTACGACTGTCCACAGTTTCTGTACTTCTACCTTTTTAAAGGATTTAGTGTTTAAGATTCAATTATTTATTAACAATGAATGGGCTTTAATGGCAGAATGACATGAAGAAAGATCTTGCGCCCGCAGTATACCCATACGGTGGCCAGGCACCTGGAACTTTACCAGGCTGCTTCTCTGTGTTTTCCCAGCTGTGCCAGGACCCTGCACCCGTGTGGGAGACCTGGAAGAAGCCCCTGGCTGCAGATTGGCTCAGTTCGGCTGTTGCGGCCCCTTGGGGAGTGAATCAGTGGATGGAAACTCTTCCTCTCTGTCTCTCCTCTCTGTGTATCCATCTGACTTTCCAATAAAAATAAATACATCTTAAAAAGAACTGTGGAAAAGCATCTGTGATTTCTCTGCCTCCGCCGACTTTGATGTCAGCCTAGGGTGTGAGGGCTGTCAGTCCTGGGCAGCAGAGGGCTGCAGACTTGCCATCACCCCTTCTTCCTGCCGCAGGAGGGAGGTCAGAGGCTCGTCTCTTGTTCCAGCCCTCACAGAGGCCTGGCCTGGATCCTGCTGGAGGCTCAGCACACTTACATGTGTGGCTCAGTTGTGAGACCTATGGCTTCCTCTGGCTGGATGGGGAGGAATGTGCCTGCTGGGGCAGCAGTGGCCTGGTCAGAGTCCAGCAGGTGGTGAGAACAGAAATTGCGGTTGCAAGCTGGAAGGTGAGTCCTGGGTGTGCACCCATGGGTCACGGATGGGGGGTGGCCATCATGATTTTCCCAGGAAATGGCCACCATCCCCCACAGTGGCCGCCGGTCTTCTCCCACGGGAGACAGGGTCCTGCCTGCGTAAGTGATCTGCTCTGGGAGCCACACTGTGCCCTCACAAAGAGGTCATAAGCCTTCATGAAAAATATATGGTCGGAAGAAAGGGCCCCATTACGATGCACCTGATATGAGGGGTCGATAGAATTAAGAAATGAGCTCCCTGCAGAGAGGCGGCTAGCACAGGCCTGATGAAATATTCATCTGGGCAAGAAGATCCACGCTGGGCGCTGCCAGGACACAGCCGCTGTTTCTGATGCTAAGACATGAAGTGGCAGCACAGCCATGCAACTGAAGGTGCTGTGGGTGTTCCCACGTAGGCCTTGGACACCTGGCACTCTTCTTGCTGCGTACCAGCCAGAGACAAGATGACCACACGGGTGTCCTTCCTTCTGTAGTAGACGAGCTGACCACACAGGCGTCCTTCCTTCTACAAGCAAGCTGACCATACAGGCGTCCTTCCTTCTACAGTCAAGCTGACCACACAGGTGTCCTTCCTTCTACAGGCAAGCTGACCACACAGGCATCCTTCCTTCTACAGACAAGCTGACCACACAGGTGTCCTTCCTTCTACAGATAAGCTGACCACACAGGTGTCCTTCCTTCTACAGACAAGCTGGCCACACAGGTGTCCTTCCTTCCGTAGGTAAGACAAGCTGACCACACAGGTGTCCTTCCTTCTACAGACGAGCTGACCACACAGGCGTCCTTCCTTCTACAAGCAAACTGACCACACATGTGTCCTTCCTTCTGTAGGTAAGACAAGCTGACCACACAGGTGTCCTTCCTTCTACAGACGAGCTGACCACACAGGCATCCTTCCTTCTACAGACGAGCTGACCACACAGGTGTCCTTCCTTCCGTAGGTAAGACAAGCTGGCCACACAGGCGTCCTTCCTTCTACAAGCAAACTGACCACACAGGTGTCCTTCCTTCTACGGACGAGCTGACCACACAGGTGTCCTTCCTTCTGTAGTGTACAAGCTGACCACACAGGCGTCCTTCCTTCTGTAGGTAGACAAGCTGACCACACAGGCATTTGTCCTCTGTTATGATTCTGCCCTCTGTGTGGTTGAACCCTGTTGCCTAGGCCCCTCTGATGGATGCTGGTTGGACTCTGGATTTTGGGGAGCACACAAATGGCTTCTCATAGTGCAGGTGCCACGCCAGTGTTTCTCCAAGGGACTCGCGTCAGCACCTGTGATGGGAGTCGCCTGCAGCTGCCATTCCTGCCCAACCATGCACCTCCTCCCTCGTGGTGTGCCCCTGGGGTCCCACAGCATGGTCGTGACTGGTCCATTGATGTGACGACTCAGGAAGTGACCAGGACTTGGACCTAGCCAGTCAGCTGTGACCAGGCTATGGCAAGTGGGGCTGTGACTGAGTTGTAGCTATGGCCAGGCTGTGGCCAGTCGAGCATCTGCCTTTATTCCAACGGGCAAGAAGCTGTGCCTGGGGCTCTGGGTGGTGCCAAGGTGGTGAGGTTTGCTGTGCCCTGGAGAAGGGGCAGGGCTGGCGGGAATCCTGTGTGTTTTTGGCAGGGGCCTGGACGCCGTGTGGCCATACCGGGAGCGCTTCTCCTGCCTCCTGAGACTTGGAGGGAGAGGAGGGGCTGGAGAGCCAGCAGCCACAGTGCTTGGCCGGGGCTGTGCGGAAACCCCAGGGCCTGGAGCTGCCCTCCTGCCCAGTCTGTGGCTTTTTCAGGTCGCCCGGCCCCATAACCACGTGAGCGTCAGCCAGTCAGGTGTGCAGCCCCTGCCCCCTCCCCAAAGCTCCCACTCCTCCGTGTCCCACAAAGGCAAAAACGAGAAGAGGTAAGTTGTCAGCAGGAGATGCCTGGTTGGCGGCCAGCGCGGCAGCAGTGCAGGGCCTCTCCGCACAGCCGGCGTGGTAGGCAGCAGGCTGTGGCTCTCGCCCGTGTCCCCCTGTCCGTGAAGGCCCCTGCTCTCTGGAGCGTGCTTGTGGCCACGCGCTGTCAGGTCACCTGTGAGGTGAGTTGGCAGGGAGCAGCCGCAACCGCTGTGCCCCTGGGGTGGTATGGAAATTAGATGCCTACTTCGCATTGAGGGGGAGGTAGCGAACAAATAGAAATAAATAACCAAACCTCAAGAAGTAACTCACACACACTTTTGAGCATGTAAAGTGTGTGAGCTGTTGTGTCCTGGGGGTACAGAGCAAACTCGCGTGATGATAATTTATATTTTATGTAGGTTTTATTTTATACACCTGCTTTTCTTTGCGATTCATGAAAAAACATAGTGATATCAAGGCAACTGTGCTGACTCGGAATTCATAATCCTAACTGGGAGACCTCGCCTCAGTGAGACACATATCTTTTATGTTAACTCCGGCAATTTGGCAAGAAGCACAGGTGATAAACAGCTAATCAAGCCTTCCCATTTGTGAGTCTGATGTGTTTTTCCCTCACTGGGGGTGGCGGGCAAGTCTGCCATCTTTGCAGAGGAGGCCACCAAGGGAGGAAGGGGTGGGGTGGCTGAGGTCTGGCAGGTGCATGGCCCTTGGCCTTGGGCTGCCTTGGATATCTGGGGAGCTTTGCTTTGGAGCTGACCAGGAGTGGCCTGCCAAGACATTCACTACGTGCCTGCGGCCATGTGGTCACCCCGGGCTCACGGGCCAGCTTCTCCTGGGGCTGTCTGAGGGTCCCGGGGGTCTGCTACCCACAGGGAATGGAGCAGGGAGTGATCTCTAGGGAGCCACCCAGTGTACTCCGACTTGGGTTCTGGAACTCAGGGTTCCTCTGGGAAACCCAGCTGAGGCCCAGGCAAGCAGATGATGGCAAGTCATGGCACCTCCTTCTCTCTTGAGTAAAATCTTGGCTGTACTGTGCTTTCCTCTTGGTTGAAAGAGGTGTGACCCTGGCCTGACAGGTTTTATTTTTTATTTGAAAGCCAGAGTTGAGAGAGAGATCTTCCACCCACTGACACAGTTCCCAAATGGCCACAATGGCAGGGGTTGGTCCGGGCTGCAGCAGGAGCCGAGAGCTTCCTCCAGGTCTCCCAGGTAGGTCCAGGGACCCAGGCACCCGGGCCGTCCTCTGATGCTTTCCCAGGCCGTCCTCTGATGCTTTCCCAGGCCATAGCAGGAGCTGAGACTCGAATCAGTGCTTACATGGGACTCTGCAGCCACAGGTGGTGGCTTTACTTGCTATGACACAAAGCTGGCCCCAGATGAGGGATTTTAACATGGTGGACAGGGGGCGAAAAAGGCCAGTTCAGCCCTTGCTGCTTCGCTGCAGCATGTGGACACTCATGGAGGCTGCCCTGAGGCCTGCGGGAGACCTGGGCTGGAGTGGAGCTTGGACCTACAGAGGCACTTCCCAGGGCGCTGCTCTGTAGGACTGTGCAGTGCCCCAGCTCCACACCTGACCCTGAACCGACCGCTGCTCTGGCTGCGTCAGATCCCGGAGTCCTCACAGCAAGGCCCTCCGCCCTGCGGTCAGCTTCAGCCCCTCCTCTGACTGCCTCACAGGTGCTGTTGGCAGCAGACAGCATCTGGCTGTGTTGGCTTTGCTCGCCTTCTCTGCTGGTGTGGAAGCCAGGCCCAGGGTGCCATGGGGATGAGAGGTGGGTGCCACCACAGGGCACTGGGCACGGCTGGCGGCCCCGTGCCTGTCCCAGGGGTATCTCTCTTAGCTGCTATTGGATGGCAAGACTTGTTCTGCTGTGGGCTCTGCGAGGCAACCCGTTTGGAACACGCCTCCCATGGGATCGCCAGGGCTCTCCTTCCCATAGCTTTGCAGAATAGCCAGGGGGTTCTGGGAGACCTCTGAGGACAGACCTGCACAGACTCAGGCAAGCAGTCATTTCCAGAGCTGCTTTCTTCGCCTGCAGTGGGAATGGGCCACGTCGTGCACACGGCTCTGCGTTGTGTTGTTGAGGCTTGGGGTCTGGCCGACATCATCACGTTGGCCCGAGGCAGGCTGGGCAGGAGAGGACAGAGGCAGCCTAAGGCTGAGCAACAGGCCCCTGACCAGGAGCCCGGAGCTGCGTGGCCTCTCAACTGCAGTGAGCTCACAGAAGTTGGGGCTCCACACAGGGTCCCTTCCGGGCTGGCTGAGGCACCAGTGTGTGTGTGTGTGTGTGCACGCGCATGCACGCGTGTGGAGGGGGCGGGGGTTGAGGAGTTCAGCTTCCTGCCTGGCCCTGCTGGACCTGGTGACAGCTCACAGTGCAGCTGCTGTGGCCATGCCTGCCACACCGGGAATACAAGGGGACAGCTTGGGGAGCCTGAGCCTGGGTGAAGGCAGAGGCCCCAGGCAGGTGCGTGTGTCCTGTTCTGCAGCCCCCGCCTCCCCCGCCACGAGAGGCAAGGACTTCTTCCCCGGAATTCCCCCGCGCCCCAGCAGCCGCGCCAACTCCAGGATGAATAGGCCAGCGTGGGCGGGCTGTGTGGCCGGAGCTTCCAATATCCCCTGCCAGCCATTACCTCATCCAGCTTCTCTCTAAGAGGATTTTCAGCAGGTCTGGCTTCGTTATTAAAATAGTAATTAATTTTTTCCTCTTCACAAAACCTAGGGGCCTCGGGATGGAGGCCCTGGGCGCGAGGGCGAGCTCCTTTTGAAATGGCCTTTCTGGGAGCCTAATCGGCTCGCGCTCCCCATGGTACACGTGTTCCCCAGTAAATGTGATTAAGGAGCCACACAAAACCCTGTGCAGAAAGCGAGTTCAGTCGCTGGCCTGAGAAGTTGGATAGAGTTGTGTGCTGCTCCGACGGCGACACACAATGGGAGGGTGGGGCCTGGCCCTTAAGGGGCAGCCAGCAGCCTGGACGGTCTGCTGCTTCCCAGAGACACAGCATCTGCTGTGGCCAGCTCCTTGGCTGCACACCTCATGCTGCCAGGCTCGCGCCCCTGGCTGCTGGCGTCTGCTTCCAGCCCGAATCCCGAGGGCCCTGGGGCTGGCTCCCGTCGCAGCCACCGTGCAGGCTGATGTGCCCCCTGCACTCCTGCCCCACTAAGTGCCAGGCACCTGGCTGCTCCAGACCTCAGCTTCCAGCTCTGTGGCCCGGGAGCAGCTGCAGCCTCACTGCACAGGGCCTGGGGCCTCGAGAGATGATGGTACCAAGGACTCAGCACCGTTTCAGGATCGGGGTGTCTGCTTGTGAATGGAGTTCGGGGGGAGCACTGCTTCAGCATCAGCCAGCACTCTCAGCCCTCTGGAAGGCCCTGGTAATGACTTCCTTGGCTGCACGGACTGTGAGCCGCAGACATTACCTGACATGGCTGTAGCAGGCGTGTGGACAGCACACACGCATGGCTGTCGCTGTCCACTGTGGCCTCTGCACACCTCCTCCACTCAGAAGCAAAGGCTGGGGTCATGTGAGCTCTCAGGTGTGGCCACAGGTACTCTAAGGCAGTGGTACGACACCCCCCAACAGTGGCAATGTCACATGTGGGCTTGGGACGCAGCTGGCTGGAGTGAGGTGGCCAGACCTTGGAGGAGAGCGTTCCTGGGCGTCCTACAGAATGCTGCGTCCCCCTCCATACAGCTGTGCTGGAAGCCAGGCTCTCGGGTGACACGCTGGGGACAGGCAAACACTGGCTGCTCTGGCCTCCCGAGGCTGCCTGGGCCACAGTGTGGGACGTTGTCTACCCCTTGGTCAGCTCCATGCAGGCCCTGCTGCAGCACCTGATGCCCCAAAGGAAGCTCTCATCCTGCTGGCTCGTCTGTCCCTGCCGGGTGGCACTAAGTGGTCAGCCCTCTGGGGCTGTGGTCTCAGGCTGCTCCTGGGGGTGACCTGGGGACCTGGTGGGTTCTGTGAGTGGGCTGTGGGACCTGTGCTTGCCAGGCAGGCAAGGGTGCACAGAACTCCAAGTGCCGGAGCCCATTGGAAGTTGCCCAGCCTCTGTTCCTGGCTGAAGAGTTCATATTTCTAGCCATAGCACACGGAATCGCCCCCAGGCTTAGCAGTCGCCGTGAGCCTTGGCCCCAGGCCCTGGGGCCGAGTGCGTCCTCTGGCCTGTTGGTCCTGGGTGATGCTGGAGGCTGGCCTTAGCCCATCCGTGTGCATGTCACTGGTCACAGGGCCCTGGTCTGGGCAGATGGACAAAGCTGGCTTGTCCCTGGTGTGAAGTCCTCCTGATTACAGAGTGCGTGGGTTCTTGTTTTTGACCACTGCCCGTGGCCTCGGGAGCCCCAGGACGGCTACAATACAGCAATGGAAGTCACCCATGTAGGGCTTGCCACTGGGCCAGCACCGGGTCTGTGTGGAGACCAGGGGCCCCTGATGCTTGTCCCACATGCCAGCTGTGTCACAGCCTCCCTTTCTGCCTTGGGGCCCAGCAGGGCTGAGGTCTCCAGGGAAGCCGAGCCTGTCGCCCCCCAGCACCTGTGGAGAGGGTGGTGCCTGCTGCCGGGCACCCCACAGTCTCCGGGCTCCATCCAGGCTGATGCTGTGCTGATGGCATGGGCCCTGCGGCAGTCCTACGCTCAGCCAGCCCCAGTTGGCTACTCCTGCTGGCCCCTAGGAGACCCTAGCTCAGTCCGGACTGTGAGGACCCTGGGGGTTCTGGGGCAGCCACATTCCACCAGCTGAGAGCTGCCCAGCTGGGCAGAGCCACCAAGGATGCTGTCTCCCGGGCCGTCCCTGCCCTGGGCTGTGTCCCCGGCTGGGAGGTCTCCTTCCAGGGCACTGCTTCTCACTTTCTGTCTCCTGTCTGGTCCCCTCCCTGTGCTCACCTCTCTGCCTCTTCCTGCAGCGGCATCCCCGTGGCAGTAAGGGCTGATGACCTCAGGAGTGTCGGCAGGGTCTCAGCTCACTCGCTCCAGGGTGGATGTGTCGCTGCAGCATTTGGATCCTGAAGATGTTAGTGCTTGTCTCTGAAATATACTAAGAATTAATGGGATTGCATGTAATTTGTAGCAACCAATTAATTTGGTAGAATCATTTTGTCAGAATTTCTGGGAAAATAATGCCTTAGATCTTTCCAAATGATCAAAACACTCTGCAGCACCTAGAAACATCCAGGAGCGCAGAGTGCTGGGAACTTGAGGCTCACAGTGCCTCCTCCCGTGCCAACACATGGTCACCATGGTTGGTTGTTCAAAGTGCCCTCCTACTGTGCCCACATATGTGCAAACACGCTCAGTCACAGCCCCTCCTCCTGTGCCCACACGTGTACACACACTCTCAGTCACAGCCCCTCCTGTGCCCACACGTGTACACACACACTCAGTCACAGCCCCTCCTCCTGTGCCCACATGTGCACACACATGCTCAGTCACAGCCCCTCCTCCCGTGCCCACACGTGTACACACACTCAGTCACAGCCCCTACTCCTGTGCCCACACGTGTACACACACGTTCAGTCACAGCCCCTCCTCCTGTGCCCACACGTGTACACACACGTTCAGTCACAGCCCCTCCTCCTGTGCCCACACGTGTACACACACACTCAGTCACAGCCCCTCCTCCTGTGCCCACACGTGTACACACACGCTCAGTCACAGCCCCTCCTCCTGTGCTCACACGTGTACACACGCTCAGTCACAGCCCCTCCTCCTGTGCCCACACGTGTACACACACACTCAGTCACAGCCCCTCCTGTGCCCACATGTGTACACACGCTCAGTCACAGCCCCTCCTCCTGTGCTCACACGTGTACACACGCTCAGTCACAGCCCCTCCTGTGCCCACACGTGCACACACATGCTCAGTCACAGCCCCTCCTCCTGTGCCCACACGTGTACACACACGCTCAGTCACAGCCCCTCCTGTGCCCACATGTGCACACACATGCTCAGTCACAGCCCCTCCTCCTGTGCCCACACGTGTACACACACACTCAGTCACAGCCCCTCCTCCTGTGCTCACACGTGTACACACGCTCAGTCACAGCCCCTCCTCCTGTGCCCACACATGTACACACACGCTCAGTCACAGCCCCTCCTCCTGTGCTCACACGTGTACACACGCTCAGTCACAGCCCCTCCTGTGCCCACACGTGCACACACATGCTCAGTCACAGCCCCTCCTCCTGTGCCCACACGTGTACACACACGCTCAGTCACAGCCCCTCCTGTGCCCACATGTGTACACACACGTTCAGTCACAGCCCCTCCTCCTGTGCCCACACGTGTACACACATGCTCAGTCACAGCCCCTCCTGTGCCCACACGTGTACACACACGCTCAGTCACAGCCCCTCCTCCCGTGCCCACACATGTGCAAACACGCTCAATCACAGCCCCTCCTCCTGTGCTCACACATGTACACACACGCTCAGTCACAGCCCGTCCTCCTGTGCCCACACGTGTACACACACGCTCAGTCACAGCCCCTCTTCCTGTGACCACACGTGTACACACACGCTTAGTCACAGCCCCTCTTCCCGTGCCCACACGTGTACACACACGCTCAGTCACAGCCCCTCCTCCTGTGCCCACACGTGTACACACACGCTCAGTCACAGCCCCTCCTCCTGTGCTCACATGTGTACACACACGCTCAGTCACAGCCCCTCCTGTGCCCACATGTGTACACACACGTTCAGTCACAGCCCCTCCTCCTGTGCCCACACGTGTACACACATGCTCAGTCACAGCCCCTCCTGTGCCCACACGTGTACACACGCTCAGTCACAGCCCCTCCTCCTGTGCCCACACGTGTACACACACGCTCAGTCACAGCCCCTACTCCTGTGCCCACATGTGTACACACACGCTCAGTCACAGCCCCTCCTGTGTCCACACATGTACACACATGCTCAGTCACAGCCCCTCCTCCTGTGCAAACACGTGTACACACACGCTCAGTCACAGCCCCTACTCCTGTGCTCACACGTGTACACACACGCTCAGTCACAGCCCCTCCTCCTGTGCCCACACGTGTACACACATGCTCAGTCACAGCCCCTCCTCCTGTGCCCACATGTGTACACACACGCTCAGTCACAGCCCCTCCTCCTGTGCCCACACGTGTACACACACGCTCAGTCACAGCCCCTCCTCCTGTGCCCACACGTGTACACACATGCTCAGTCACAGCCCCTCCTCCTGTGCCCACATGTGTACACACATGCTCAGTCACAGCCCCTCCTCCCGTGCCCACACATGTGCAAACACGCTCAATCACAGCCCCTCCTCCTGTGCTCACACATGTACACACACGCTCAGTCACAGCCCCTCCTCCTGTGCCCACACGTGTACACACACGCTCAGTCACAGCCCCTCTTCCTGTGACCACACGTGTACACACACGCTTAGTCACAGCCCCTCTTCCCGTGCCCACACGTGTACACACACGCTCAGTCACAGCCCCTCCTCCTGTGCCCACACGTGTACACACACGCTCAGTCACAGCCCCTCCTCCTGTGCCCACACGTGTATACACACGCTCAGTCACAGCCCCTCCTGTGCTCACACGTGTACACACACGCTCAGTCACAGCCCCTCCTGTGCCCACACGTGTACACTCTGTCCAGTGAGAGGTTTGGAATTCCTTGGTTGTAAAGTAGCCAAGGCTCTCCAGCAGAGGGTCTTGATCCCATGGGGCACCTGCTTCTTTGTGCCCTGTTCTGACCGCAGGCATGTAAGCCCTTGGGATGTGAATGTTCGGCATGCTGGTGCGCGGCTTTGAGGCGGCCTCCCCAGCTTGCTGTCAGTCCTGAGTGCCTGTGACCCTGAGCTGGGGGTGGTGGCGAAGTCCTTCTGGAACACGCAGTTAGTACTGGCAGCACAGGCCACTCATTGGTGCAGTCACTGACCTGCTGGGGACTCACAGCACCCCAAAGGAGCCCAAGGGAAGGACGAGGGAATCTCGACTGAGCCGCGACCCCAAGGATGGGAAGGCTGCATTGGAAGTTGTCACTGTCATCCACTAACCCTGAGGAAACACTGTGAATGCTGGCTCTTGCCACACCCATGCACTGGCCTACTGTGACCATGCTGGCCAGAGTGCCCGTCCCATGACCAAGGGCCCAGTTCAAGTCCCAGCCCCACTCCTCACCCCAGCTTCTGGGCCTGCAGACTGTGGGTTAGGGTTGCCAGCAGGTGGCTGGGCCCCTGCCCCATGTAGGAGACCTGGGATGAGCTCCAGGTCTGAGCTCCAGGTCCCAGGTGTGAGAGCATCGGGGAGCAGTCAGTGGAGGGGACCCCTCTCATCACACTGCACCCTTCTCTTTGCCTGCACGGGCAACTCAATGGCACAGGAGTCCCTCACAGGCCACAGCTCGTGCCATGGTGCAGGTGGACAGGGCCGAACACACTGGGACGAGCACAGGCAGAACAAACCCCTAGAGCCTGCGGTGGCAGGCATTGCTTTCTGTTTTCATCTTCACTGATGATGCTGGCTTAAGACATGTTCTGGGCCCGGCGGCGTGGCCTAGCGGCTAAAAGTCCTCGCCTTGAAAGCGCCGGGATCCCATATGAGCGCCGGTTCTAATCCCGGCAGCTCCACTTCCCATCCAGCTCCCTGCTTGTGGCCTGGGAAGGCAGTTGAGGATGGCCCAATGCATTGGGACGCTGCACCCGCGTGGGAGACCCGGAAGAGGTTCCAGGTTCCCGGCTTCGGATCGGCGCGCATCAGCCCATTGCGGCTCATTTGGGGAGTGAATCATCGGACGGAAGATCTTCCTCTCTGTCTCTCCTCCTCTGTGTGTATCTGGCTGTAATAAAATGAATAAATCTTAAAAAAAAAGACATGTTCTAAAGGAGTTACAATTCCTTCAACTGTCTACACTGGGAGCTGCTCCCCCGTCCTTCTCAGCTGTCTACACTGGGAGCTGCCCCCGTCCCTCTCAGCTGTCTACACTGGGAGCTGCCCCCCGTCCCTCTCAGCTGTCTACACTGGGAGCTGCCCCCCCGTCTCTCTCAGCTGTCTACACTGGGAGCTGCCCCCCCGTCCCTCTCAGCTGTCTACACTGGGAGCTGCCCCCCCCCGGTCCCTCTCAGCTGTCTACACTGGGAGCTGCCCCCCCCCCCCCCGGTCCCTCTCAGCTGTCTACACTGGGAGCTGCCCCCCCGTCCCTCTCAGCTGTCTACACTGGGAGCTGCCCCCCCGTCCCTCTCAGCTGTCTACACATCCCCTGGTGTGTGTTTCAGGCCTGGCTGGATACTTCCAGCCATGCGGCCAGGGCTGGCACCCACCCTAGCCTCTCCCCCATGAGCTTGGCTTCGGCCCAAGCTGAGCACACCTGGGCCTCCTGGTTGCTGTGTGATGAAAGAGCTGGCGTCTTCAGCGTGAGGACCCGCCCCCTGGTCCTCGTAAAACATGAATGGACTCAGGTGGATTCCTGGGCCCTGACCCCCTCTCCCAGAGCCTGCCCTGGCTTGTACCTGCCCGGCAGGGACACTGTGCTGGAGCTCCAGGCTGAGGTGGCGGTGGGTCGTGGGGTGGAAGGAGCCAGAAGGTGCTGGAAGGCAGTAGCTGGGCAGAAGTCACCGTTGGCTCCTGGGTACACCAGGCTGGGAGTGTGGCACTCAGGCCTGTGGCATCCCAGGTCCACTCAGCACGCTGCATGGCCATGCCCTCCATGGTATCACACCCCTTCCTCCCACGTGGGCAGTGGCCACTTTCATCACACAGCAACCAGGAGGACCAGTGCTGCCTGTGGCCTGAGCACTGGGTTCTGCAGCGCTTTCCCGAGAGTTGCCCCCCGGGGAAGTAATCTCCCCACCCCTCCCCCATCTGCCTCCACATCTGCCTCCCCCCGCGTGCTCCTCTGTGTCCACTCAAAGGCCATGCCAGCTGCTGGGCCTGGACACCGGGTCAGCAGCCACTCTGGGCGGGCTGCGTCCTGGCAGCTGCCTTTGGAGGCTGGGGTGCAGGAGCAGGGGCTAGGGGTGGTGGAGGGCGTGGAGCACTCGAGGGTGCCCTGGCCTCCCAAAGACGCACTTAAGTACCAACAGTAAGAGCCATGTCTCGTAAAGGAAACAATAAATCCACAGTTCAAAGATGGCTGGGCGGGGGATGGAAGTGGTAGGAACCTCAGAACACACACTCGGCCCTTTGTCCTCGGCCTCGGACCCTGACCTGGAACCCCAACTTCCCGGACCTGGACCCTGCACCTGGAACCCCAACTTCCCAGACCTGGACCCTGCACCTGGAACCCCAACTTCCCGGACCCGGACCCTGCACCTGGAACCCCAACTTCCCGGACTCCCTTGGCAGCCCCTGGTCTTGGGCTGTCTTTTGATCACGAGTGGCCAGAAGGGGTGGGGCACACCACTGGGGAGCCTCTGGTGGTCGTGGGGGACACTTGTGTACCTCACAGCCCTGGATGGGGTCCCCGAGGCAGCTCCTGACTCCCCCACTCCACAGGACACCCTGTTCCCTGCCCAGCCATCCTCCTCAAGCCGCGCAGGCCCTGGGAACCTGTGAAGGGGACCCTGGAGGAGGGTGATGCTGACAAGCATTCAGGACCCTAGAGTCCCACGTGGTGCCCAGCCTCGCGGCAAGGATGCCGTGGTCCATGGGAAAGCCCTGTGCGGTGCAGGGGTGGCTCAAGACCTTGGATCCCTGGACCCTGTGTCTCCATCCTAGAGCTGAGCGAGCAGTGGGTGCCACAAGTCCCCGAACGGAAGCTCGCTTCTCCTCTTACACTGTTGCCCCCATTGAAACAGCCAGGGGAATAATGGCTGAGAGACACATCTGAAAAGGGGTGGTGTGTGTTCTCACTGGGTTCCTGGTGCTTTGTTTGAATCAGTTTTAGTGGTCAGCAGTGTCACTGCTAATTTCAACAGTTGAAGTTTATGGTGGAAAACATTTAAAAAGTTTGGTCAAGACAGCAGCTTCTGTAAGGCTGAAGTAGTCACTCCAGAAGTAACATACCTTCAGTTGCCTGAGGCTGAGGTAGAAATGGCTGCACCGTGCCCCATGAGACACTGGCCCACGCTGAACGCGGGGCTGCCACAGTGTCCCTCGTCTCCAACAACTGCCAGAGAATGGAGTGTCTTGATTTTCCTCACAGAAAGTCCATCTGCAATGAGAGCGAAATCCGTCATCAACACGTGGCACCCTCTGTGATGAAGGCTGCGTATCAACAGCTGAGCTGTTGGAGGAAGCACCCTAGATTAACCGTGACGACGGGAACACGGAAAGCCTGCACTGGGCAGGGGGTGGGGAGGGGATCCTGTTTTTCCCCTGGAGCTGCCCAGACAGCCACATCCTGCCCAATGACCCCAGGAGCATATGCTTACACAACCATGTTTACCGTGCACTTTCGGGAACGGGGTACTGGCCTTCAGGAGAGCTACCCTGGGTACCGGAAGCCACATCTGAGACTCATCTCTGCAAGTGGCTTTGCTTGCTGGGATGGGCTTGCCTACCTGTGTGTCCACTCCGCTTGGGCGGGAGCCGGTGTCCCGTCTACACCTGTGTCAGCTTGGCGGGAGCCGGTGTCCTGTCTACACCTGTGACTGCTTGGCCACCGTGAGTTGGTGTCCTGTCTATACCCGTGTCTGCTTGGCCTCCGTGAGCTGGTGTCCCGTCTACACCCGTGTCTGCTTGGCGGGAGCTGGTGTCCCATCTACACCTGTGTCAGCTTGGCGGGAGCCGGTGTCCCGTCTACACCCGTGTTTGCTTGGCGGGAGCTGGTGTCCCGTCTACACCCGTGTCAGCTTGGCCACCATGAGCCGGTGTCCCGACTACACCCGTGTCTGCTTGGCCGCCATGAGCCAGTGTCCTGTCTACACCCATGTCCGCTTGGCCGCCGTGAGATGTCACTGGCTTACAAGATCTGAACGAGAGAAACTAGGTGGTGAGCACTGCTGAGGGGCAGATCTGAGCCCCATGGAGTGGCAGGGTGTCATTCTGATCCCCACCTCTGGCCCAGCTCCCTGCTACGCCCTGTGGGGGACGCAGGGGTGGTGCCCACGTTCCTGGTGCCCATGTGGGAATCCTGGTCTCTGCCTGCTCTGTCGTGGCTCTGGCGGACGCCTGCAGAGAGGCAGAATGACCTCTGGCAGGTCTGCCATGCCTGTCCCCTCTCATTTCCTCCCTTTGGGTCTCTGCCTCTCAGACAAAAAACTGAAGCTGAACCTGTCTCTCCAAGTCGGCAAACCCAGCCCCCCCACCCCTTGGCTGTGTGACGAGGAGACCCTGTTCCCCCCACCATAAGTCAGCCCCCTCCAAGGTCCTATGGAACATGGCAACAAGAAAATCTTCCCTTCTTTTTGGACTAGAAAGTGCAGTGTCATCCTATCCTTGTGTGGGCAGCAGGGAGGTTTTGGGAAATTTAAGGGGTGCAGAGAGGTGGATGAGTCACCCAGCCAGCAGTTCCCACGTGTGGACATGTGTGCCAAGGTCCTGTTCTCATGGCATGGTATCAGCTGGAGCGCACTGCATGGTTAAACTCCTCTGCAAGGGAAGCCTGGGGCCTCTTTTTCTCAGCTGTGGTTCTGGCATTGGCAGTGCACGGGAAGGTGAGCACGGGGGTGTGCATGGGCAGGTGTGCACAGGAAGGTGTGCACAGGAAGGTGTGCATGGGAAGGTGTGCACGGGAAGGTGTGCATGGACAGGTGTGCATGGGCAGGTGTGCACAGGAAGGTGTGCACGGGAAGGTGAGCACGGGCAGGTGAGCACAGGAAGGTGTGCACGGGAAGGTGAGCACGGGCAGGTGAGCACGGGCAGGTGAGCACGGGAAGGTGAGCACGGGGGTGTGCATGGGCAGGTGAGCACAGGAAGGTGTGCACGGGAAGGTGAGCACGGGAAGGTGAGCACGGGAAGGTGAGCACAGGAAGGTGTGCATGGACAGGTGTGCACAGGAAGGTGTGCACGGGAAGGTGTGCACGGGAAGGTGAGCACGGGAAGGTGTGCACGGGAAGGTGAGCACGGGAAGGTGTGCACGGGAAGGTGTGCACGGGAAGGTGAGCACGGGAAGGTGTGCACGGGAAGGTGAGCACAGGAAGGTGTGCACGGGAAGGTGAGCACAGGCAGGTGAGCACGGGAAGGTGTGCACGGGAAGGTGAGAACAGGGGAAGGTGTGCACGGGAAGGTGTGCACGGCGACCCCTGGTCAGCCGCCTCTCGACCTTGCCGCTTCCTGGGCTGGCCTTGCTGTCCACCCAGAGCCATCCCGTCGTCTCTGCAGCATCACTCCTGAGACCAGAGTCCCACAGACAGCCTTTCCCAGCCCATGCCCTTTCCTTGCCAGTGCAGTCTGGGGACCAGTCCTGTGCCCCGCAGGCTGTGTGGAGGCTGCTCACAGCCGAGAGCCCCAGCCACCTGCTGGTCCAGAGCCGTCCTCTGGCTGGTGTGCTTTCCAGCCTGGACAGCCCTTGCTGTGTGTTGTTCAGAGCACCCCTCCCTGTCCCCTGCTCCTCTCTGCTCCCTGGGTCCCTGTGGCACTTTAACAGCAGCCGCGAGTTAGACAGGTGGCAGCCGACAGGGTGTGTCTGCTCTAAGAAGTCAGGATGGATAATGCAGCGCTTCTGCCACTGTGTGCCACAGTGCAAACCCTGGCTGAGCCGCAGGCCACTGGCTGGGCTGCAGTGCCGAGAGCCTGTCCGTTGGGACAGTTGCTGGACAAACCTCCACGAAGATGCACGGAACAGCACGAGCCTAGTAACCCTCGGGCCTGCGCTGGGCTTCCCCAGGCTGCAGTACATCTGTATGACCCCACTCCCTGTCCCTGCTGTGTTATCTGACACTCGTGGTCAAATGCTGGTTGGTGGGAAGACTGGCTGGTCCAAACTGTTGGGCCTGATGCCCTGTTGGTCTGTGCTGGTTGCCGTAGGCCTGCTAGGGAGGAGCTGGGCAGACTGTCCCTTGGAATTCTGAGGTCACAGACCACTGGTACCTGAGTTCAAGGTCAAACTCTGAGGGCAATGGTCCTGTGTGGGAGAAATTTCTAGACCAAACACAAGGCCTACAGTGGGGCCGTAGACTGTGCACAGTGGGATCTGTAAGCTCCCGTGAGCCTGTCCTTGGGTCCCGCCACTGCCTGCTGGTCAGCAAGCACTGGCTATGAACATCAACCCAGGGTGTCGCCTCCCCCTGCCCTGCCGCTGCTCTTGCCTCTGGGGTCCTGTGTCCAGATAAAGCCCCGTTGTGCCTGTTCATGGCTGGGGGTCGGCTTGGCTCCATGGCCAGCTCATGGGGCGGGAGTTGCCAGGACCTACCCAATGCCTTGTCCTGCGTTTCCCAGGGAAGGGCGACTAGGTAGCTTCTGGTAGAGCCTGGGTGGCCTGAAAGGCCATAACACAGGACCATGGCCTCCTGTCGCCGGTGCTGCTTCTGGTGGCCTGGGCTTGCTGGCTTGCAGTTCTGCCTCCCCACCCTTGTATTCATTGTAGTGAATTCGAGACTCCTGCACAGCGAGAGAGTGAGCAAGCAAGTATGGGCTTCACAGCCACTGACCTGGGCACACCTGCCACAGCTGGGGCTAGGCCAATGAAGTCAGGAGCCAGGAGCCTCATCTGGGTCCCCCACATGGGCACAGGGGCCTAAGTGTCCAGGTGGGCTTGAGAAGGAAGCTGGCATTGGGAGGTCCTGTGGAGGCTGGGATGGAGCATTTTAATGGGTGGAGGTGGGCATTAATGGCCGCACCCTTCTGTTGACACCCGAATTAAGTTCAGAACTTGGCAGAATCATAATGATGATGAGGAAGCCATGACCACTGCGTCACTCAGCAATTACTCGTGACAACTCCCGTGGACTGGATGCTGGCAGAGGCCCCAGCATGCACTGTGAGGGACCAGGTGTTCCCAGCATGCACTGAGAGGGACCAGGTGTTCCCAGCATGCATTGTGTGTGACCAGGTGCTCCCAGCACGCACTGTGAGGGACCAGGCGCTCCCAGTATGCACTATGAATGACCAGGTGCTCCCAGCATGCACTGTGAGGGACCAGGTGCTCCCAGCATACAGTGTGAGTGACCAGGTGTTCCCAGTATGCATTGTGAGGGACCAGGTGCTCCCAGAATTCACAGTTCATGACCAGGTGATCCTGGCATTCATTGTGAGTGACCCAGTGCTCCCAGCATGCACCATGTGAGGGACCAGATGCTCCCAGCATGTACTGGCCTCTGCTGCCAGTCCTGCTCCCAGTGACCTCACTGGAGACACGGGGCTTAGAGGTGCACTTGTGGAATGTGAGTACAGTCTCAGAGGGAAGCTGCTACTTTTTGGAGGCAGTGTTGGGGCTCCTGCCTTGGCCCAGGAACAAGAACAGCACCCCAAGGTAAATTCAGAACCCAGACGCTGGGGTTGGGGCCAGGGCCTGGGTGTGGGTGTCTAGCTGCCCAGATGCCTCTCATGGCTCTCAGACCCCACCCGCAGGTGGGAGACAGAGGTGAGATCTGGGGAGTCCTGCTATGGTGTTGTTGTGTCCCCCGAGCTGGTGAGACCCTCAGGCTGCTTCCCACCCTTCTAGAGGAGTAAGGGCCTACAGTGACGGCAGAGCTGGGTCACCCAGGTCAGGGCACAGCCTCTTAAGGCAGAGGCTAGGGCCCAGGGGGTGAGGAGCCACTGCTCGGGCATGGTCCTCAGTGTTGGCCTGGAGAGCGTTGGCTTCCAACTCCTTGGAGATGAGTTGCCAGCAGCTGGGTGAGTGGCCGGAGTCCACCATGTCTCCAACTGCAACTGCCCCTGCTGTCCATCTGAACCTCAGGGTTGGGCCCCAGGTCATGCATGGAACATGCCCACCTGCTGTGGCCATGCAACCTGCTGAGGACACACTGGACTGTCAGCGGCCAGCATGGTAGGGCTCTCAGACATAGCCAGTACATGCAGAGTGGCCCCTGAAGGCAGCCTGGAGGTGTACAGACAATATGCTGCCCACTGAGACACCACCCAAGCCCCACCTGCTCAGGCTGGAAGGCAGGTGGCATGGTGACCAGGTAGGGGGTGCTGCCGTCATGTCCAGGTCTGAACGTGACTGCCCTGTCCTGGGGAGTCTGGCTGGGACTCCTGGTGCCGTGGAAGGGATGCTGTGTACAGAGCAGGAGCTGCTGTCGTCTGGGGAGGGCTCGGCCCTGCTTGGTGCAGGCTGACGTGTGTCTGAGTGGCCACGTGTTCCTGCTGGGTTGGGGCTCGCCGAATGCTTGAAGCAGCATTGGATCTAGCCTGTGCTTGGAGTCCCGGCGAGCCTGGCCTGTGCCTCTCCCCCTTGCATTCTTGGCACACTCGGGAGTTCTCCCTGATGGATCCCCTCCTGTCCCAGCCACACAGCACGCTGGGAGCACAGCTCACCAAGGGTCAATGGAGGTGAACTTGGGAAGCAGGTCATGTGGGCATTGGAAGGACGTAGTCTTGCAGCGGCCTGGAGGTGTTCTCGCCAGTGATTTACAGAGTACGGGACAGGCAGGCGTCCAGCGATGGCAGTGGGAACAAGCAGCACTCAGAAGCGTCTTGGTGCACAGCAGGGTAAGCTGCGACCTGAAAGCTGACACCCCACATCGGAGCGTCAGTTGGAGTCCGGCTGCACCACTTCCCTTCCAGCTCCTTGCCAGTGCACCTGGCCCAGGTGCATGGGCCCCTGCACCTATGTGGGAGACTCAGACTTCAGCTTGGCCCAGCCTGGCCATTGCAGTACCTGTGAAGAGAGCCAGTGGATGAAGATCTCCGTCTGTCCTCTGTAACTTGGTCTTTCAAATAGAGAAGCAGATCTCAAAAAACCCGCTCTTACAGAAATACACCCTAGCTCCATCTCTTCCTGTGCCCATTGGTGGCTGTGATCGGCCAACTATTCATTATAAAGCCTCTCATTCCACAGTCTAGGAAACAGGCCTGCAGGCTGCTCCAAGCCCTTCATTGTGCTCTGGGCAGCCAAGGTGCCAGGGGGTCACCTGGCTTGTGGACACAGAGAGCTGCTGCCCACAGGGTGCCGGGGACCCTGCCTGGTTTCTGGCCACAGAGAGCTGCTGCCCACAGGGTGCCGGGGACCCTGCCTGGTTTCTGGTCATGGCGAGCTGCTGCCTGCCACTGCAGGGCTCACCTGAGTCACTGATAGTAACCATGGCAGCTGCAGGGCTGATTTCTTGCAGCCGCTTACCCAGCTTCCACCAGCCCCCACCAGCTCCCTACCCATTCTCCCCATAGCTCAAAGTAGATTCTTCCAGGCTACACTAAAAATTGATGGAATTTTGAACACTTCACTTAAAAGATTTTTATTTGAAAGGCAGAGTTACACACACATGCACACACACAGAGAAAGAGAAAGAGAGAGATATCTTCCATCCACTGGTTCTCTCTACAAATGGGTGCAATAGCTGGAGCTGAGCCAATCCAAACCCAGGAGCCTGGAGCCTCTTACTGGTCCAGCCATGTGGGTACAGGGGCCCAAGGCCTTGGTTCGTCCTCTGCTGTTTTCCGGGACACAAGCAGGGAGCTGGATCAGAAGGGGCAGCCAGAACTTCAAGCAGCGCCCACGTGGAATGCTGGAGTCGCAGCTGGCTCAGCCTGTTGCATGGCATGCGGCTGGCCCAAACAAGCCACTTTAAACTCATGGTTTTATTGTTGACCTGACTTTTTCTAGACAAGAACTGGTGAGGACTCCTAATGTTTCCACGTTGCGTATATTTATATATTGGTTACAGTGTATTTGAGAGGCAGAGGAAGTTTGGGAGCGAGGGAGAAGGTGAGAGCGATGGAAAGCTGGGTCGTGCCCCACACCCGCAGCAGTGGCAGCCAGAGGTCAAGATGGCCTTCTGTACCTCTTGCAGTCCCCATACAGCCCTTTGCGTTTCGGTCCCTTCCCCTGCTCACCCATGGCCTCAGCTACCACCGCTGTCCCTTCACGCCCGTGAGCGTCCTGCGTCCCCGTCCTGAAGCAAAGCCCTTGAGAGTGATGGGGTTCTGGGAGGACCTGCGTGCCCGTGGCACACGGGAGGAGGGGTGCCAGCCCCATGGGGCTCCCTCTCCGGCTGTAGGGCACTGTACCCCACAGCATCCATTGCTGAAGCTGCTCAGGCAGTGAGCGTGAAGCTGGGAGGTGCTGCCTCCATCCTGGTTGGGGGGCCCTTGGGGAGCCTGCGGCACCGGGCCTGGGTCTGCAGGAGGTTCAGGAGCCCCAGGCCTCTGGCCACAGGCGTGGGGTAGCACCTAGACCCAGGCTTTATGTGGTTGTAAATCGCTGTGTCTCTCTCTGGGTTTGATTTTAATTTGGGTAATATTCTTGTTAATAATAACATCTAATTACAACATCCATTAAAAGTTAGTAACATTAATTTAACAGGGGGAAAATCTAATAGAGTTCTTAGAGCAATATTGGCATTTTTCCATTAAATTAATGTTACAAACTTCTAACCGGATGTCGTTAATGTTGAGAATATTAAACAATTAGACCCAGGCCTGTATGGCAAGGCGATGTGGGGGCCCATCTGGGATTCAGTGAAGGTGTCTTCTGGGTCCTTTCATTCACTGACCGTATCCAGCGGGAAGTGGGCTGCCTCGGCGTCTGGCAAATTCCATGGGGATGACCAGCTCCCGGGGCTGGGAGGACTTAGGGGACACTGTGGTTGCATGGTCTCTCCCAGTGCCCTCAGGGTCCTGGGTGTGCTCACACGGGCAGCCAGGGCATGGGTGTGGGGATGGGTGTTGCTGTGCACACTAGCTGCCATGTTGTGAAGGTGGAAGGCCCTTGGGTTCCGGCTGGGGCTGTGAGCTTTCTGAGCTGTCCTGTGTGGCCAGCACTGCTGGGCTTCCCACCGGTTCCTTAGCCCAGGGGACAGCATGGTCTGCAGGTCCTGGGATGGGGTAGGGTGGGCCTGTGGCCATCAGGACGGGGGGGAAAGACATTTGAGCCTCTTGCAACAGTCTGCCATGGCATGTATTGCTGAGCGCTGAGCTGGGCTGTCTCCAGCTGGGGTGAGGTTCATGCTTGGCACAGGGCAGCACCCACATGGTCCCCAGAAACCCACCTCCTCCAAGACAGCCACGCTTGGCCCAGCCCAGGGCAGCCTGCGCAGGAAGAGCCCACGTCCTTTCTGAAGTGCTCGCCTGTTTGCAGAGCTGAGATTCAGCATGTGCAGACAACATGCACACAACATATGCATGTGTGACAGGCACACATGGCTCACACAGACGCTTTGGCAATGTACTTGTCCGAAGAGCTTGCCTGGGTGTTTGCAGAGCTGAGCTTCTAGCTACTGCAGGCACATGCATGTACACACACACGAACCGATTGGGGTGCGGCCCCTGCAGAGGGCAGCCAGGACTCTGGTGTGAGCCTGACAACAAGGCGGCAGGCAGACAGATGTGTCCACACAGCAGCCCTGCCCTCTGCTGGCTGTGTGAGAATGGGGCCTCAGTTTTCTTGTCTGAGTAGTGGGGGCTGAGGTAGCACCTTGGAGAGCTGGCTGACGGGTAGGAGCTGCTGTTAAGCCCTTTATCGTGCCTGAACCGACGGCTCCGTGTACTCCAGCAGACACGAACTGAAGGGGTCGGGAAGGGTTGGCTCCCCCGAGCTTGCCAAACCGATGACCTTAGTTGGCAGGCCCCATGGAGGCATCTGGGCTGCTTGTCTCACAGTGGCCTCTGAGTGCCTGGCTCACGGATGGACATGTGTGCACCTGACGGGACTCCGTGGGGTGGGCAGGTGTAGCATGTGGGGACACAGCTGGAAGTGAGCACACAGGAGTGTGCTTCCCTGAGCGTGGGCTATAGAGGGAGAGCACCGCCGGGGGTCAGAGCCAGTGTCAACACCCGCTTCGGAGCCGGGGCTGGACATGGGGATGGCCCCTGAAGCACATGCCAGGGCCAGTGCTCAAGGTTCAGTCCACGATGCCTGGGCATGGGCCTTGCCACCCCTCCCGCAGACGCCCTCTTGGGGGTCTGCTTGTCATGGTGCTGGGGTGCAGAGGAGTGTTCTTGGGGTCCCCTCCCAGGGGCAGATGCGAAGGCCACTGATGGGGACACTGGATGGTGGCAGTGGGGGCATGGAGCCTGTGTGAGGTGGATGCCTGGGTCCTAGTGTCCACCCTGCTCTGTTCTCTGCCTGATCCATGGCTTCCCACGGAAGGACACTCCCTCCGCTGGGGTTTCTCCAGGGCTGCTACACTCATTTGCAGTGACCAAGCGTCCTCTGAACTGCTCCTAGTTTACTCAGCCAGAGTCCCTCGCTGACATGCATGCACAGACCATGGACACGGCTGGCAGCTTGCTGGGCCCAAGCGAGGGTGACTCCTGCAGGATAAACTCTGCATAATCTGCCCATGTCTGCCTGCCAGCTTGCAGGACTGCCACAGGCAGGCTTGGGATTTTCTCAGGGCCAAGTCCCATCCGACAGGTGCTCACACTGTTTGGGCGCGAGGCCTCCTGGACTCCCACCAGGAATGACTGATTCAATGACACTTCCTGGAGGCCAACAAACCCCAGTGTAACCAGGGGAGGTGGCCAGTGAGGAACCCCTTATGCCTAATGACCTGGCACGTGGCTCCTGCCACTCGGGGGAACCACAAGAGGTGCAGTGTCCAGGAGTGGCTCCTGGGGAGGCATGAGACAAACATGTTTGACTCCTGGGGCGGAGCTCCTGGGGTCGCCGTGTGTCCCCCACCGCTTTGGGTCCTGTATCCAGTGGTGGAAGTTGGCTCGTGCCCCCTCAGCGTGGACGCTGACTGCTCCTTCTGGCTTTCCTCATTGGGCCCAGCTGACATCAGCAATGTGGTGGACAAAGACCATTCCCTCATTTGTCCTAATGGGTCCTAAATGCAGGAGGAACTGGGGATGTGGCCAGGGTGTGCTGTGGGCACATACATGTGTACATGTAAACCCGGTGTGTAATGTGTTGCCTGTCAAACAATGAAAGTGTGCAGTGGCCCATCGCTTGTCTCAGGGTGGCCAGTGCCATGATGTAATGCCCTTCAGGCGGTCATGCTGTAAGCTGAGTGTACTTTGCGGGATTCACGTGTGTGTCCGAGGTATGGCCAGGAGCAGGCCGACTGGCGCTGGCATTCGGCAGACCCGGCCTGCTTCTGGTTCAAAGAGTAACAGAGGAGTTATTATGCTGAGTATTGGAGGGAAAACGTCCCGGGGGAGCTTTCACCAAAGTTGCTCTGTAGTGCTTGGGGTGCCCGGGCTTAGGGACGGCTGCCCTGAGTGCTTCCACTCCTGCGGGTGGGCAGGGGCACTCCAGCTGCCATGCGCTGCAGGCTCTCCTCCACTGTCTGGGAAGCTGCCTACGTCTGCCTTCGCTCAGCTCTTCAAATTCTCATTAGTGGAGGTTTGCAGGAAGTGAGCTCGTCAGGGACCAGGGTTGCACTTCCCCATCGCTTTCATTGCAACCGTTACACTTCTGTGTTGCCATTAAACACGTGCCTTCCCTTGCCCTCCGTCCCCTGCCGTGGAAGCCCAGCGGCCAGCTGTCCTGCGGGTGGCAGGCTCAGGGTCCCAGCAGTACGGGTTGGGGTGATGGGTGGGTTGGTGGTGAGGAGGCCCCCATGGACTCGGGGCAGGTGCCAGGCAAGCTGCCTGGGTGTGGCTGAGGGTCCTTCCGGGGGTCTGTACAGATCTTGCCCACTGTGAGGTGGGCAGAGCCAGGCACTTTGGGGTCCCTGGGTGACAGGCATTGGCCACTGGGCGCCCCTGGGTTGCCCGGCTCCTCTGCTTTGTTCCAGCTTCCTGCTCATGCTGACCGTGCAAGGCAGCAGACAGCCCCAGTACTAGCATCCTCGCCACCTGCATGGGAGGCCTGGATGGGGCTCCTGGCTCCTGGATTCCACCAGGCCCAACATGGGCCGTTGTGTGCATTTGCGGGAGTGAACCAGTGGGTGGACCATCCTGCTCTGCTTCTTGTCCTGTCAAGTAAAATGAAAGCAAAGAAGTTAGAATGTTTGCCACCCGCCACAAGAACTCATTCTGCACTGAGCCAGTACCAGCTGGAGGCAGGTGGTCTTGGGAGAGGCACTGAGCCATAGGCACCAGGGGACCAGCGGTGCAGCTGGCCCGGGAGTCTGGGCTGGGCATGGGCATGCAGGGAGCAGGTGACACAAGTGCCAGCCGGGCATCTCAGCAGCAGGCAGCCTAGCCCACATCACGCCACATGCAGGGACGTCCTGTGCTTTGGAACTGCTGTGTGGGGGCCCAGCGAGAGGCTGTGATGTGGACACAGGCACACCAGGGGGACTCCGTGGAGTTCCAGCCCCTTCACCGCTGCGTGGCAAGGACCTGCTCCCCCGGCCTCCCACACGCCTGTTTTCCCTCAGCAGGTGAACACAAACTGAGAACAGGGCAAGTAACAAAAGCAACAGCACCGTCTGACCTCCAGGCCGATATCCCTGCCCTCCAAGAGGACCATTGCGTCCTTGGCTGGGGGAGTCTGTCCATGGATTTGGCAGCTGCCAGTTGGCAGCCACAGGCAAGGAAGTGGAGGCCTCTATTGTGGGCACTACCCCACTGCAAGCGGCTGGTTTACGAAGATGGTGAAGGGATGAGACTCCCGGGCGTTGAGTTTGTTGGTTGCTGTTGGCAGATCACTGGCCAGCTTCTGGCCCTTACCAAGAGTTCTCAGCCATCGAACAGAGGGAAGGTTGGGTTCTGACCCTGTGGTGGAGCCTGGTGTGCACATGTGTGTGCTGCGCCAGTGGCTACAGGGGCTCACGCTTGGCAGAGGTCACCTGTGCTACTGGTGTGTGTTTCCTGTGCTCTACTTGCCCACCTGTGCTCCTGCCCACCTGTGCTCCTGCCCACCTGTGCACCTGCCCACCTGCCCACCTGTCCACCTACCCACCTACCCACCTGCCCACCTGTGTACCTGTGCACCTACCTGTCCACTTGCCCACCTGCCTACCTGTGCACCTGCCCACCTGTCCACCTGCTCACCTGTCCACCTGCTCACCTGTCCACCTGTCCACCTGCCCACCTGTCCACCTGTCCACCTGTCTACCTGCCCACTTGCCCACCTGTCCACCTGCCCACCTGTGCACCTGTGCACCTGCTCACCTGCTCACCTGTCTGGCCACCTGCCAGCCTGCTTACCTGGGCACCTTCCCACATGCTCGCTCATCTGTCTACCTGCCCACCTGTGCACCTGTCTACTTGCCTGTCCACTTGCCAGCCTGCTCACCTGTGTATCTGCCCAGCTATCCACCTGCTACCTTCCTGCCTGCCCACTTGCCAGCCTGCCCACCTGCCCGCTTGCCCATCAGTGTACCTGCCCACCTGCCCATCGGTGTACCTGCCCACCTGCCTGCCTGCCTGCCTGCCCGCCTTCCACTGCCTTTAGAGGTGAGGAGAAATGGTGGCCGCCAGCTGTACTGTCTCGCACCCAGCTCGTCTGTGTCTGCTCACCTTCCCTTGGATTTAGGGAGTCATCAACAGACTAGGTTCCCCCTCTCAGAAGGTTCCAGAAGGCCCCCCTTTTTATGGAATCCTGGCAGTCAGTGTGACTTCTTGCCTCCAAATCTAGTGTTTCATTCTCTTTTTGTCAGAATTCTTTGTTGTCTTAAGTATGCCTGTGCTGAAAAGTGCTCCCAAGTCAAAACTTTCACTTAAACCTTGAGGTTTTTGGTTTCTTATGGCTTGAACCTAGGCTGTGACTTAGAGTTAAGGAATCAAGTGTTTTTTAGTCATTCTATTTCACATTCTCTTGATATACTACTTTTTAATACTTTGAGGTTTATGAGTTTTTTCATCTGTATGTCTAGTGAAAGGCGGGCGTGGGTCAGTGATGGTGAATTGGGCTTCAGCACAAATTTTAAAAGAGGCAAGCCACAGCCTTGGGGTGTTGTGCCTGGAGATTCTGGAATGTTCAGCCTGCAGGGATGACTCGAGACTTGGGCTGGGTTGAGGCCCCCCAAACCAGGTCAGCTGCATGGCTCAGGGAGTGTGTGTGTGTGTGTGTGTGTGTGTGTGTGCAGAAACAGGTCAAGCGCATGAGTAAACAATTGGAGTGCACTTCAGAGGCTGTTACAGGGTGGGCACAATTCATTTTAAAATCATACTGAAGTGTTCTTTCGTCTGGACTCCTGGCTCATTTAACGTACGAGAGCATCAGGAATCATCGGCTTTGCACAAATGAAGCTCTTTCTTCCCAGTTCGCAGTGTGCGTGTTCGTCCCTCCTCTTTGTAGACCAGGAGATCGTCTCTGGTTGCTGCCACGGCACAGTGAACCACCCGTCTGCCTCTCCTCGGGCCTTTGTCAAGCTCCTGGCACTCCTCCCCACAGCCCTGCCTGGGGCACTCCTGGGACACCTGTTTCTCTTCTTTGTCTTTCCTCTTTCTCTCTTGTCTTGTGGGACAGTCACTCATTTGTTTTATGACAATTCTTTCAAAATGGCATATGACACGATCTTAGTGTTTGTGCTTGAGGGGGACGGACAATAAACAGGAAAAGTTTCAAATGTTCTTTGGGAAGGGCATTCTCCTGGGATGAGTTAACATCCGGGTGCTTGGCTGTGCTCAGGTGCAAACAGCTTCTGGGAAAGTCCCTGCAAAGGCCGCCATGCTGTGGAGGTGTGCGTGTGTGCTGTCTGGACAGGCCAAGACACGGTGTGTGTTCCTGATTAGACAACGGGTGGTGATGGGAGCAGGAAAAGACAGCAGCTCGTCCGTGATGCTGTGTGCCAGCTACTCACAGCTCCACTGGTAATGACACACAGGATCTCCTGCCACCACTCATGCTGTGTCTGAGACCAGAGGCATCTCCAAGGCTATCACCAGCACAGGCACGATGGGCCCTGGCCCTCGAACCCTGGGAGGAAGGCGTGTGGAGGCAGCTGCTTGTGGATCTCAGTGGCAAGGCTTGGCGGGCAGCATGGCAGCTCATTCCAGAGCTGGCTGGTACCTTGTGTCTGTTGTCACTGCGTGCTCTGGAATGGTTCTGGCCAGGAGAGCCAGCTTGGCACTCGCCCTCACTGCGCGCTGTGGGAGCGAACCAGCAGATGGCGGATCTCTGCCTCTCCCCTCTGCCTCTCCCTGCAGCTCTGCCTTGCAAAATAATGCCTCTGTGCCTGGAATCTTTGGTTTTCAGGGTCAGGCATTCCCTGGTTTCTCTTACCGTGGGAATGTGTGGGTGACTGGTGCTGTGGTGTGAGCTTGTGGAGGCCCCAGGTTCCATGGTGGCTACATGAGCAGCCTGGCTGGGGGCAGGTTCCAGGGTCGGGGCTTGTGGGGTGGACGCCGCCCAGCAGGACACGGCCCTTCCCATCAGCTTCATTGTCCCACTGGGGACCTTTGGGTGTAGGTGGAACTCGTTGCCGGTCTGAGTTGTGGCTTGGGCAAGAACTTTCCGGGACTTTTCTCTCAGAGTTGTGGCTGCACATGCAGTTCCATGAGCGTGTTGTTCTCAGCATCTACATGAATCCTCTGAGTGACCCAGCCTTCCTGCTTCTATCTTTTAAAAAGACTATTTCAAAAATCATTACTGGAAAGGAAGATTTTACAGTAAGAAGGAGAGACACCAGAGAAAGCTCATCTGTCTGCTGATTCTCTGCTCAGCTGCCTGCGGCAGCCTGAGCTCCGCACCTCTCCAGCCCCCCTCCAGCCCCCTTCCAGCCCCCCTCCAACCCCCCTCCAGCCGCGTGGCCATGGGCGTGGCCATGGCCAGCCGGCCCCTGCTCCCTCTCAAGCACTTGGCAGGAAGGAGAATGCGGATTTGGAGCAAGCCCTCCCCTGCAGAGCACAGGGGCCCCCAGGGCGGTTCAGCTGCGCTCTCCACGGCCTCCCTGCTCTATGGCAGCTTTGCTGGAGGTGGCGTTCATCTCCCCTGGAGCTGACCTCACTCTGGGGGTGCAGCCTGAGCGCCCGTGGAGGCCCCGTGGCTCTTAGAGGTGGGGACTGGCGATTTCTGACCCACCTTTGTGAGCATCTCAATTGGCACGCTCTGGTCCCATGTGTGCACGTGTGTGTGGGTGCTTGGGTGGCGAGTGCATCCCGTCTTGAGACGGCAACAGTAAACGGCAGAGCCGTCAGGAGCACTTCTGGCCATGCTGCAGTTGCTGAATTTTCTAGCACGAAGTAACACCCAGAGCACAGCACCTTTGAGATTTGAACTCACTGTCTAGACTCAGTTTCGGAACTCAAAGGACTGCCTTTGCTAGCTGAGGCTCGGTCACGTGCCCCGCCCGGCATCAGCTGTGAGCAGGAGGCCGCTTTCCTGTACCACCAAGGGCGAGTCCTAGCCCTTACCTTCCACTGTGTCAGAGGCTCCCGGTGCTCCTGGTGCGCCCCGCCAAGTGCCTCCTGAGAGGCGGGGAGGCCTGCTCACTTCACCAAGGATGGTGTAGCTGTAGTCCTTAGGAAGCAGAGCCCCAGCGGCTGTCAGAGCATCAGGGAGAGCTCTGAGCCGCCCTTGTAACCACCCACGTCGTTGTCCCCAGGGGCCAGCCTTCCTGGGCCTCCCTAGCTTTCTGTGGGGTAGGAGTCCCTTGCACACACGAGCTGATTGCACACAGAGGCTCGCGTGGCCCCCTGCGGTCCAGACCTCTTCCTTACACTGTCAGTTCGGCAGGCACATGAAAAGGGAACCCCAGGGCTTCACTAATCCCAGAGAAGGACCAATCCTGGTTGTCCTCAAACCGTCCGGAACGATGGAACATGAGGGAGCCTTCAGGGCTGTTCCGCGAGGCCAGCATCACCCACTCCACAACCACAGAGGGCCATGAGTGTGGAGCCACGAGCCTCAACCAGATCCCAGCAAGCTAAATCCAGCAGCAGATCAGCGCGCGTCCACCTGGACCAAGGGCCACACTCCAGGGATGCATGAATGGGCAACAGGCACCGGTTGATGAACACGACACACACATTCCATCCTTTAAAAGTCCTTCACCGGAACGCAGGACCAAAAGCCATACGATTATCTTGATAGATCCAGGGAGCGCATCTGATAAATGCAACAGCTTTTCAGGGTAAAAAGCCTTGTGCTAGGAGTACATAGCTCCACAATCCAGGCAACACATGACGCGCGCAGCCGGCGTCATCTCAAGTTGGGGAAGGCTGGAAGCATTTTCCAGTAAGACTTGAAACCAGACAAGGATGCCAGCTCTCACCATTACTATTCAATATAATTCTGGAAGTTATAGCCAGAACCATTAGGCAAGAAAAAGAATTCAAAGGGATACAAATTGGAAAGGAGGAAGTCAAATTATCCCTGTTTGCAGATGACAAGATCCTTTATACAGGGGAACCAAAAGACTCCATTAAGAGACGGTTGGAACTTGTAAGAAAATTCGGCGAAGTTGCTCGATACAAAATCAACAACAGAACTCGGCAGCGTTCTTACATCCCAACAATGCCCTGGCCGAGAGTGATCTTCCACTCTGTCCGCAGCAGTCCCCAGATGAAGTGAATTCACCAATTACAAAGCATGATTGAAATGGAGACAGCACCATGAACTGGAAGAAATAGCATCGCCCGAGGGTTCATGCGGCCCAGAGCTTCCAGATCAACGCAGTCCCAGTCAATATACCAAGGATGTTTTTCACAGATCTGGGGAACAAAAAAATCCTAAAATTCATCTAGGAACACAAAAGCTCCAGTAACCACGCAGTCTTTGACAATGAATCATAATACTTGCTTTCAAGACAACTACAGGGCTTTTTATAATCAAAACAGCCTGGTGTTGGCACCAAAAACAGGCGTGTGGCGCAATGGCACCGATTAGAGACCCCCAAGTTATTGTGCACATCAGTAGCAGGCTGGTCTTTGACAAACGAGCTAAAACCATTCCCCGGAGAAAGGAGTGTCTTCGGTGGATGGCGTTGGGGGAAACTGGGTTTCCACGTGCAGACCTGATACTCCACACAGACATCACCTCCCATAGAGCCAAGATCTAAACCCAAGACCTGAGACTTTGAAGTCACTGGTGGGCATATCCTGCCAGAGCCTGGCCAGGAGGGGCCGCTTGGCTGAGATCGTAAATGCACAGACTATAAAAGCAAAACTAGACAAGCTGAGCCAGTGACTTCGAGTTGCGCGTGTGTGTGCAGTACAGTTCCTTGGTGTCAACGGCCCTGTCTTCCTTGCTGGGCGGCCCAGGCATGGGCTGTGCCCAGGTCGTCTCGCCACCACCCTGGAGGTGCCAGAGTTTATGTATCACACATCAGGCTGCTTTGAACACTCATGGCAGATGTTACACACTTATGTGAAGGGCAAAGTGATGAGAGTGAGAGTAGAAGAGAGATCTTCGCCCACTGGTGCACACCCAGATGACCACCCTGTGGACCAGGTCAGGCTGAAGCTTGGAGCCAGGAATTCCACCCTGATTTCCTGCGTGGGTGCTGGGGCACCCCCGGGCCGTCGGCTCTGCTTTCCCAGATGCCTCAAACACAGCAGCTGGATTGGGCCTGGTCCCTTGCTAGGTGTCTGCTGTTGCAAGTGGCTGTTTAACCCCCGCGCCTCTATGCCGCCTCAGGAGCCCAAATCGTTGCTTCGATGGGGTTAAAAGTCCCCCGCACCATGGCAGGTTGTAGGGGAAACTGATTTCAGACTGTGAGGACACCAGCAGCTTGTTCCCAGCACAGCTGTCACACACTCCCTCTGGCTGTGGAGCGAGAACCAGGCTCTGTGCTTGCAGTGCCCGGTTTAAATCCTGAGGGCTGCGGAACATAAGACCACACCCTTCTTTATGGAAATCTCTGTGAAACTCATTTCCCAGTCGGGGTTTCCTTGGGGCTTGGAGCTTTAAGAGTGCTGGGCTTCTGGTATCCCGCTGGGCAGAACTGACCACTGTGTTGTGGCTTTTCACCTGAGATGGCGCTCTCTACAGTGGGGTGTCTTCCTCCACTCCTGCTATGGGGGTGGTCTACAATTTTCTTCAAGGTCTGCAGTTGATTGCATATGTTATTGCTGCTCATTGGATGAGTCTATTACTGGTTTTTCCTTTAGACGGTGGCCAAGGTGGATTCGCTTGAGCTCATGGCCATTGTTTATGAGTGTGTATGGTATGTTTTCAAATACTGAGCGACCTTAGCTATCCATTTGGCATATAATTCTCTTATATTAGAACCGACTTCTTATAGCAACTATTTTGCAGCTAAATTCATGAGATAAATTAGCCTAAGACTTTTTTCCTTTTTGAATTCTTTTGTGTGGTTTTGGTTCATAGTGTTCCAGAGTGCCCCCTCCTCTGTATTCTAGAGCAGATTTCATAGAACCGAGGTCAGTTATGTTTCTAGACACTTTCAGGATTCTCCAGTGAAGCCACCTTGGCCTTGAGGCTTGCCTCCTCGGCTGAGTGCTGGTGAGCCCTGCCTCCTCGGCTGAGTGCTGGTGAGCCCTGCCTTTCTCGGCTGAGTGCTGGTGAGCCCTGCCTTTCTCGGCTGAGTGCTGGTGAGCCCTGCCTTTCTCGGCTGAGTGCTGGTGAGCCCTGCCTCCTCGGCTGAGTGCTGGTGAGCCCTGCCTCCTCGGCTGAGTGCTGGTGAGCCCTGCCTTTCTCGGCTGAGTGCTGGTGAGCCCTGCCTTTCTCGGCTGAGTGCTGGTGAGCCCTGCCTTTCTCGGCTGAGTGCTGGTGAGCCCTGCCTTTCTCGGCTGAGTGCTGGTGAGCCCTGCCTTTCTTGGCTGAGTGCTGGTGAGCCCTGCCTTTCTCGGCTGAGTGCTGGTGCCCTGGAGTTTAATGGGGGTGGGGAGGACTCTGCGAGTGAGTGGCTCCCAGGGCCTCATCTTTAAAACATTTACACTTCTGTCAATATTTCCAGGGTTTGTAATTTTGGTTTACTGGAAGACTGGATTTTTTTTTCATTATTTTCCCTATTTCTTTTTCTAATCCCATTGGTTTCTGCAATTTTCTTTGTTTTCTTTCTTCTGCTTGTCTTGGCTCATTTTGATCTTCCTTTTCTAGTTCTTGCTGTTGGAACTTAGACTGTTTTGATTCGAGACTGTCACTGTTTTGGGCACTGCACTGCCCACGGGGCCTGGTCTGGGGGCACTGCACTGCCCATGGGCCTGGTCCAGGGCACTGCCACTCCCCTGCCCAAGGGGTCTGGTCCCTCCTCTGTCCAGCATGCTGTGTCCTGGCACCTGCTCTGCATCTGCTGGAGGCACAAGAATGGTTCTCCACAAACAAGTGCAGGCGGTGATGACCACCCACACTGGCCCCTGGGCATCACATGCTGTGTGGGAGCCAAGCTTGGTGTCCTGGAGATGTCCAAGCCCACTTCCCCTGGGATCTGGTCCCAGAGAATACAGGGAAGGAAGAGGAGAGATGAGGCCAGGAAGGAGGAAGGAGCCTTCAGCACCCTGTGTGACTGCTTTAGGCTGCAGAGCAGAGCCCGTTACCCAGCAGTGCCAACCACGGAGGACACACCAAAGCAAGACGGCCCTGCCCAGTGCTCATTGTGTGTGTCAAGAAGCAAATGGCTGTCGACATGCTAGACATCGGCTGGCAGGACCCAGCAGCCCTTCTGGACGTCCTTCCGGGGTCTGGAGGTGGGACTTGGGGAGCCTACACTCTCCACCGTGACCTCGTGCCCCACACACAGCTGACACAGCCCAGGATGGGACCTTGGCTGCAGGCTGCACCCACTCTCCAGGAGACAACCTCTCCAGGCCATGAGTGAAACCGTTTCGGGTACCTTCTCTGAACCCCCTGTTTGCCCTTAAAAAAGGTTGGAACTAGTTAGTCTCATTATGGCCAATTGCGCCAACGGCAGTGATTTCTCTGAACTAACACTCCTCAGTATGGCAGTGAGCAGTAACACCTGCCCACTGACATGATATTAGCTTGGAAAGCAAAATTTATGTTTAAACAATTACCGATTTTAATTACCCTTCACAGACCAGGTGGAGGCGCTGACATCAATGTAAATTTTATTTAACTTGAAAAACTGTGGAGTAGGGGAACCACAGCCCAGTTTTCCAAACTCCTACCACTGTGATCATTAAAATGCAATTTGCATTTTCTTCATGGAATTTCCCAATGACAGGTTAAATCCCTCAGTACCCAATGGCAAGTTCTGCAGGAAAAATTCTAACAGTCACAGGTAAATTTTAACAACTATCAGTTGCTGAATAATTGTTAATGAATTGCCACGTCTATTATTTTCATAGTTTCATTCCCTTACTCTGTGAATTAATAAATTAAATTTTAATCTGTGTTGAACTTACGATTTCCATATTTCTTTGGGAATTTCTCCAACCAAATTACTGGCAAACTTTGTGACTTGAGGGACAATTACTGTCCTTTATCTAGAATACGTTAAACCGACATTTACTTGAATGGAAAGCTGCCATTTCCCTGGCATTCTGAATGTTGTTATTTCGTGGGCCTCACTCTCCCGCTGTCCAGTGCTGGTTTATGTGGAAGAGCTGGCCGTGTTCTTATCAGAGCAGACTTCGGTTGGTGGTGGTAGTGGTATTTATCCACTTAGAAGTGCCGTAGTGGCCTAGCGGCTAAAGTCCTCACCTTGAACACCCCGGGACCCCATATGGGCGCCGCTTCTAATCCCGGTGGTCTCACTTCCCATCCAGCTCCCTGCCTGTGGCCTGGGAAAGCAGTGGAGGACGGCCCAAAGCCTTGGGACCCTGCACCCGTGTGGGAGACCTGAGCTCCTGGCTTCAGACTGGCTCAGCTCCGGCTGTGGCGGTCACTTGGGGAGTGAATTATCGCACAGAAGATCTTCTTCTCTGTCTTTGTAATAAAAATGAATACATCTTAAAAAAAAATAAGTGGGGAGCTGGCCTGACTTTCTCCTTCTATCTCTGGGCTCCTTGTCGATTTGTCTTGTCTTAAAGCCCGGGCCAGGACTTTTCGGAGGAGCACCCATGGTTGGCCCTTGGAAGTGGGGAGACACCCTGTCCTTCCTGTGACCTGTGTGGCCTGCAGGCCCAGGCTCACCCTGTTTCCCTTGTGGGAGTGGTTCTCTTCAGTCCTTGTTTGTGTGCGGGGTTTTGTCAAGTGGTGCAGTCCTGTGACAGCACTGCCTGAGCGACCTTATCCCCAGCACGGAACTTGGCCTGTCCCTGACACTACCAGTGGCAGCTCTGACAGCTAAGGCCGTGGCACACAGTGTCTTCCAGGGTAGCTGCGGTTCTGCCTATCGCCAGAGATGTGTCAGCTGTGTCCCCAGTGCTGCACCCCAATAACATGAGAACAGATGGTGAAGTGACAGCAACTTGTAAGGTGGTGTGTCCCCCACCATCTGCGGATGCACATCGCGGGTGGGACTTCGTGTCTGTGACAGCATTACTAAGATCACCGTCCGTTCAGGTGTGTGATTGTTCCCCAGGGTCTGCTCCATCAGCTAACTTTATTTCCCACAAATGACGAAGAACCTGTCAGCATGTCAAGTCTTCCGCCTTCGCACTGACTCACCTGCTCGCCTGCGTCCTCTGCCCGGGACATCTGCTCTTCCATCTTTCCATGCTCGCCGCAGACAGCGAGGAATAATTCAGCTTGGCGGTAGACAGGTGTCCCACACCTGTCGCCACCACTTAGCTGCACTAAGGTGGATGGTGGGGGAACAGCCACCGCCAGGCTTCGGGCTGGCCTGTTGAGGCTTTCTAATAGGGCAGGCGCCTTCTGCCATCCTGGGGCCGGCTCCGGGGCCCAGGGGTGCGTGGTTGGGCTGACCACTTCATGGAAATGGACTGCCGGGCACAGACACACGCACAGTCCCTGGCAGTCTCCGAGGTAATCAGGAGCTCTTTGTTGAAGCTGTTCCTGACAGGCAGTTGCTTGCTGGTGATGTGGCTGCATCATGAGCCCTGTGAGGGACCTGCCTTGAGGTGGCAGGCACAGCCCTGGACCTTCCTGATCTCCAACCCTGCACAATTTCCACCAGGAGCAATGGTTGCCAGGCACGGTGAGGTCTGAAGGATGCAGGTCTGTCCATGTCATTTCTAAGTGCATTTTCCCCCATCTTGAGGGGAGCTCTGGAAGTGAATATACTTATGTTCTAAGTTTAAATTCAATGAACTGCAACTTTTCTGGTTGGGCGGCAAACAGCTTCCGGCGCAGCCTCAAAACGCAAGAGCCAGCGAGGTCAGGGTTTCACGGTTCTCATCTTGACTCCTAAATATTTCAGGTTTCATAGGCAGTGAAATTAAAAATTAGTGATTTCCACAAAGCTGCAGACTTATCTAACCCTTCGCATGTTAAACACATGTTTTCACGACTTTTCTAGAAAACAGCACGTGTCGAAGTGTTTGTCCTGTGCATGTTACTGCACTGCAGACCAGGGAGATCGGGGCCACGCTGGCTGCTCCTGCCAGGCTGCTCCTGCACGCGCTCCTCGCCCTGTGGCCGCGCGGTGGGTCGGGCTTCGCTGATTGCACTGTACTCGCTTCCAGAAGCAGTGAGGCTCAGGCAGAGCTGTCTCCTTACGTGTGCTGGCGTCAGGCATACCCTCCACACCGTCTGTGTGCTGGTAGCTTCACTCTGCCTGCTGGAGGGGATGGCTGGGGCTTGGGGAGCCCCTTCCTTGAGACCTCTGGGTGGAATATGAGTGTCAAGGCCCCTGAGACGAGGAGCAAGGCAGAAAAGGCTGTGAATGGGAGTGCTTGTCAGCCTGAGCTGTGTCCCCACTGTCCTGTGACGGGAACAGGATTGCAGAGGATCCCTGGGCTGAAAACCACCTGATGGAACCTTCCAGCCCAGAACACTATGGGGGGGGGGCTCCAGGTGCCCCCAAGCCCAGAACACCATGGGCATCCCCAAGCCCAGAACACCACGGGCATCCCCAAGCTCAGAACACCTACGGGGGGTGGGGACTTCAAGCACCCCCAGCCCAGCCCAGAACACCTACTGGGGAATTTCAGGCTCCCCAAGCTCAGAACACTATGGGGGACTCTAGGCGTCCTCAGCCTCAGGACAACCCATCCAGCCTTTCTACATCAGCAGGCAGATGTCAAGGCCAAGACCACGTCAGTGCCTGGCGACTCCTCAGGGGTTCTCAGTGGACACACATGGATGTGACCACACCTGCACCTGAGCCTATGTGGAAGCCAACTCTTCCACTCGAGGCTCTCAGTGGACATGTGTGTAGGTGACCACACCAGCGCCTGAGCCTGCGTGGATGCCAACTCCCTCAGGGGCCCTCGGTGGACACGCGTGGTGCTCTGCTGAGCTACTGGGAAGCAGGACTGAGGTCTGAGGATGTTACATTTCTTGAAGGAAATGAATGTTTGCTAAGCAGGTGGCCAGTGAGGAGCCATGCTTGAATCTGCCCGGTTTTCTTGGCATCGATTCTGTTCCCTCCTGCTTCCTGCCCCATGCTCTGCTCATCCCCCCCTTTCCTCTGTGCCTCTTATCCCCCTCCCACCCCTCCTGGCCCCAGCCCTCTGGGACTCACCGATTTCCAGCGGCTCCTTCAGTGGGTTCAGAGGCTGCCTTGGACCTGCTGTGGAGCCCTCACAGCTACCCTCCTGGCTCAGGGGGCAGGGGAAGTGGTGGTCCCACCTAGGACGAGGCTCTCACGTCCAGGCAGAGCAGAGCGATGTCTGTCACTCTCTGGTTTCTGCATGACTTAACTTCGTGGTGTGCCAGGTTTTCATGTCCGGAGCGCGGCTGTGTGGAGCTCCTAGGTGGCCTGTGCAGTGTGCCTGCCATCGATGGCAGACTGAGGGGTAACGGCGGCTGCTGAAAACCTGGAGACATTGGGAAACTTAGGGATCCACACGGGAGCCTCAGGCACTCTCAGCCACTCTGTCTGACTCCCATGGCCCCCCAACAGTGTGTTTCCTGCCCTGTTCCACGCTGTGGCAGCTGCCGCGGCCCTGTGGCCAGCGTGCCCTGGGGGTCCGGCTGCAGAGCGTGGGGTCTGGCAGCAGAGGCGCAGGTGGGCAACCCTTGAGTTCTCACCAGTACCGCCGGAGTACTTTTTAGGTTCTGTTGTTGTCAACAGAATATCAAACACTAACAGTTCCTCTCCCACTGTAAAATATAGAAATTCTTACAGTGAAAGAAAGGTAGCAAAAAAATACAAAAACCTTTCCCGCTGGTTTATGTTGTCTTCCCAGTTGGAACTTTCTTGGAGAAGAAAATGGGATGTTAAACTGAGACCCAAACTGGGCATTTTTAAAACAAGCAGACGTGCAAAGCTCTGGTGAACCAAGGCAGCTCTGGGCCCTGCAGGCGGAGGGCAGGCGCTGGGCCTTTGGGGCTGTTTTCACGGCTTCACTCAGAAGACCAGAGCCAGCCTCTGGGAGGAGAAAGCAAGGACCGACTGAGCCTGTGGGAGTCAGGAGGGTCTCCAGGACCCAAGGGGCTGTGGACGACCTGCGCCCCGCAGTGCAGGGTCGTGCCTGCTCATGACAATGGCCTCCCAAAGGAAAGTGAGGACAGGTACTTCTCACTGTCACCTTTCAAAACGTTGCCTGCGTCTTGTTTGCTGTCACTGTGGAAGAGTGGACCGTGTGTGTCAGGTGTGTCTGAGGGAACTTGGAGCCCGGGGCCAGCGTTGTGGCAGGCTGCTTCCCTCCTGTGTGCACACCCAGGGTGCAGTCAAGGCGCTTTGGAGTCTCTGGCTGCATCTTCTGTTGCAGGATGAAGATGGTGCGGCTCACAGCCCTGGGCCTTCCCTCTTGCACTGTGCACCAGAACGGCATTGCTTTAGCTCACACACAGGGCCGTCTGTTCATCCGTCCTGTGGCCGGGCACGGGTCTGCTGCTGGCGTGTGCTGCGAGGGATTACGTGCTATGAACGTGCACACGTGTCTGGGCATCTCAAAGGGAGGGTGGAGCGCGTCCTCTGGGGAGCGCGGAATGCTTGGTGGAACGGCAGAGCGCTTCCCCTGGGCCTGGCTGGCTCAAGCTGCACTGTCTGTGCTGTGTTCCCGCTGCTCTGGCTTTGCCAGCACAGGCATCACCTTGGGGCTGGGAACAGTCCAGGCCGCCTGTGTGGGTGTGGCTGGTCAGGAGACGGGGCCAGGCAGAGTGCTGCTGGGGGCTGCAGGGGTCTGGACAGGTGTTGGAGCCCCTGGGTCAGATGCCCAAGTCATGCTGCTGTTACGGAGGTGTCTCCTCACTTCCCATGACACACATGTGAACACTGTCTCCTCACCTCCCATGACACACATGTGTGAACACTGTCTCCTCATCTCCTAGGAACATGTGTGAACACTGTCTCCTCGCCTCCTGTGACACATGTGTGCACACTGTCTCCTCGCCTCCTGTGACACACGTGTGAACACTGTCTCCTCGCCTCCCGTGACACATATGTGCACACTGTCTCCTCGCCTCCTGTGACACATGTGTGCACACTGTCTCCTCGCCTCCCGTGACACACGTGTGCACACTGTCTCCTCGCCTCCTGTGACACATATGTGCACACTGTCTCCTCGCCTCCTGTGTGTGACGTGTGTGTGAACATTTTCTCCCGCCCCCATCTGCAGCAAACCTAACATGAATGTTGTCTCCGCGCCTGTGGTTTTCTTATTTTCTCAATGATGTCTTTCAACGAGGACGAGGCTGCATGTTGGATGAAGTTGCCTATTTTTTCACCTCAGCTGTGACTCCCGTGGGCTCAGCCCAGACTCCAAGGCTGTCCCCTCTGGGAGTCATGTTGCTCAGGTTGGACCTGGTGCTTTGCGATTCATTGAATTTAAAGCTCTGTTCTGGGGATCTGCTGCTCTGTGGACGGCCAGCTGCACAGCCACAGTCCCTGGACAAGCCCTGTGAATTGCTCCTCGGCCCCGTGCCCTTGGCTCTCCCGTGCCTCTCTGCCCCACAGGTGTTGTCCCGTTCTCCCGATGCACTGCCGGCGTCTGTGTGCAGCTGCTGTCTCGGAGCTGCCGTTTGTCCTGATGTCCTGGCTCTGCCTCGCCCAGGGGGACCTCACTGCTTATTCTCATGGGACTGGTTCTTTCAGGGAAAGTTCTGGAAACCAGAAGCAGAGTGTCAGCATTGTTGGAGGCTCACAGCAGGGCTGAGTAGGGGTGTCAGGTTCCCTGAGGCCCGCTAACCACAGGGGGCCAGCTTCCCACAAGGGCTCTCCTGAGGCTGCCCCCCAGATCCTACACTTGGTGGTTCGGTTGGCTTCTAGTCCAGTCCTCACGTCTGAGGATCCCAGGCCCCAATGGTGCCCTCAGTTTCCTGTCAGATCCTGCACTCAGCTGCCCTGACACCCCGTTGGCTCCCTTGTCCCATCCTCATGTTTCTGCTGAGGGCTTCCGGGTTCTCAGCGACATTGCAGCGTGACTGTGGAATCCTTTCCAGTTCTGTGACAGCTCAGATGCCTGCTACACCTGCGCTTGCCAAGACAGGTGCTATGCTGTCTCCCTGAGGCTGGCCGCACCGCCCTGCTCTGGACTACAGCTAGTGTGCGGTGCACCCTGGCACGTGTGCCTCCTGCTGCCCCCCAGAGGATCAGGGTGCTTCTGTTTTATCAGGAAGTTGGTTGAGCCAGGGTCAGGTCCCTGTGATAAGAGGTGGTTTGAGTCTTGATCAGCTTCCAGTCTTGGTTTTATTTGATTTGCTTGTGGCTTGGGATTTAATTTTTAGATCAAATTTCCTTATACTATCATATAAAATATCCTGATTTTGTGGCTATTTTTTAGGTTTCATCCTAAATTGGACTTGGGGCCAGGTCCGAGTGATTCCCAGGGTCTGCTGGATTTATTGGATTAATTTCTCGAACACAGCGTGGTGCACACGTGTCTGTTTTGTGGGGAGTCTGTAGTTGCACGGCATAATTTGAAATGCTGGTTACATCGGTTGGGTCCCGGCTCAGCGCTGCTGCTCTGTTCACACAGGCGTCTCCCACAGTGGAAACCGACGCAGGCTCAGTCACAGCTTCAGCTTTTCCACGGTGGACTGAACTTGCTGCAGATGATGCTGAGCTGGGGCTGCTGTGGCCATTTGATGTCCACACCCGAATGGGACTGCCAGTTCCAGGCCCTGCCTCTCAGCTCAGCTCCTGGGCCAACTTTCTACTGGTCCTTGGGAGGACACGCACATTGGAGAGGCCGTGTCAGTGCACAGGGCGTGGGTGTGGGTGTGTCAGTGCACAGGGCGTGGGTGTGGGTGTGTCAGTGCAGAGTGTGGGTGTGGCCATGTATTGCACAGGATGTGGGCGTGGCCATGTCAGTGGACAAGATGTGGATATGCTATGTCAACGAACAGGAGGTGGGTGCTCTGAACGTGCACATGGCTGCAGCGTCTGTCCACGTGTGCCCTTCTTCATCAAACACAGCAATCCTGGATGACTCGGTCTTTCTGTGTCCATGGATGTGCCCGGATCGGGAACGAGGCCTGCATCCATGTTGTCATTCATGTCTTCCCTTCCACATTTCCTCTCTGCCCTCCCTGCTTTCCTCTTTGCGCCTGTGTCTGTCGCTGTGTCCATCTTGGTCTGTCATGGGGAAGCCTGTAGGAAACCGCATGGTCCAAGTGGCCTGGCTCCTTGGTTCCAAGCCGGTTTTAGTCAAAGACTCTGTCTCACTAAGATGCAGAGACAAGGTGGCAGAATCTGTGTGGTGCCAGCTGTGGTGGGTGAGCACACACCGCGCTCCCAGGAGGAATTTATGCTTTGGCACCACAGGGCCTGGGTCAGCGGACTTCAGCTGAGCTGTCCAGCACAGTCTCCCGGCACTGTCAGCTGCTCACTGCACTGCAGCGCCGCGCGCAGGGCTTCGAATGGGAGCAGGCCACACCCCAGGCACCAGCTCTGTGTTGAGGAGGCATGATGGCACGGGTCTGAGCTGGTCAGGTCTGGACCTTTCCTGCCGCACACCGGCCAGCAGGCAGGTGCCCCTTCATTCCCAAGGGCCCTGGCCTCCCTTGGGAAGGGAATGACGTCACAGGCGTTCGCCACTGTGGACCCAGTTTTCCTCCCCGCAGAGATTGTACTGCAGGGTGCTGGGGAAGCTGGCTGAGTCGTTCTTGGGGGACTGAGTGACAAAACTGGGCGGCCAGGGCCAGGAAGGGCACCTGGGGAGGGAGACATGGCAGAGATCTGGTGGACCTGCAGGAGGGGGGGAAGCAGGTGCATCCTGGGTATGTGCCTTTGGTGTAGTCACTGAGACAGGTCCCGGAGGGCCTCTTCACCAGTGTTGTGGCCCTGTCGTGGGCACAGATGTCCTGCCTACGGCCCCAAACCTCAGCTGTAGAGCACAGTCAGAGACAGGTCCCGGAGGGCCTTCCCCTGGGTCTGTGGCCTTTTTGTGCCTATGGCCCTGGACCTCCGCCGAAGAGGACAGTAGTGAATGCTGGGTTCAGGGTTAGTGTGGCTCCTGGCTTTGGGGTCTGGCACAGTGAGGGTTCCTCTGGGAGACTGTGGAGAGCAAAGTGGGGACCCCCAGGCGAAGCAGTCGGACGCTGGAGGAGGGGTCTGTGCCTCGCTCTCCTCGCCTCCCTCTGTCCCCTCTTCCTATGGGCCCTCCATGGCCAGTGCCCTGGGCTCGCAGGCCTTGCGCTGGCACCTCCTTTCCAGGAGCTTGAGGGATGCCCTGGGTCTCTAGGACAGTGTGCAGCTGGCAGAGTCCCTGCCAGCCAAGGGACCCTGGAGCTGGTTTCCTGGTGAGTGAGTGTTTGGTCTGAATAACTGGAAAACCCAATTGAAAGCAACTGAGGAATAACCGTGGAAATGTGAGAGCTGAACGCTGTGGTTGGCATGTCCCGAGGGAGAAGGGCAGGGTAGGGACCCCGTTGGTGTGCTGTGCTGGGTGTGCTTCCACACACGTGTGCACTGTGGCCTTGGGAGGGCCCAGGGCTCCTGGCAATGGTCACTGGCTTCGCAGCTGAGCCCAGCAGCTTCCCCAGATCCACGTGGGTGAGGTGGGTAAGAGGCAGCAGCTCCTAGCAACCCTCGGCCTGACCACAGCAAGCATGACGACTCTGCAGGAGACACTCAAAGCTGAGCGGAAGCCAGAGAGACTCAACGTGAACATGCCACCGTCCTGCTAAAGTGACACAAGTGCCAGCTAAGAGTTGACCAGACTCCGAGGAGGGTGTGTCTGCTACTTAAGCCCAGAACCAGGAAAGGATCACAAGACAACCTGATGGGTGGGGCTGATTGGCTGGCAGCCTGTGATTGGCTGAGACCTGGTTGCCTGGTTACCAGGGTCTGCTCTTAAGTTAGATGATGTGCTGTGCGTGCTGCAAGGTGGGTGTACGGAGGCTGCTTCGGGTCACACTTCCTCACCGGAGTACAGAGGCTGCCTTAGGCCAAACTTGTCCCAGTAAAGAGCGTCCTTGCACCCCCAAGTTCCTGGAGTTCTTCCCCTTGTTATTCAAACCCAGTTGAGGCGGCTGTGGTCGCCTGCCTCACACACAGACTTGTCCACCTCCAGTGAACAGACTGCAGACTTGAACGTGGCATCTGCAGTACTGTGGAGCCCACGTGTGCGTCTGTCCCACAGACTTGCCTTTGCTGTTCTTGCCGCTCTTGACAGATTGGTCAGTATGGTGCCAGTGTGCGTGTGTGGTATGGGACGTATCTGCAGGGACAGTGTGATATGTGAGGTACATGTGGTATGTGTGGTGTGTGGTATATAAGGCATGGTGTATGTCATGTGTGCTATATGAGCTGTGTGAGGTGTGTGGCGTGTGAGCTGCGTGTGGCATGTGAGGTGTGTGTTTTGTGAGGTGTGTGTGTTATGTGAGGTGCGTGTGTTATGTGAGGTGCGTGTGTTATGTGAGGTGCGTGTGTTATGTGAGGTGTGTGTGGTATGTGAGGTGTGTGTGTTATGTGAGGTGCGTGTGTTATGTGAGGTGCGTGTGTTATGTGAGGTGTGTGTGGTATGTGAGGTGTGTGTGTTATGTGAGGTGTGTGTGGTATGTGAGGTGTGTGTGTTATGTGATGTGTGTGTTTTGTGAGGTGCGTGTGTTATGTGAGGTGTGTGTTATGTGAGGTGTGTGTGTTATGTGAGGTGCGTGTGTTATGTGAGGTGTGTGTGTTATGTGAGGTGTGTGTGTTATGTGAGGTGTGTGTGGCATGTGAGGTGTGTGTGGTATGTGAGGTGTGTGTGGCATGTGAGGTGCGTGTGGTATGTGAGGTGTGTGTGGCATGTGAGGTGCGTGTGGCATGTGAGGTGTGTGTGTTATGTGAGGTGTGTGTGTTATGTGAGGTGTGTGTTTTGTGAGGTGTGTGTGTTATGTGAGGTGTGTGTTTTGTGAGGTGTGTGTGTTATGTGAGGTGTGTGTGTTTTGTGAGGTGTGTGTGTTATGTGAGGTGTGTGTTTTGTGAGGTGTGTGTGGCATGTGAGGTGTGTGTGGCATGTGAGTTTGTGAGTTATGTGAGGTGTGTGTGTTATGTGAGGTGCGTGTGGTATGTGAGGTGTGTGTGTTATGTGAGCTGCGTGTGTTATGTGAGGTGTGTGTTATGTGAGGTGTGTGTGGTATGTGAGGTGTGTGATATCTCAGCTGTGTGTGGTGCAGTGCAGTGTGTTATGTGAGGTGTGCGTGCCCTCCTGCCGCGTGCTGGCTCCCTCTGCAGGTCGTTGTTCTGCCGTCTGCCACCCGCTGTGGTGCTTGCGGACAGGAACATGACTGGTTTGCCTCCTCCGTCCTTCCTGTCAGGTCGGGCGGCTGGCAGCTTTGGCCCGTGTGCCTTTGGGGGTGTCTGAGCTGACCTCGCCCCATCTCTGTCTCACTGTATCCTGGCAGTGCCCCGGTCTCTGACCTCCAGCCGGCCCGATGGGGGCATGGACCACTTCCTCCAGTGGTGCTGTATGTGCCCATGGCTGCCCACATGGGAAGTCCCACACGGGCACTGGAATGGCAGGCGTTTTCTGTCCGTGGCTTTTGGGGGGACAGCTATGGTCTGCTGTTCCACTGAGCCCCTACTGGTTCCTCAGGCGTGCCCCAGGCCCCCCATGGGCACAGACAGGGTTCCCTTGCCCCCACAACTGTGGGTATTGAGAACTGCAATGTTTGTGCCCCTAAAGGGCCATGCTCGGAGCTGGTGGCAGGGATGGAGTCACTGGAACTCAGCGCGGATCCAGCGGGATGTGGGGGCTTTCAGGGACCAAGGCAGGACAGGAGCAGGAGTTGTGCGATTTTGGGGAGTGCCCCTGCCCTCCCCTGCACGGCCTCTCCCAGTGCTCTGGCTAGCAGAGAGTGACTGGACAAACGTGATCTCCGCTGTGTCATCTGTGTTTAGCAAAGCAGCTCTTCCACCTGAAGTGGCTCCAGACCCCACGTTTCTCCTCATGGCTACACCACGGGATGACTCCTCACCTTGAGGCTGCACCGTGCTCCCCGAGAGGCTGCATGGGGGACGGGCATGACCCCGGAGCACCTGCTGGCGGGTTCTCCTGTGGACAGAACGCTCTTCCTCCCCGGCTTACTCGTGTGGGCCTCACTTCTCATGACATGAGACGTGTGGGAATGGGCTGAAAGGAAGGTGGTCTAGGGAGAGGGTGCTCCTGGCTTGCAGCGGCATTCAGCAGCTCAGCCCCAAGGTTTGTGAGGCTCCTCTGGGTATAAGCACACAGGTGCCCATGTCTGCACAGGTGTCCCTGGTGGGTGCTGCAATGCACACCAAACCGCAGAGATGCCCAGGGCATTGTGGGATGGATGCGTCCTCGAGGGCTGCCCTTGCACAGGCCCCAGTGCCTTTGGGTGACCTGCAGTACCCAGGGCGAGACCATCAGGGCACCATTAGACATCCTGGAGGGAACTAACACACAAGGCTGTGCATCTTCAGCGTGGGCAGCAGGGACTCTCCACATGGGGGCCAGGTCTGGGGGCCACACCCCACCCAAGCCACCGTGACCTGCGGCCACTCCTGTCTGCACCTCTGGGATTTTCAGAAAGCAATGCCACATTTCCCCCCACATTGTCGTCTTCTTTCTCTATTCCAACGCGTGATGGGGTCTTCCTGGGGGACACACTGTTTAGTTGCACACTAAGCTACTTCCTCCCACGTCCTCTGTGGCTGCCAGGCAGTGCTTGTGTGTGGGCCAGACAGTGATTTCATGGTTCACCCCACTCACAGGGCACTGTAGGCACATGCCCAGGCTAAGGGACATGTGGCACTGTGGGCTGGGTTCACAGCACCTGCCCTCCCCGGGGTCTCCAGCTGCAACCCTTCTTAGGGTGGGGTTCCCTGTTACCAACGCTGCACAAACCCTCCCTAGACTTGGCCCTCGCTTCCTTGCGTACAACACACTGCTCCTCTGTCTCCAGCACCACGTGTCTGGGCCCGTGGGCATGACCCTGTGGCTCAGCACGTGGGAAGCAGCCCAGCCTGAGTGGCCTCGGTACCCCATGTCTCCGTTCCTGCCTGCCAGGCATGCGGCACCTGTTCTGGCCATGGCAGCCTTGATCATATGCTCGTCTATTTTGTGGGGGAAGTTGGGGCTGGAGGTGGTTGGCAGGGGTGGTCAGGGTCAGGTCTGGGCCTGCAGCCGCACACGTGGAGTTCAGCCGGGTGGTAAGCTCCTCCTGTACTGGCTCAGAACCGCCCCGGCCCACCCTCAGCTCTGATCTCCTCCCAGGCCTCCCTGCTTTCGCCCTGGCTCCCTCCTTTGCTCTGGCCCTCAGTGGACAGTCCAGTGGGCAGCTGTGCTGGCTCCTGAGGGAGGTAACGGCTGTAGACCACGCACCCAGGTAACATGGTGTGGCAATGTGTTCTCAACAGGGAAGCACCAGAGACAGTTACGGTGAACCAATCTGTTTATTAGTAACTGAGCACAAGTGTATGTAAGGCAGGTCGGGGGAAAGAAGCCTCAGAGTAGTAACAATATTTCTATTGGCTATAAGCATATATTGCATATTGTAAGCCTAGCCAATCAGTGCAACTCTCACGTACTTTGCCAGGTGTGTAGCCCACCACAACTTATGTAACCCCTGCATCCGAAACTATTACACACTATTATAAGATGAGGACGGGCTGGGACGGGCAGGGGGAGGAGGTGACCAAGCTGCTGGGAAGTACCTAAGTTACAAGAGAAGGTTGAGGGGGAGTGAAATACCCAGAGGGCCCTGGCCTCCTGCCAACTGCATGGGTCTGCAGGGGTCTCAAGGTGCCACAGAAGCAGAAGGGCCTCAAGGCTTACGCCCAAACCAAAGGGTGTCTCGAGTCTCTCAATACGCACTGAAACCACGATCCCGCAGCCCTACTGTAGACGAAGTATGGCCTTGGCTTGCCCTGCTCCTCTAGCCCTGTCTGCCTCTCTCTCTCTGAGCTCCACTCTGTGGGGGTCTCAGTGGGGGCTTTTCTGTTCTCTCACCTGTGCTTGGGTCCAGCTCCATGATTTCCCTCATCTGACCACACTTGATTCACGCAGTGATCCTGAGCATGTTACATGCGGCCAGCATTGCATGCCCCTGGCTGGCTGGCTGGAGACGCGCGCAGCTAACAGGCTGAGCGGAGTTCCTTCACCAAATACTGCAGGACGGAAGTTGCTGTGCCAGGCCACACTCCGTGAGCCTTCCTGGGCACACGCAGCCATTCTGTGCCTCGTGGTGCACGGCGGGTTGTGGGGAGGAGCACATGAGTGGTCTCAACTGTTCTTCACGTTGAAGCCAGGTCACGCTCGGGACCTGTAGGCTTCTTTCTTCCCCTTGGGCTGGTGGACCTCCTGCCTTACGGGTGGACGGTCCCTTTGGACTGGCGGACCTTGTGCCTTATGGATGGACGGTCCCTTTAGGCTGGTGGACCTCCTGTCTTACGGATGGATGGTCCCTTTGGGCTGGTGGACCTCGTGCCTTACGGATGGACAGTCCCTTTGGGCTGGTGGACCTTGTGCCTTATGGATGGACGGTCCCTTTGGGCTGGTGGACCTTGTGCCTTACAGATGGACGGTCCCTTTGGGCTGGTGGACCTTGTGCCTTACAGATGGATGGTCCCTTTGGGCTGGTGGACCTTGTGCCTTATGGATGGACGGTCCCTTTAGGCTGGTGGACCTCCTGTCTTACGGATGGATGGTCCCTTTGGGCTGGTGGACCTCGTGCCTTACGGATGGATGGTCCCTTTGGGCTGGTGGACCTTGTGCCTTATGGATGGACGGTCCCTTTGGGCTGGTGGACCTTGTGCCTTATGGATGGATGGTCCCTTTGGGCTGGTGGACCTTGTGCCTTACAGATGGATGGTCCCTTTGGGCTGGCGGACCTCATGCCTTATGGGCGGACGGTCCCTTTCTTGCTGCTAAACAGCAGCTGATGTTCTTGATTTGCAGTTAAGGACACAGCATGAGGCCTCACCCTGACTTATGGCACCTTGTGAGAACCGGACATGGCCACTAGGACTGTGGAAACCTGCAACATGGGACCCTTAAATGGTTCAGCTCAGCAATCACCTGGAGATTAGGTGATGGACCCGGGCTGGGCCAGAGATGGGGTCTCTGAGTACATCAGCAATGTGGAAGCATGCTGGTACTTTTGGCTGTTGTGAGGTGCTTGGAATGCTGGGAATCCTGCATTTCCTCTGCCTGTGGGGACCTGGTCACACAGGGAGCATCAGACTGGACAGGTCTAGGACATGGAAATCAACGGGCCCAGCAGGCCCTGTGAGAGGCTGGGTGTGGACAGCAGGGAGCCCAGCCCTTGCCGCTGCCCTGCTGGGGTCTTGTGGCTGCCTGGCCATCTCGGGTTAGGGTGGAATTGCCTGTTCTCTTCCTGCGCCCCACCCCAGCACTTTCTGGGGGCTTCTTCTGGAGGGGTGGATGGAGGTGGGGGCTTAACCAGTTGGCAGGTGGGGCTCCTCTCGTGGCTACTGGTGCAGGCTCACTGGTAGTGGGGACCTGTGAGCACTGGTGAGTGCCCTGAGCTGGGCTGTGCTCTGGACTGCTGGCCTCAGCTCCCCACAGGGGTGGGGCTGCTTGTGCATGGGACAGCAGGTTGGGTTGGCACCCAGGATGGGAGAGTACAGGGACCAGAGTGGTCCTTGGGGTACAGTGGGGGTACAGAGGCGCAGCTCCCACAGACGTGGCTGAGGGGGTTGTCTGTGCCTGGAGGAGAACTGGGTATCTACTGGATCAAGGAGCCTGGGAGACGCTGGCTGGAGGCAGAGAAACTGGGAGGCCTGGGTGGATTCTGGGAGTGATGACCAAAGCACAGACAGCCGGACTGGACCTCAGAGGGGGTTCATGGAGGGGATCAGAAGGGGGTTCAGAGGGAGGCTTGGGTAGGGATTAGGTACAGGCCTCGGAGGGGGGTGGTATGGTACCTTTTACCTATTTACCTGAAAGGCAGAGGTAGAGAAAAGGTCGGGGGAGACAGAGAGAAAGGTCTTTCATCTACTGGTTTGCTCCCCAAAACACCAAATGGTTGGAGCTGGGCCAGACCAGAACCAGGAGCCCAAGTTCAAGGCAGGCATCCCAGGCAGGTGCGGGGCCAGGCTGTCATCCCAGGCATGTCGGCAGGGAGCGGAGCAGTGCTGGAGGCAGCGGGGCAGCCTGCTGAGCTCGCACAGGGATGGCTGGGCTGTGGTCCCTGCTGTTCCTGTCCCTGGGCGCCCCAGAAGGCAGCAGGTGATAGGCCAAGAGCTTGTCCCTGCCTTGGTCGAGCGCCAGGCTCCTGGCTCCTGCACGGGCCGGCCCCTGGAATCTGGTGCTGGAGGTCTGGCTCCTGCACAGTCTGGCTCCTGGCAGTCTGGCGCTGGCCGTTGCAGGTGTCTGGGAAGTGAGCCAGCAGATGGACTTTGTGTTTCTCTACGTGTCTCTCCATTGGAAATAAAAATAAATAAATAAAGATGCTCCAAACAGCACTGCATGTGGCTGTCATTGTAATCTATTTTGTAAAACGCCCACAATCTTCCATGTAGATTTACATTGGCTGAAGTATATCAGGGAAATAAAATAAAATACATGTTTGGGGTCCCCCCCCTTCATAATCCATTAGTCTAAGAAATTGTCTTAAAAGCAGCATGCTATTATTTTAGAGTTAAACAGTTAAACGTTTTTATACAGGAACATCAAAACCATATATGCTTCAAACACAAACCTTTTTTTTAATGGCTTTCAGATAAAACAATTTATTTATGCAATTAACAACAACATGCAATTTCTAATAATTAGCAGATAATAGTTATCTGCAAAGTACTTTATAAAATTGCCTTTGAACCGCATTCGTTCTGTGGGGACTCGCTGAAAATTGGACTATAAAATTGCCAGAAAATGCACTGCATTAACAAGGATTTTGTGTGTTCAGTTTTCGCTGCAGATTTATGGGCTTCGATATTTGTAAACATTGGTTTGCTAGGCAGGACCCCTGTCCCTCCACTTCTGCGAGCTGGGCTAGCGCGTCAGGGGCGTTTTGTGGGCTTAGAATCTATGTCTTCTTCATTGTGACTTGGCCCCTTCTTATTCATCTCCTTTCCCAGCCACAGCGACATTATGCCTGATCATTTCTTCTTTGAGAATTGAAAAAAAAATCCCTAATACAACATTTTTATGGGTGTACATCAGTTCTCTCTAATTTCCTTTTATAAACAATATTATACATTTGCCAATTATAAACATCCCTGCTAGAGGACACGGGCAGGGAAGGCAGAACACAGTCAACAGTGGGAGAGCCAAGGACCTGGGAATGCAGAGAGCTTCATCAGCTGCCCCGTGGTCAAGGCAGGGGCTCTAGGGGTGACAAAGCTGGGGCTCAGCGATGCTTGCTTCTGCTACTGTGGAGCCGTGTGTGTGTGGGGACATGGGTCAGACACGGATGTGTTTGTGTGTGTGTGTGCGCAAGGACACTGGCCAGCACACAGGGTGTGTGTGTGTGTATGTAGGGGCAGTGGTCAGCACACAGACAGGTGTGTGTGTGCAAGGACACTGGCCAGCACACAGAGGGGTGTGTTTGTGTGTGTGTGTGCACAGGGACACTGGTCAGCACACGGAGCTGTGTGTGTGTGTGTGCAGGGACACTGGTCAGCACACGGAGGGTGTGTGTGTGTGCAGGGACATGGGTCAGCACACAGAGGGTGTGTGTGTGTGCAGGGACACTGGTCAGCACAGGAGGGGGTGTGTGTGCAAGGACACTGGCCAGCACACAGGGTGTGTGTGTGTGTGTGTGTGTGTGCAGGGACATGGGTCAGCACACGGAGGGTGTGTGTGTGTGTGTGTGTGTGTGTGCAGGGACACTGGTCAGCACACGGAGGGTGTGTGTGTGTGTGCAGGGACACTGGTCAGCACACAGAGGGGTATGTGTGTGCAGGGACACTCACATGCTTACCCACACATGCTCACACACACACTGATATGCACACACATGTTCACACACATGCTCACTCACACTGATATGCTCACACACAGACACACGTATGTGCAAGCACACATGCACACAAGCACATGAGAGTGCACAGACCAGTTCCACTCAGAGATGGAAATAAGCAGAAATGTTGGCAGTTGTTCGGTGAATTATACACTACAGTACATTTTTATTTCAGGAATGTTAAAGCATAGAATGGAGAAATGAATCAATGTAATGTTGACATTATAAATTGGGAGGGAAACTTGAGACCATGTTGAGAAATGTTAGCCAAGCCTAATGTCATTGTTCCTTGTGGGGAACAGGGGCCTGGGGCTGCCCTGCCTTCCCACTTCTCTGCTCAGAATCCCCGGTTCCCAGCTGTGACACAGAACCCTCCTCCAAAGAAGCCCAACAAGGGACCCACATGGTCAAGCATGCAGGGAAGGCTTGCTGCGTCCTGCCATGGCACGGGTGTGGCCCACGTGTGTTCAGCCACATGTCCCACCAGAAGACATGGTTCTGTCCAGAGATTTCTGGATGTACACATCTGGCCGTGCCCCTGGCCTCCAGCCTACCCACTGCCCCGGTTCCTGGATCCTGGGGGAGGCTAGGCAAGGCGACAGAGTGCATTTAAAGCCCTCCATACGGACTCATTATCTATTTCTTGATGACAAATCAGAATTTTCTCAGAAGTAAAGATAGAAACAAGCAAAGCACAATTTCCTTTATATTTGGAAGTGATGAATCCAGTGGGAGCATGGGTGAGGGTGAAGGGTGAGGGTGAGGGTGAAGGGTGAAGGGTGAAGGGTGAGGGTGAGGGTGAAGGGTGAAGGGTGAGGGTGAGGGTGAAGGGTGAGGGTGAGGGTGAAGGGTGAGGGTGAAGGGTGAAGGGTGAGGGTGAAGGGTGAAGGGTGAGGGTGAGGGTGAAGGGTGAGGGTGAAGGGTGAGGGTGAAGGGTGAAGGGTGAGGGTGAAGCGTGAAGGGTGAAGGGTGAGGGTGAAGGGTGAGGGTGAAGGGTGAAGCGTGAGGGTGAAGGGTGAAGGGTGAGGGTGAGGGTGAAGGGTGAGGGTGAAGGGTGAAGGGTGAGGGTGAGGGTGAAGGGTGAGGGTGAGGGTGAAGGGTGAGGGTGAAGGGTGAAGGGTGAGGGTGAAGGGTGAAGGGTGAAGGGTGAGGGTGAGGGTGAAGGGTGAGGGTGAAGGGTAAGGGTGAAGGGTGAGGGTGAAGCGTGAAGGGTGAAGGGTGAGGGTGAAGGGTGAGGGTGAAGGGTGAAGCGTGAGGGTGAAGGGTGAAGGGTGAGGGTGAAGGGTGAAGCGTGAGGGTGAAGGGTGAAGGGTGAGGGTGAGGGTGAAGGGTGAGGGTGAAGGGTGAAGGGTGAGGGTGAGGGTGAAGGGTGAGGGTGAAGGGTGAGGGTGAAGGGTGAGGGTGAAGGGTGAGGGTGAGGGTGAAGGGTGAGGGTGAAGGGTGAGGGTGAAGGGTAAGGGTGAAGGGTGAGGGTGAAGCGTGAAGGGTGAAGGGTGAGGGTGAAGGGTGAGGGTGAAGGGTGAAGCGTGAGGGTGAAGGGTGAGGGGTGAGGGTGAGGGTGAAGGGTGAGGGTGAAGGGTGAGGGTGAAGGGTGAAGGGTGAGGGTGAGGGTGAAGGGTGAGGGTGAAGGGTGAGGGTGAAGGGTGAAGCGTGAGGGTGAAGGGTGAAGCGTGAGGGTGAGGGTGAAGGGTGAGGGTGAAGGGTGAAGGGTGAGGGTGAGGGTGAAGGGTGAAGCGTGAGGGTGAGGGTGAAGGGTGAGGGTGAAGGGTGAAGGGTGAGGGTGAAGGGTGAAGGGTGAGGGTGAGGGTGAGGGTGAAGGGTGAAGCGTGAGGGTGAAGGGTGAGGGTGAGGGTGAAGGGTGAAGGGTGAAGGGTGAGGGTGAGGGTGAAGGGTGAAGCGTGAGGGTGAAGGGTGAGGGTGAAGGGTGAAGGGTGAGGGTGAAGGGTGAAGCGTGAGGGTGAAGGGTGAGGGTGAAGGGTGAAGGGTGAGGGTGAGGGTGAAGGGTGAGGGTGAAGGTTGAGGGTGAAGGGTGAAGGGTGAGGGTGAAGGGTGAAGGGTGAAGGGTGAGGGTGAAGGGTGAAGCGTGAGGGTGAAGTGTGAAGCGTGAGGGTGAAGGGTGAGGGTGAAGTGTGAAGCGTGAGGGTGAAGGGTGAGGGTGAAGGGTGAAGGGTGAGGGTGAGGGTGAAGGTGAGGGTGAAGGTTGAGGGTGAAGGGTGAAGGGTGAGGGTGAAGGGTGAAGGGTGAAGGGTAAGGGTGAGGGTGAAGGGTGAGGGTGAGGGTGAAGGGTGAAGGTGAAGCGTGAGGGTGAGGGTGAAGGGTGAGGGTGAGGGTGAAGGGCGAGGGTGAAGGGCGAGGGTGAAGGGTGAAGGGTGAGGGTGAAGGGTGAAGCGTGAGGGTGAAGGGCGAGGGTGAAGGGTGAAAGGTGAAGGGTGAAGGGTGAAGAGTGAGGGTGAAGGGCGAGGGTGAAGGGTGAAAGGTGAAGGGTGAAGGGTGAAGGGTGAGGGTGAAGGGTGAAGGGTGAAGGGTGAAGGGTGAAGGGTGAGGGTGAAGGGTGAAGGGCGAAGGGCGAGGGTGAAGGTTGAAGGGTGAGGGTGAAGGGTGAAATGTGAAAGGTTAAGGGTGAAGGGTGAGGGTGAAGGGTGAAATGTTAAGGGTGAAGGACGAGGGCAGGGTCAGTGTTAAGGGTAGGGTAAGATGTCAGGCAGGGTGAGAGTAAGGGTTAGATCAGGGTCATGGTGGAGTTGGGTCAGGGCTAGTCTTAGGGTTCTAATTAAGTTGGATTAGGATCAGGTTGGGTTACGGTTAGGATTAGATTAAGTTTCTGCTTGGCGTTAGGGTTATAGTTAGGTTGGGTCAGATTCAGGGTTCTGGTCAGATGAAGGTTCTGGTTAGGGTTAGCTTTTAGGTTAGGATGGGTCAGGTCAGGGTTAGGGTTAGGACTAGGGTTAGGATGGGTCAGGGCCAGGGTCAGTGTGAGGGCCGTGGTTTGTGTTAGGGTCAGAGTTGGGGTTTAGTAAGGATGAGGATTTTGTTTGAGGATTAGTGTTAGTGACAGATCCACTTTCCCTTTCTACTGATGGGTATAAGGTAATTCTCTCCTTTGGGTGGTGATGTTGTGATCCTTAGGAGTCATGTGGCTCCTCGGCTGTGCTGCTTGTCATCCCTGTCCTGTTTGTCTTCACCATGGACAGTTGGATTTCCGGTTCTCCCTCCAGACCCCCCAGCCACCACACAGGCCGTTGAGTCTGAGCCAAGCCCTCCCGTGGTCCTGGGGTCTGAGCTGAGCCCTCCCGTGGTCCTGGGGTCTGAGCCAAGCCCTCATGTGGCCGTCACATGGCCCTTGGATCTTAGCTGAGCCCTCACATGACACTCATATGTCCGTCACATGGCCCTTGGGTCTGAGTCGAGCTCTCACATGGCCCTCACATGGCCCTTGGGTCTCAGCTGAGCCCTCACGTGACACTCACATGACCCTTGGGTCTGAGCCGAGCCCTCATGTGATCCTCACGTGGCCCTCGGGTCTGAGCCGAGTCCTCATGTGACACTCATGTGGCCCTGGGGTCTGAGCCAAGCCCTCACGTGACCCTTGGTTCTGAGCCGAGCCCTCATGTGACCCTGAGGTCTGAGCCGAGCCCTCACGTGACCCTCACGTAGCCCTCGGGAATGTTTCTGCCCAGCCTGTACACAGTCACTTGTCTCCTGGTATCTTGTTGGGGATTTTTCCCATCTGTTCCCTTGGAGAGACCATTTTTAGCAGCAAGTGCTGCATGTCTCCTCCCTGTCCTCACCTCCTCCTCCTTGCCCCATTCTGGTCATGCTCACCTGTCTGTCCAGAGCCATCTCCCCCTGTGGGGCCCTTGCCGACTGCCATTGCCAGATGGCCGTCTCCCTGTCCCAGTTCACATCTTTCGTTTCCTTTTCCTGGAAGCCTGGCACCCTCATGGAGCTCCCAGGCCACGGCGAGGCTTGGGGCCACTACAACCTGTCTAGAATCGGGGAAGTCGGGGCTGAGGTGGAGAGTAAGGTGAGCCTGGGCCGGGGCCAACAATTTACCCAGCAAATGTTGGCACATTGAGCCAGCCCGTGGCAAGCATGAAAGCCGCTTCAGCCTCCGCCCCAGTTGGTGCCAACACACTGGTGGTCTCATTATTTTTCTGGGGGGTGTGAGTGGTTTTCAAAGTCAGCTTTTCAAGATGTGACTGAGAACACCGGGTGGTCCTTGAGGTTGGAAATGGAGTGAACCCTCAGTCTCCAGAATGAAGAGCAACTGAAGAGCAGCTCAGCCCAGCACAGGCTTGGCCCCGCACACGCTCAGCCCGGCACACGCTCAGCCCGGCACACGCTCGGCCCGGCACACGCTCGGCCCGGCACACGCTCAGCCCCGCACACGCTCGGCCCGGCACACGCTCAGCCCGGCACACGCTCGGCCCGGCACACGCTCAGCCCGGCACACGCTCGGCCCGGCACACGCTCGGCCCGGCACACGCTCGGCCCGGCACACGCTCGGCCCGGCACACGCTCGGCCCCGCACACGCTCGGCCCGGCACACGCTCGGCCCCGCACACGCTCGGCCCCGCACACGCTCGGCCCGGCACACGCTCGGCCCGGCACACGCTCGGCCCCGCACACGCTCGGCCCGGCACACGCTCGGCCCCGCACACGCTCAGACCTGCACACGCTCAGCCCAGGTGTGCCCACACAGCTGTGTGCCTGGAGCTATGGTGCTGAGCTACATGAGCAGGACGGGTTCTCCTTGCCTTTCTCGCTTGGACGTGAATTTAACAGGTTACTCAGTTATTTTTTTCCTTTACTTAGAAACTCATACTGTCGTATCATGTAGTAACTGGGGTTTTCTTTTCAGAAACATATGTTCTTGTTTTAATTGAGGGTAGAATTAAGAAAGATCTTTGTCCGTCTACCTGCTCACTCCCCGGTGGCCGCAGTGGTCAGGGCTGGGCTAGCTTGCCACCAGCAGCAGGAGCTTCTTCTGGGTCTCCCAGTGGGTGCAGAGACCCAAACCCTGGGCCCTCTGCTGCCTCACTGTGCCTTCGCAGCAGGCTGGTTCAGAAGCGAAGCGTCTGAGGCTGTGCGTGCTGTGCTTGGTGGTTTAACTAGCTGCACTACATGCCAGCCCTTTGCAGGGACATTGAGGGTTGTGACACATGTGTTACCACAAATGAGAGCTGCTCAGGAGGTGTGTTACCTCCCCTGTGTACGTGGAGCTCGGTGGCCGTGAAGGCAGCCAGGCAGTTCCCCTGTGGTCAGCACGTGGATTGTGTGGACTGACACTGTGCTGTGGTGGGTGCGTGGCAAATAGCATCACAGTGTTTTCTGTTAGAATCAGTGTGAGTGGAGCCTTTGTGGGGGAAGTGGACATGGAGGACGCCGAGGAAGGAGTGGGCACTCCGGCGTGATCTGTGGCTCCCCTTCTGCATGGCCAGGGGTGGGGCCCCAGCGACTGCCTAGACCCCGCCTCTGGCATGCCTCTGCTGCGGGCTTAGTGCTGGATGGTGGCCATCCCTGCCCCCAAGGTGCTTCTGGCGTGAACCTGGTGGATATTATGGGATGCTGCTGCCGTGGCCTTGAACTGCACGTTCTCCCACATCAGGGGCCACATCCTGTGCCGTATGTCTAGGGGCAGAGCCTCCACGTCCGACCACAGGCCACACGAGGGGTCAGGAACTGTAGACAGCACAGGGAAGTCAAGCGTGAGCACAGAACTTGTGCTTTCCGGTCCCTTTGGCTCCTGGTCTGTGTCTCCGGCCTTCTCACTTCTCCAGCCACGTGTGTCGCAGGGACCCAGCTCCACGGCCCAGCTGGGGCTCCACTGGCAGGCCACTGACTGGAATGTGTGCTATCCTGCCTGTGTGGTGAGCTTGTTTTGTATCTATAAGTTCATTTCATGTTTTTTGAGAGGCCATGAAACTGAATTATATAGGATCCTGCAAGAGTGGAGAGGATCCTAGAGTGGACTGGGAAAGCCATTGGCTGAAGTAACTCATTCAAGAAAACATTGAGTCCCCACTGCCCACTGCTGGGTGTAGGGCGTGATGACACGGAGGACAGTCAGAAAGCTGTGCGTGGGAAGGAAAGGTGCACGCTCCTTGCCTGAGGCTTCTCTGTAGGATCAAGCTCTGGGGGTGCCATATTTCCCATCAGAGCCCAGCAAGCAGGCAGTCTCCAAACAGCCCTGCATGTGCGACCTGAGCCCCAGTTCCCAGAGGGACAGCAGAGAGCACGGGGCAGACCGGGGTGCAGGGTGGCCAGTGTCACACTTGGTTAGGGGACTGAGGGGTCCCGTGCAGGGCATGTTGGAGGGATGTGCCCGACTGAGAAGGAAGAGAAGGGAGGGTGTTCCTGAGACCAGGAGGTGGGCAGAAGGAGGCCTAGGGTGCCAGACAGTGCCATGGGCTGGGTTGTAGAGGGAATAGTGGCTGCGTGCCAGTGAGGGTGTTCAGAAGTTAGTGAGACAGAAGTGTGGGTCTCAACCCTCAGTACCTCTGAACACGTGTGTGCTGGTGTGAGAACGTGGCCTTCCCACAGACATGCATGTGCTGGTGTGACAACGTGGCCTTCCCACAGACACGCGTGTGCTGGTGTGAGAACGTGGCCTTCCCACAGACATGCGTGTGACAGATCCTCCTCTCACCTGGACAGTTCCAGTGTGTGGAGGCAGCTCCCAGGAGCCAGCCTTGGACCTGTTCTCATGGTCACTGTGGACTGTGTGCACCTGCGTGGGTTGGTTGCCCATTCTGAAGAGCCTGTGTGCCACGTGAGAACGCCCACGGAGGCTCGTGGCCGCCTCCTGCGCTGTGTTAATGCTGGGAGCGTGCCCTCTGTGGAGCTCCGTTTCCTCCAAGTACGAGCTAAATCCTGCACGCACTCCCCATCAAGGCTCCTGTCATAATCCCACGTTTTACTGAATTAGCACCAAGTCATTTACATGTACATTTACGATGAGTGTGGTTTCATGGAAGCTTGGGAGGGAAATAAGTCAAGCAGGATTATCCCATCTTACGGGACAAACCGCAAGGAGGAAGGGCTACTCGCCGCGTGAGGTGTTGCCAGCCAGGGCTCTGCCTGGGGAGCCCGGTTGGAGGGGGTCCTGGAGTGACCTCGGGTGACCTTGTGGGTCGCCCCACCCCCCAGGAACCTGTGCCCACATCGTGGCAATCCTTCACGAACCACAGCTCTCCAACAGGAGCCGGAACAATGAGATGGGGCTTATTGTATGCTACTGTACCCGCAAATGGCGTCATTACAAACCAATCCCTAATTTGAGAGTTCCAGAGTTCAGTGAGGTCAAATGTTTAATTGAAACAGAATATTTCAGCTGAATTGCCGGCACCCGACTTCAATATTCTGGAAGTACTAATAAATACATTAAAAGGCTGTTAGCGAAGCGCTTCCCGGCGAAGAGTGATTGTCCAAGGCCCAGCGTTAGCTCACTCCGCCAAGCACAGAGATGGCGTTTCAAGCTAATTAAATGCCATGCATTTCTGATAGCACTTAACAATATGTGGTTAATTATTATGATGCAGGGTTTGTTCTACGGTATTAATTATGACAGACTCATTTGGCTCTGGGGGTAGGGGTACGCGTGCTGCAGAGGCACAGGCCCATCGCTCCTTGTAATGTGGGTTCACGCAAAGCAACCAGGGAGCTTGACGGGGACACGGCGGCTTCGGAGTCGAACGTTATGCAAAGCAGACATGCAGCTTAGGGAGTCTTCACTGCTTGCGCCCTCGGTGGGAGCACAGGGTCCCGTGAGAGGCAGGCGCTGGGGCTGGGCCTGCTCAATCGGCCTCTGTTCATGGCCTCTGGCAGGGTCGGGGGCACGTGTGTGTCCCTGAACACATGCCAGATGGCAAGACCCAAGGCTGCAGTGGGGCTTGGGACATCACAGTCATGAAAATGTTTGGGAAAATCTCTGTATTTGAGGAACTTAGGTAATCAGGTGGACAGAATCCCCCTGACTGGCTCCCTTCTCAAAGGCAGACAGCGGGCCGGGATGGACCACTCTGAATGGCTCTCTCCTGTGGACGGGAGGAAGTCAGGGACTTGAGCCATGGGGGTGTGGCGTGCATAAGCTGATACCCGGAGCTGGCGCTGTAGTGGGGCTGGGCCCTGGCCATGCTGAGGCAGGCAGCTGCTGGGAGCCAGGGCTGGGAGTGGGAGCCAGGAGCCAGGAGCCGGGAGTTGGAGCTGGGAGGTGGGAGTCAGAGCCGGGAGCCAGGAGTGGGAGCTGGAGGGTGAGGGTTTCTCGCAGGAGGGTGTCCTCAGGTTCGGCAGCGGTGCCGGGCGCAGGAGCTGCACCGCTGTGGAGAGCCAGAAGGTGTGCTCAATGAAGCAGCTGTGCTGGCACCTCCCTCCGCTTCCCCCAAAGCCCCTGGGACTTGTTCACCAGAGCTTGTTGGAGGCACAGGCCACACTGCTGGTCCTGTAGCCCTGATACAGGGTGGCCGGCCAGGGAACTAGGCCAGTGTCGAGGGTCCAGCGCCAGGTGCATGAGGTAACGAGTAGAAGGTGCCAGCCTCCGAGGCCTTGGGGGTGGGCAAGGAGCCAGGCTGGAGGCAGCTGCACCCCAGTCGTGCCCTTACGCTGGCAGACTCCCTTGGTGTAGGTGTTAGGCCCAGGAAGGAGGGGGCAGCAGGAGGGGGCAGCAGAAGGGGGCGGCCGCCCACGCCTCAGCCCTCGTGTGGGCAACAGCTTGTACTCTGAGTGTGGGCTTGTGCTGGGACATGGTGCTGTCTATGATGCCCGGTGCAGGCAGTGCCCAGGGATGGAGAGGGTGCTGCACATGGCTCCCTGCTCCCTTACCGCGTGGGGACTGGGCATACCCAGGCAACCGCCCGGGCTGCCCAGGAGCTGGCGTTGCCCTTGCTGTGTAACTGCTCAACTCCCTGTCCCAGGCAGCAGTCGCTCGTGTGCTGATGCGCACAGCACCACGGCATCCGGAGATGTGCCTGATGGTTCAGGGCGCCATGGAGAGAGTGCTCCCTGTGCCCCGTATGGTTGGAGGAAATTATTGCCGTTAGACGGCGGTGCAGGTAGGCCCAGCGTGCGGCCCAGATGCATGTCAGCTGCCGCGTGCGCCTGTTCAATCGCCTGGCACAGTCGGAAACCCCATCATTGATAAGTTCTGGAAATGAGCAGCGGAATCCAGCTTTTACTGTGCGCGGTAATGTGTCATTTGTACAATCCAGGTTTACCTCTAAACTATTAATAGTTAACTCCGACCCATCCCCTCTGGTGCTAATTACCAGCGAGGGAGGAGGAGGGAAGCCAATTTAGAGGGGTACATTCGTCTTCCAAGTACACGAGTTGAGGGGAGTCGTCTCCGGCAACCGTTGTGGGAAGCCATGAAGGCTTTTCCCTCTCTGCCTCTTGCTGCCTCACAGGCCCAGCAAACAGAGCACAGCCAAGCATTTTCAAAGCCTTTCACGACAGCTGTGGGCACAGGAGATGGTGGAACCTGTACGCCGTGGGGAGGGGAAGCGGGGTGTTCCCACAGATCTCAGCCCACGGTGCTGCTCAGGCTGCTCCCCGTGAGCCCCGCACCCCTGCCTGGGCCTCGCTGCCCTTGCAGAGTGTCACCCAAGGGGACCTGCAGCCCAAGGCAGAGAACACCCTGTGTGTCTGTCAGATATAGGAATGCCCAGGGACACACAGGGACTACCCCAGAACTCGGGGCTGGCGGGCACTGGGGCCTGGTGCCTTTCCACGTGGATTCCTGCGGCTTTGGCTGGGAGGAACCAGGGCCCCTTAATGCCTACGGTGCCCAAACTATCGCTCTCAGCTGCTGCGGTTCACGGAACATGTGTTCCCCAAGCCATGCAGGTGTCAGCCAGTGAAGGGCCATGGCAGGGGTGAGCCCAGCCTGAGGTCACGTGAGAGTGTTGGCTGGGCAGGCCCGGCCACTCCCCTAGTCTCTGCCCCCCCGCCCCCCGCCGCCCCCCACCCCCCCACCCCCACAGCCAGCTTCCAGCAGACATGGAGCAAACCGGGCCGCCCAAAGCTGCTTGTTGGCTTCTCAGCTCTGAGACCAAATCTGCTGTGTCCTTCCCAAGCAACTCCTCCCAGGAGCTGCACCTGATGGGTGGGCAGCTGAATGCCCTGTGTGTACCTGTATCAGGTGGCACCTGGCACAGTCCAGGAAGTTTCTCGGGTGCCTGTGGTTGCCATTGGAGGTGAGGAAGGGAGGGCCTGGTGGACCTCCAAGGGGAACAGGCTCCGATTTCAGCCCTGGTCATAGCCTGACACCCAAGCTCCCCGGGAGCTGCTCCCGCCATCTCATGCTGTGGGAGCCGGGGCAGCCCCAGGACGTGAGGCAAAGGAGGCCAGGTCTCCCGGGACTCCCACGAGGGCTCCTTGGGATGGGTGTGCTGGCTTTAGGAGAAGCTCACCCCACCAAGGGAATGCTGAGCAAGCTGAAGACAGACGGGAGCTCTGGCCCCAGGATGGCTGCTGGGGCAGAGGGAGTGGATTCACTTTCAGGAAGTGGGCTGGAAGCGGGTAAGCCGGAAGCCCAGGTTTCACGGCTTCTCCTTGGGTGGGCTTTCTGGGTGCTGGGGGTGGCGTGGGGTGGGAACTCACGTATGACACGGGCTGTCCACCCACAGGCTGCTGGCCACACCTCTTGGGTGCAGAGCCAAGTCAGCTCCGCCCTGCCCCTCTTGGCAACACCCACCACAAGATTTTCTTGGGATGTTGAAGCGGATGTCCCGGCATCGAAGAGAAGTGAAACCTGCCATGCTGGCTCGGCTGAGGGAGCCACGCGGGGCTGCGTGCTGTGCAGGACGGAGCAGTTCTAGTTGCTGGCTTGGCGAGGTACGCTGTGGTGTTGTGCTTGCGAGTCAGCCTGGAGCCAGGAGGCCCTGGCCACTTCCTTGGCCTGCTTGTGGCAGAGTCATCCTCCCCACGTCGCTGGTGGGAGGGAGCCGCGGCCGACTGGCATAGGCTGTGGCTGGCTTGCAGAGCGGATGTGGACCAGAAGCCGCGGGCACAGGGACAAAAGCAGCTCTGTGGACACAGCTGGGGTGGGGGGCCTGCGGCACCTGAGCCAGGGCCCGTGGTGTCAGGTATGTGTCTGCCGGGGCAGAGGGGCCCACACCTGGCAGGGCCCTGGGCCCGGCTCAGTGCCTACGCATTTCATCTCAGATGACAGTTCTGAGTGAGGGGTCTCCTCTTTGCGTTGGGGGCTGGGCTGCAGTTCTGTATCTGAACTTGGCTGCCAAGTCTCTTACCAGAGCACCCCCCAGTTCCCAACTCACATGCTTGGCTGGCATTCCTCTGCCTCTGGGCCCGGGGTCCTGTGCATGGCTGCCCGCTCACTGCCGGCTCACTGCCTGCTCACTGCCCGCTTACTGTCACTCACTGCCCACTCATTGCTGAGTCTCCCACTGGTTCTGGCCCCTTGCTCTCTGGCTGTCCAGCCTCTTCTCCCATGTCTGAGAGGGAGCAGTGGGCCTGTAGCTGGGGGTGACTCTGGGCGGGCCAAGTACACGGCTTGTTGGACGAGTGGTCAGGTGGCAGGTGGCCTGAGGGCTTGGCGTGTGAGCCCAGAGCTGGAGACCCAGAGGCAGGCTCCAGGGGTCTAGCACCTCTCCTACTCCGAGGCTGTGGAGAGGCCAAACTTCTTCTTTTGGCTTTAAGAGAAGTTTTGTGCGGAGCAGTAGCGGGCTCCACGCAGGTGCCAGCTGTGTGAGCCGCGAGGTCCCTGCGCAGGAGGCGTGGGTACTATGGCCCAGCGCCACCGAGTCCGCCTGCAGACACAGCCCATTCCTCTGCGTGCAGGCTTGCCGGTCCACCGTCGCGTCCTATCTGTGATGGCGATCATGTGTCACAGCTTTCTGGATGTCCCCTAAGGTGTTCCCTGGTCCCTTGCCTGGTCTGGGAGGAAGTGCCTTGTGTTTCCCTGCAGCCAGACACATTACAATAAATTTGCTTTCTCGGCACCATGGAATTGGAAACCTATAAGACGGCGAATAAGAAAACTGATACGGCTGCTTATCTGTCCACGAGCTTGTGGCGTTAGGGAGCCCAGTAATTGAAAAATGGATAGCGTTGATATTCGAACCTTTTCATAGAACCTTTGAAGTGTAAGCCTTTTGGGGAATAAATTGCTTTTTGTAACAAGAACAATGTCAGATCCCATGTTTAGAAGCTGCACACTTAATTCATTTTCAGATGGGGAGACTGTGTTGTCTTGTTGGGGGAAAGCACTGCAAAATGGATTAAGTTTCACCCTGGAGAGATGATAACCCAATACAGATGTCTGCGGGCCGCGCTGTGTTAGTTATGCAGCATGCGTGGCCTTCTAGCCAGCCGGCAGCAATGCCAGCGTCTGCCCACGTCCCTCTGGGGCACACGGGGTGCTGGCCGCCTCTCACTGAAGGATGCTGCTTGTTTAGCATGCAGGAAAAGAGCCATGGTGGGAAGGGACCCCTTGCTGCGGGAGTTGCAGGAACAGAGCCCCACCGGGAAACTAATGCTGGGGGAAGGGCGGGTTGGCACATGGCTCGGACTGCGGGCGCGAGCAGGCAGTGGGCATAGCTGCATCTGTGCCATGCAGGATGGTCCTCTTCCCCTGGGGAGAGGAGACTGCCCAGGACTTCAGTGAGAGCAAACGGCAACACGCGGTGCCCTCGTTGCAGCTGACTCCTCGGGGACAGAGCGCTGTGGCTTGTTCCTGCCTCTGCCAGTCCTGCTCGGAAGGCTCTGGACAGTGCGCTCAAGGCCGCCCGACCCCAACACAGCTCGTTCTTTTTAAATGTGGGAATGTTCATTTTTTGCACTTCATTTCATCAAAAGACAGAGAGGGAGAGACAAGAGCTCCTCCACCTGCTGGCTAGTCCCCTGAAGGCCTGCTGCAGCCCAGGAGCCGGGACCCGCCAAGCCCCTCGGTGGTGGCAAGAACGTGCTGCTTGATGGTCACTGTCCCGGGGGCAGGTGTCCTGGGCAGTGTCCTGCTGGCTGCGGCAGTCAACTGGCCACATCACATTTCTTTTCTTCTTTACAAAAGATTTGTTTTTTAATGATACAGGTACACGCAGGGCAATCAGCTGCCCACCCTTCAGGTGCAGCTCCTGGGAGGAGTTGCTTGGGAAAGACACAGCAGATTTGGTCCCAGAGCTGAGAAGCCAACAAGCAGCTTTGGGCAGCCCGATTTGCTCCATGTCTGCTGAAAGCTGGCTGCGGGGGGGTGGGGGGCAGAGACTAGGGGAGTGGCCGGGCCTGCCCAGCCAACAATTATAGACAAAAGAGACGGAAAGATCTTCCACCTACTGGCTCAATCCCCAAATGGCTGCATCGGCCTGGGCTGGGCTGCTCCAAAACCAGGAGCCAGGTGCTTCCTCTGGGTTTCACGTGTGACTGTGGGGGCTCAAACACTTAGGCCAGCCTCCACTGCTTTCCTAGGCCATAAGCAGGGAACTGGATAGCAAATGGAGCAGCCAGGACATGAACCAGTGACCATTTGGGTTGCTGGCACTGGAGGTGGAGGACTGGCTTGCTGAGCCATCGCGTGCTCCTTAAGGCTGTGTCGCTTGCACATGCTGTGGCCGGAAGCGCACAGTGCCTGGCGGTCTGGAATTGCCCCCTTGACACATGCCCCATCATGTTTCTTTGGGCCTGCACAACAGACGGCCCTGGATGAATCCAGGGTGCAGTAGCAGGGAGCGCTCCAAACCTGTTCCCAGGGCACACAACATCCATCCGGGGTTTTTCCCCAGGCCTCTCACGGCCGCTGCCCTTCCCACTGGTTAGGGGATGGGCAGGAGGCCTTTCCTGGGAGCCTGCCTGAGACGGGCAGTGTCTGTCAGGGAAGCCCAGGGGAAAGCCCGGAAGGGAGACAGCTTCCTGCTCTGCTGGCCCTCGTGGGGAGCTGCTGTTGACTGCTGTGGCTGCCATGGTGATGTGGTGATGCGGGGAGCCACACGGTCGGGGTGGAGATGCTCCCTGGCCACTGCGCCCTGTTTGTGGGTATGAAGAGTTGAAGGCACCACGGCCATCAGGCTGTGCTGGTGAAGCCCCATGCAGGGCAACCGCTGGCTGCTGCCAAGTCCCATCTTCCTCTGTCTCCTGCTTGTCCTTCAGACAGTCGGACAGCACAGCCTAAAGCCCCGACGCTGGCAGATAAAACACCCATGCTATTACTGCCTACAAAGGACATCAGTCACACAGGCGGGCACCTGGGCATGGCCATTGGCATGTGGCATCTCTACCTTTCAGTTGTACATGTGGCCACTCAGGGGACTGAAGCGGGGGTAGCAGCGTCTTGGGTCTGATGGCCCCTGGCAGCACTAGGGGGTGGGCGCTGCTGCTCCATGGAACTGGGGAGACCACTGCCAGTGGCCAGCTATACCTGGGAGGCCAGGTGTGGTGTGTGGCCAGAGGGCCACCTGGGGACCAGCCGCCTCTGGCTGGTGCTGATTGGTGAGGGGCACCGGAGTGCCACGGGTACGTGCCCATGTTGGGCTCTGTTCTGCTTCCCCCGCCTTTTCCCATATTTGAACTGAGCCTCAGGTGGCCTGCCAGGTGGCGCTGTGGATAACCCTGTGTGAGCAGCCTCTGTCCAGCGTCGCCCCACTGCTGCCACTCTCCTTAGCCTGTGCGACACCTCGTGACACCTGGCTACTGATGCAAGCGGTTCAGTGGCCTTTTCAACTCACAGTGTTTTCTCCTCAAAGCATGCCCTGGACACCTTTTTCTCAGGGAAGGGGAGAGTCATTGCACTATGCGAGGGCAAGTGGCTGAGCCCAGCTTGCTTCCGGGGACCTGGACCCCAGGTTCACAGCCCTGGGGGGCACCAAGGGACTCCAAGTGAACCTCCTATGGCCTCGGCATCTGCAGTGGCCACAACAATGAAGGCGTCTACTTCCCATGGTGGTGAGGAACCTGGAAGTGATGCCCAAAGATGGAGCTACCTCTGCGCTCGCGGCTGAGGCGTCCCTTGGAAAACAGGGCACTGGCCTCCCTCCCATGGCTACTGGACATTTTCACCAGCACCACGGAGCTCTGCTCTGCACAGCCCAGTGTGCGGTGCTCACTGCCAGCAGGCACTGGGGGCCCCTCCCTCAGTCGTAACTCTGCAGTCTGGACTGGAACCCCCATATGGGGCAGTGGAATGCCCATTGATTAATGAGTGGATGGTGTCTGGAGCAGCTGCCCTGGCAGAAGCTGTCTTCCTGCTGTGCATGTGCAGTGGGCATGGCTAGGCCAGGGCCACCTGGGTCTGCAGCTGATGTTTGGAGGACTAGGAAGGGCAGCCTTGGTGCTGTGTGTCTGCACATGGACTTGGTGCCGTGTGTCTGCGCCTCACTTCACTGTGTGCAGATTCCACTGGAGGAAAGGATGCAGGTTTTTGCATGAACATTTTTGAAGATACAGACAGCTTGGCTTGCTTTTAATTATTCTTTCTTGTTTTAAAAAAAGTGCAGTTTCATCAGAAGCATTGAACAGTGCTGTGCCCTTTATTGTGCCTCCCCCGGAAACATTGGGCATCTTGGCTGGGCAGCAGGCAGTCATGTGCAGGCCTGGGCCTCAGAGCCATCCAGCAAGTCTCCCAAGGTCTCAGTGGCTGCTCAGGGTGTGTAGGCCTGTACAGCTGTTACACAGGGAGATTTGTGTGTGTTGTGTGTGTCTACATGCCATAGATATAGATTTGCATCATGTGTGTAGATTACATCACATGTGTGGGTTGTGTGTTATTCTCCTTCATGTGTACTTGTATTTTATGTGTGTCAATCACACGTATATTTCCATTGTGGAATTTAGTGTCTGTCACATGTGTAGATCTCTGTCATGTGTGTAGATCTCTGTCATGTGTGTAGATCTCTGTCACGTGTGTAGATCTCTGTCATGCATGTAGATCTCTGTGGCATGTGTAGATCTCTGTCACATGTGTATATCTCTGTCACGTGTGTAGATCTGTCACATGTGTAGTTCTCTGTCACACATGTAGATCTCTGTCATGTGTGTAGATCTCTGTCACACATGTAGATCTCTGTCACGTGTGTAGATCTCTGTCACACATGTAGATCTCTCTGTGGCATGTATAGATTTCTCTGTCACACGTGCGGATCTCTCTGCTGTCCACATCAGAATGCCAGGGTGAGGCCCAGGGCGGCTCCTGCTGACACCTCCTGTGGAAGCACGACCTGGGTCTGGCAGGTGTGGCATTAGATGCTGGGCTCTGCCCCCTATCAGGCTGAGCTCCTGGCTCCTGGCCTCAGTCCTAGCACCTGACAGCAGGTGAGGTGTGAACCAGCAGGTGGCTCCTTGTCTGACTTCATCTGTCTAAGTATCTCCATTTTGCAAACAAATAAGATAAAAATAAATTTAAAATTGAAAAATACATAGATATAAAATCCTATATTTCCATTCCGTGGTAATAGCTTCTAACATATAAAGAAAAATAACAATGCAATGTTTACAGCTTTACAATCATAGAATAATTTCCCATTGTTTCATTAACCAATAGGTAGAATAGAACAAAATAGTTATCCAGAGAAAAATGAAGTAACAATCAAATTTGAATCAATAAATATAACTAGAGTTATACTGAACAATTGGAACACTAATTTTCTTCAGGACCACATACTGTCTTTAGAAAATGGATCATGTACTGGGCTGGCAAAGAACTATCAACCAGCCGCCAAAGAACTCAGAAAACACAAAAACATCCTAAACACAGCAAAGTCACAGCTCCAAACTACACGAGTCTGCCAAAGCATCAGCGAGTGCAGCTGTGAGAACTAAGAGCTCCCTGCGCCCTGAGGGGTGCTGGCTGGGTGTCCTGTCAGGGCTGAGCATTCCTGAGGCTGTGTGTCCTGGGCTGTGTGTCCTGGGCTGAGCGTTCCTGAGGCTGTGTGTGCTGGGCTGTGTGTGCTGGGCTGTGTTTGCTGGGCTGTGTGTGTGCTGGGCTGTGTGTGCTGGACTGTGTGTGCTGGGCTGTGTGTGTGCTGGGCTGTGTGTCTTGGGCTGTGTGTCCTGGGCTGTGTGTGCTGGGCTGTGTGTGCTGGGCTGTGTGTCCTGGGCTGTGTGTGTGCTGGGCTGTGTGTCTTGGGCTGTGTGTGTCCTAGGCTGTGTGTCCTGGGCTGTGTGTGTCCTGGGCTGTGTGTGTCCTGGGCTGTGTGTCCTGGGCTGTGTGTGTCCTGGGCTGTGTGTGTCCTGGGCTTTGTATGTCGTGGGCTGTGTGTCTTGGGCTGTGTGTCCTGGGCTGTGTGTGCTGGGCTGTGTGTGCTGGGCTGTGTGTGTCCTGGGCTGTGTGTCCTGGGCTTTGTATGTCGTGGGCTGTGTGTCTTGGGCTGTGTGTCCTGGGCTGTGTGTGCTGGGCTTTGTATGTCGTGGGCTGTGTGTCTTGGGCTGTGTGTCCTGGGCTGTGTGTCTTGGGCTGTGTGTCCTGGGCTGTGTGTCTTGAGCTGTGTGTCCTGGGCTGTGTGTGCTGGGCTGTGTGTCCTGGGCTGTGTGTCCTGGGCTTTGTATGTCGTGGGCTGTGTGTCTTGGGCTGTGTGTCCTGGGCTGTGTGTCTTGGGCTGTGTGTCCTGGGCTGTGTTTCTTGGGCTGTGTGTCCTGGGCTGTGTGTGCTGGGCTGTGTGTCCTGGGCTGTGTGTCCTGGGCTGTGTGTCTTGGGCTTTGTATGTCCTGGGCTGTGTGTCCTGGGCTGTGTGTCCTGGGCTGTGTGCTGATGACCTTTAGCACTGCTGAAGGCATGCTACACCCTTGGTCCTGGCCAGCCCCGAGCCCTCAGCAGGCTGACTCCCAGTCCTGGTGACCTGCCCCCCAACAGCAGAGGAAGATCAGAGACCTGTACATGCCTGTGTGTGTGAGGAGGTGGGACCATGGGCAGTGGGAGGTGCAGGGCTCCTCATGCTGCTGGTGAAGAGACGGGATGACTTTCTCTGTGCCGCCGCCGGGCTGAGCCCTCCTCAGGCCAGGCCGTGCAGGCTGGCTGGGCCCAGCACCCACAGCCCACTCACAGCCTTTGGAGCAGGAGGGCCAGCAGGAGTGTGTCGCTGTGTCCTCGACCAATGCCAGGATTCTTTAGGGGGTTAACGATACAGAAAAAGGTCAGGGCGATTATTCAGGGAAAAATTGTATTTGCTGGAACTTTATCGTTTCCCTTCAGAAACACGACTTATTTATGACATAAGTCATTTTAGGGCCGTTGATAGAAGTTATTTCTCTTTTATGACACTTGTGCCTTCGTGTAAAATTGTGCCATAAATGATATTGACAGTGTCACGCGGAGCTGCTGTGTTCTTTGTTTGTTGTAAAACTTTGTAACGCTGTGGTTTGAAGAGCTGAAGTTGTGGCTGCTGGCGTGAGGGCTGCCAGGTTCTGGGGTGGTGGAAGAGGCCAGTGGCCCTGGGGGCATGAGGCATCCACACGTCCAGGCTGTTCCATGTGGGGCACAGCACAGGGCTGGGTCTTCATACAAAGACCCGAGTCTGTGAGCCCCTGGCACAAACATCTCCACCACGGCTGCACTGAGTGCCGGGGCCAGCACCGGCCAAGGCTCTCCTGTCAGTACGCTGGGCCTGGCCACACTGCACTCCCATCCCTCTGTCTCCTGCAGGCACTGGGGTGGGAGCCCCAGACCCATGTCTTTGGGCTCATCCATGTGCCTACACTTCTTTATCAGCTGTGGCTTGTGTCAGGGTCCAAGCTTCCGCACTTTACTGGTCCAGGGTAAACGTGTCTGAATGAAGTGTAGCTGGCTCCCAGCAGGTGCCTCTAGCGGGGGTTCCTGGGCACAGGTGGTACCAGGGCCCGGGTTTACCTGCTGCTGTGTGATGCGTGGAACTGCACCTTCCAGCCTAGCCACTCAACCAACGCGCAGGCAGATGTGAAGGAAGGCGGTCCCTGCAGAATCCAGCCCCTGAAGGCCCCTGCGCACACCCCTAGGGGGCTAGAATCCATCCCGGGAGACAGGGAGGGAGTGGGAGAGGGGAGAGGGAGAAAGAGGAGAGCAAGGTGAGGAGAGGGAGGGGGAAGAGCAGAGAGACATATCCAAAAGTGGAAGCTGGGCAGACTGGGTGCGGGTGGAGCAGGCTGCCCAGGGCTCCCACACAGCTTCACTGGTCCGGAGGTCCACAGACGGGCATGGGCAGGCTCCTGGGCAGTGTGCCGCCAGCCTGTTCCTTGCTGAGCCTGCCTTGCTGAACCTGCCTTGCTGAGCCTGGCTTGCGCTCTCCCTGCAGAGCGGCACCCACCGTCTGCACCCCGCTGGCCCACCCCACCCGGTACCTCCTGTGTGGTGCCCTGGACAGCGTCAGCACGTCGCCCGCAGCAGCGGAATGCCAGGCTGGCAGGGGCGGCGCGGAGCCAGCGAGCAGTGGTGTAATCTGCTAATGGCTTCTTTTCACTCTCGGCTCCCCGAGAGACCCAGTGGCAGATTGTAGACTCAATTACTCTCATGTCAGGTGATTATCCAAGGTCTTAATGTAATCTTGCATTCACACATACCATATTTCAATTACGGCAGCCACGGAACAAGCTGTGTCTTCCAATAGCCGATCACCTTATCCCTGCCGCACAATGTCAACTGTAAAAGACGCCAGCTGAAGGCAATTACACATGTGTTGGGAACCGATTATGATGACTCTCTGTGGTATTTGCGATGAGCCGGGGAATGTTCTGAAAATTTAATTTAATGACAATATGCTTGCTGTACAATCCATAACACCTCCTGAATCCAGCATGGGGCTATTAAAACTGATGGGCACAGATTACCCATGCTGGAGGCTGGGCCGGCGCACTGCCACCACGGGACGCTGGGTAATTGTGCCGCCTTCTCGGGCCAGCAGGTGCCCGGCTGCCGCTGCTGCCCGCAGAAGGCTGTGGCGGCCCAAGGTGTTCTGCTGCCGTGATGGCTGTCCCTTTGCTGTCCCAGTGCATTCGGTGGGATGTCCAGCTGGGCTCAGCCTCCCTGGGGGGCTGGCCTGGAGAGTGGCCCATGGCAATGGAGGATCCTGCAGGGCTGGCAGCTGGCTTGCCCTGAGGGGCCTGCCGGGATGCTGTGCCCTGCTTGGTCCTGGCCTTGATGTACAAGTCCCCCATGCTCTGCTGTACCCTGGACCATGGGGCGCCACCCTGAGACCACTGGGGACCAGCCCCATGGAAGCCCTACAGTGGTTACCTCTGGCAGCCTCTGGGGGAGGGGCCGTGTGGACATGTCGGAGCACAGCTGTTCCCAAACGGCTTCCTCCTGGAGCCGCGTTCTATCCAGATGTGCGCAGTTTCGGGCGGCTGCCGGCCGAGCGGGCCAGTCTGGGGGTGCGGTAGGATGGGGGATGGCAGCAGGCTGCAAGCAAGTCACTAGCTTTGCCTGTTTGTGGGAGGGCTGGGACACGCTGTCCACCGTTACCAGCATCAGTCGTGCTTGGTCACGCGTGTGGCTGCTGAGAGCCCCCAGTGCGGTGCTGGAGCAGGGCAGCTAGGGTCAGTCCTCGCACGTCTTACAGGGTTCTTCCCCATCCCAACTGGACGCCAAGCAGCAATTGCTCCAACCAGGGGCAGGGAGGGCTGGATCCGACAAGACAGCGTTTGCTAGCGCGTCAGTGGAGGGTGCAGAGACACAAACTTGGGGTAAAGCAGAAACAGCTTCATTTTACGTCAAGCTGATTAATTACACAATATGCCTGGGGAAACACCTTGCGTGCTCTGCCGGTCTGGGTTGCATGTATCAGAAGCGGGTCCTTCAAGGTTGGCTGTGTGTGTGCTCCACATGCCTTCCTCATGCTTGATTCTTTTACAGAAGCCTCACATAGTCACCCCAACATGCAGACTCTCTAATCCTGTGTTTCATGTCTGTGTTCTCCGTACAGTGTGTTCAACTTGCAAGCATTTTCCTTTTGTGCTGTGTTTGTGACCTGCCACACCAGAGTGCGGGCAGCTTTGGCAAGCAGGCACTTCCATCTGTACCTTCATGGCTGCAATTCGACACCCAGCAGCGGCTGTCGGCTTCACTGCCACGCACAGGCTCTGTGTGGAGGCATTGCGGTGAAAACTAGGGCTGCTGTTACATCCGCCCTCTGGTTATTTAACCCCCCCAATAAATCTGACTCCACCTTGTTTAAAACAAGTTCTTTTAAAAACGAGTAGCAAGGAAGGAGAGAGGGGGAAGAGAAGCAGGGAAGTGTCGTAGCACACCTAGAATTCTGTGAACCACACTGAATCTGCCTTCTTTGCTCTTGTATCATAAAAATACGAGGATTATAAGAAATAAATATAAAGAAAAGAAGCCCTGTTGGGGTAAAAGGGACCAGAACGGTCTTCCCTGAGTGTGACTCTGAAGGCAGGCAGGGGGCAAGGATGGAGCTTGTAGCTCTGGAACATTCCCTGGGCATGGAGCGTATGCCTGTGGGCCCACATGGACAGACACACTGAGTAGGTGGTCTGGGCCCCCCGCAGTGCCAAGGGGGACATGGAAGATGGAGCATGGCTGTCCACACTGTGGGAGAACCTGGGGCTTCCCTCAGAGGATCCTGCAACGTGAACCCCTGGGCATCAAGCCACCTGCACAGCCCGGAATGTGGCTCCTTGATGCTTGTGAAACAGCTGTGGGGAGCGCATGCGTGGACTGCAGGTGGCGTGCAGCACCCCCCTCTCGGCCACACAGCCCCGTCACCCACCTATGTGTCTGTTACCTGTGGATCTTCTCGACTCTCACTTTTCTCAGTGTCTAGAAATCCATCTACCCATCTATCTATGTGTCTGTGCGTGAGCCCGGGTGGGGCGCCTGCAAGGAGACTCGGCGTGACCTTTGTCTTTGCTTCACCCTGAGCTCAGGAGAGACGGCCCGGTCATGGTGATGGGGCAGTGTGGGGCAGGGCTGCGGGGGCCAGTGTGTGCCCTGGGGCTTTCATGGCATTCACAGCACACAACATTTCAGCTACGCCTGCGTGTGAAAGGCTCGTGGACAGCCAAAGCCTCACGGTAACTGCGTGTGCACCCCTGCGCACTGGCCTTTGTGGCCGTGGCCTCTGTGGCCCCGTCCACGGCCCGAGCACGTTAGCCCAGTGTTGTCCTGTGGTAGAGCCAGTCTGTCACTTCGCGATGTCGCTGTTCGCAGCTCATTGCCACATTCCCTTGCTGAGCAGCTGTGACCAGGAGAGCAGAGCCAGACAAATCCTGAGACCTGCCTTTTGAGTGCTAGGCTTTCTTGCTTCCCTTCTTTGGCGCTCGGGGCAAACCAATGAGGCGTGCCGGGAAGACACCGAAGCCGGCCCCGGGCGACAGGAAGCCCTGGGCAGCGGGAAGACGCCAAAGCCGGCTCTGGGTGTCTGCCTTGCAACTTTCCATCACCGGCCAGACTGGAGACATGAGGTTCATCACCTGCTGTGCGTTGATGCAGATTAAAGACATGTCGTCCCCTTGTGTGTCTGCAGCTCGGCTGTTCATGGTGTCATTAAAATACAGAGATGGTGTTTGTCCTGGAGGATGGACCCGTGGCATGCGTGTGAATGCGTGTGCATGGCATCCTACCCAGATACAGCACACACACACAAGCATCTGCACTTCAACAGTGTTCTCAAAGCCAGCCCAGAACTGGGAGGCTCTGAAGCAGCCGCACCACCGGCAGCTTTTCCTCATATATAATTCTTGGCGCAGGAAAAAAATGCTATCTGATTACAAATTATGTACCTAACCTTACTTGTGCTGCCCAAGGCAGCTGTTAATTTTCGCCATAGGTCATAGAGGATAAAACCCCGAAGATGCCGGGCTTCCTAATTGCATTGCATGCAACTTGCTGTCGCCCGGCACTCGGAGGAGTTATTGCACCTTGCAGATAATGCCCCTGCGAGCCATGAGCCAGAGCCTCCCTCCGCCGCTGCATCAATTAGACTTCAAGGAGGTTAGACAAATGACAACAACCAGGCAATATCACAGCAGAACCCCAGCCAGGATGCGCAGCAAAATCAAACAACCTTCAGGTGCTTTTTTTCCTTTTCTTTTTTTCGCTTTGGAAGGAAAAGAAAAAAGAAAAAAAGCCAAAGTGATGCCACCCACCAGCCCCGAGCCGAGGCCGTGCCAGGTGGGGTATGAGCCTTGATAGAATTCCAGGTTAAGTTTGCCACTTTTGAGGTTGTAAAAGTGGAAATGAGTCGGTGCGACCTACAGGAGTCTCGGGGAGGTGTGAGTTCTTCCGCCGGCCGTATATCAGGCGCGCAGTGAGGACCGGAGAGGGGTGGAGAGTGGATGAGGAGGCAAAAGGTGAAATGGTTTGTGTCCATTTAAGAAAAAATCAATAATAGCATAAAATTGATTTAGTGCTTGTCATAAAACATAAGTAAGTGCTGGAAAATAGAGAAAATTGAGTCTCGGTTTAATCTGCACAAAAGCCACACTACTGATGGAGCGATCGGAGTGGGAGAGCGTTGGGCGCGGGACAGCTCCGTAATTGTCATATTAAAGGCTCTTCCAGGCTGTGCGTCGGGCCGGCGCCCATTAATCATGTGGGTAAGGGCGTTGGAATCAAATCTCAATTAAAATCTGCTCAATAATGTCTCTAATATGTTTTTCAAGCATTAATTTTTCCCCATCGATCCCACACCCCATAAATCAGATCCGTGGCAGTGTGCGAGCTGGTTTACGGGGAGAGGATTATGGTTTTATGAAGTTAATGCGGCAGAACCATTTAATTTACACAGGCTAAAGTTTTATGTCTGTTGTTCATTTCTATTATTTTCTTCAGCTAAAAATTATTTGGGCTATAAAACTCAAAACCAAGTTTTATTTTTTATTAATTTTTTTATCCAAGTATCTGTATATTTAGTGGGGTCACACTTAGGCCTGTTTTATCCAATTTGGGGGGGCGTTGCACCCTGAGGAGCATGGAGCAAGGTGGCCCTGGGGCAAGGCAGCAGGGCCCAAGTTTCCACTGTCGCGCTGAGTCCTCTCACTGTAGCTGGGGTTTCCTGAAGCAGCGTGGCAGGCACTCGTGCAAGAGATGACAGCTCGACCCCCACAGGCAGTGGACAGCTGAGCTCACACTCAGCACTGGCTCCCAGCTGTGCCCACTCTCCCTGGCCCGGCCAGCGCCCTCCTGCCAATTTCCTGCCGTCCGACACTCTCACAGCCCCAGGCACTCGCCATGAACTCTGCTTTGAATTCAAACCCTCCGAGTTGAGGGGGAGCCCTGCCATCTCAAGCATGCACTGGCATCCCGAAGGGTTCTTTTCTGAAAGCCTTCCTCCGACCTGTGCGTGCTGACAAACGGTTCCAGCCTCGGCCCTGGAGGTGCCCCACGGCCTGCCGGTTGCTCCAGGCCTGCAGCCTCCCACGGTGGGCTGATGTTGCCATGTCAGAGTGCTCAGGGTCTAGACTCCCACTGCTCTGCCTGTTTCCCATGAGGGCCCGAGTGGGCCCTGCTCACTGAGGGTCACGCCCTGGGCATGCTCAGTTCTCGCCGCCTTTCTTCTTCCCAACCAGGACTCTGCCGGAACATCAGGTCATGTGCAGCCACTCTGCTCTGGTCAGCCGCCCTGCTGAGTGTCCCTGCCCGTCAGCAGTGTTGTGAAGCTCCTGGGGGCAGCCTCACTGGAGAACTTGCAGGGGGCGTCTGGGCTGTGTCTCCTTGACTCAGACCCTGCTGGCAGGGTTCGCAGGCGGCCAGCCACAGGGCACACATGACCCGCTCCCTTAGCGGACCACGAGGTCGCAGAGGGGAGGTGCCCCCAGTACTCGGGGAGAGATGCTGCTGTTCCCTGGGGGAGGCAGGCTCCGCGCTGGTTGTTTGGACTCATTTCCAGACGGGATGTTCGTCTCTCCCGCCGTCTTCCCCACTTTTACCCTCACATGGCTTCACGCATGACTGTCGTCAGGAATGCTGGGCGTCTCCTTCGCAGGCACTTCTTGCTTCCCCACGTTGGTGTTGGGAGCGCTTTGACCTGTTCCCAGCATGGAGGATTCCGTATCTCCTAGTGCTTCCTGAGCGCTGGGGGGAGAGTGCCACATACACGCCCTGTACACCTGCCACCGCGCACCAAGAACAGCAGCAGGTGCACTGGTTAGCCCGGAGCGTCCTGCTTCCAGGCTTGCTCAGCTGACAGAGCAGAGGCGTGAGAGTCCTAGTCACCCACAAGGTGGGTGTGTTCCTAAGTGTCCCCAACTGAAACACCTGTACCGAGGGTCTAACCAGTCTCGACGTGTGCATCCATGTCGAGTGTGTCAGTGTCACACGTGTGCATCCGTGTCAAGCGTGTCAGTGTCACATGTGTGCATCCGTGTCTAATGTGTCAGTGTCACACGTGTGCATGCATGTCGAGTGTGTCAGTGTCACACGTGTGCATCCGTGTCTAATGTGTCAGTGTCACACGTGTGCATGCATGCCGAGTGTGTCAGTGTCACATGTGTGCATCCGTGACAAGCATGTCAGTGTCGCATGTGTGCATCCGTGTCGAGTGTGTCAGTGTCACACATGTGTGCATGCATGTTGAGTATGTCAGTGTCACGTGTGTGCATCCGTGTCGAGCATGTCAGCATCACATGTGCATCCGTGTCGAGGGTGTCAGTGTCACACACGTGTGCATGCATGTTGAGCGTGTTAGTGTCACATGTGTGCATGCATGTTGAGTGTCTCATTGTCACCATGTGTCCCTTTAGCCAATCTTCCTGGCATCCACATTGCCCTTTGTGCCCCTTCTTCGTGTGTTTGCAGCTCCTCTCATTCATGTGTCTCCCGCCCTTGCCAAGGCGTCTTCCCTTGGCTCTGCCTGCAGGCCCAGCCCAGCCAGCTTCGCCCTCTGTGTCCTGGCCTGCGGCTGTTTGCTCTCTTAGCGGGATTCCCCTGGCCTGTCTCCAGTGAGTGTGCCTCCTCTAGTCCAGGGGTCAGCCAGCCGTGGTGGGGTGAGGCTGGCCCTGGCTGACCCTGCAGGGCTCCCCAGAGGCTCGATGGCACCCCTGGCCATGTGCAGTAAGCCGTCAGAGCTGTTCTGTATCTTGGTGTATGTAACTCTTGGTGGAATACATGATTTTAGATCTCCCATTACTTGTTTGATTTCTTTTCTTTAGGCTTTGCATGCATGGTTTAGTTTAAGAATCACTGTGAAATGACATTTGTGCGGTATTATCTATCATTATTATGACTGTGGGTCCAGTGGCTGGAGCAGGCTGGGGTCCATTCTGGCTCTATGCAGCAGGAATTACCACCAGGAAGACAGGGAGGGACTGAGCCTGGGCCCGAGGACAGCGGCAGGAAGCAGGCAGTGACGATACAGGGAGCTCCTCCCTGTGGCTGCAAAGGAGATCTCCTGGGTGCGTGGATGGGAGACCCAAAAGGTCCTGGGACCAGAGGGAGTAACAGGCGTGCCGCTCCCATGGAACCAGGGTCTCATTGGGCAGCTGTCAGCAGGCTGCTATGGGGAGGTTGCTATGTTGACCAAGCCAGTGGGGCAACAGTGGGGAAGCGAGGTGGATGCCCTGTGACCTGGAGCTGGGCAGGCCGCCCTGGGCTTCCTGACACACAACCTCTTCCTGCTGCCAGTGTCTGCTCCCGGGACCTCCTCCAGGGCCTGGGTATCCCCACCTCCTTCTTTGGCAGGCCTTGTCTGGGGACGCATAGCCAGGTGTGTCATCACCCAGCCCTCGAGCCCACCTTACGCTGGGTCTAGCACGTGTGGACTGTGGTGACAGTGTTGGCCGATGGGACCCTAGTCGTACTCAGGGGCTGGCGGGGATGGCTGGGCTGCCAGGGTGAGGACGGGCGCAGTCCACACTTACCCGCCTACCTGGAGAGGCCACGTGGCACCTGACACCTGCAGGTGTGGGCCCCACAGTGCACGCTGATTCTCAGCATCTTGTACACACCCGGGGGTGAGGGGCCCCAGGTGAGTGTCTGAATGTAGGTCACCCTGGCTGCTGCAGCCCAGCTTCTAGGGGGCTGTGGGGAAAGTCAGGATCCCGCAGCTCCCCCGTACCCGCTTCCCCACCAGTTCCAGCCCCCGCTGCCCCTGGCCTCTGCAGCCGCAGCCCACTTCTTTATGCCGCCATCAATAAGGCCTTGGTGGCACTGGCGGCAGTAAAAGCAATCACCACGGAGTCATTTGGTATGTATGTGACTCACAAAGAGGGTCCCCGAGCCGCTGTTCTAAATTAGTAGTCATTAAGCACCCATGGATGGAGGCTTAAAATAAAGTGTTCCCCCACGGGCCCCTCTGCGGGCAGGCAGTACCCGCAAAGCACAGGACATTCCCAGGAGATGCTGTGAGCTGTACACCCACAGAGCTGGGCCAGAGGTCCTGGGGGGATGGCTCTTGCCCCTCCCTGCTGTGACAACGCAATGTCACAATTGCCGACAGCCACGCGGGCCAGAGCCTGAGCATTTTGCGTCTTCCCTCTCCTCTCCTTCCATTTCGTGCCTGGATCTTTTCAGAATTCTGAGTCAGACACACAGATCTCATCAGAGCTGCCAGGGGTGCCTCTGAAAGCTGGGACATTCCATCTCTGGCACACAGACCCTGGTCCCCTGGGGGTGCCAGCTGTGACCTGGCGCAAGTGAGCTCTCTCTCGCTGTCTTTGCTGGGCTAATGCCAGGCCAGACACGTTACTGCCTGGAGAGAGACTTCCATGCTTCCTTCCCACAGGGGCCGAGCTATGGGTTACGTAGCCAGAGCTGCCGTGCCCTGAGGTAGCCCCTACCAGCCTTGCTTTCCCAGAGAGCCCTGGGCTCTGGGTCACCTTGCAGGCCCGGGGATGCCGGCAACCAAGGTCAGGAGGGGTGCAGCCATGCTCGCTTGAGCTACCACCGGTGCCACCATTGCCACTACTTGTGCGTTGGACAGCAGGTGGCACAGAAGTGGCTCAGCAGGTCCAGGCTGGGAGGCTGTAAGCAGAACTTCTGTGGTCTCAGCAGGAACTCTCAGGTGCACACATAACCCTGACCATGACCCTGGCCCTGACCCACGTGACATGAGGTCAGACAAGTCCCCGTGTACACACAGAGCAGAAAGCAAGCCACTGCTCCAGTCGCTCACTGCTGGGGCCAGCCAGGCTCCCCTCCAGGTGACCCCAAGGATGGTTGTAGGGCCTCCTGGAGCAAAGAGGCAGTCGGAACACTGTTCTTAGCCTGATCGATGACTTGCAGTTAGCGTCTGGCGTGTCCGTGGGGTGGGGCTGTGAGCTAATGCCCGCTGCTGGGGAATATTGCAGGTAAGCAGGTGGAGGCTAGCACCCGAGATTAATGCTCCAACTCCCGCAGGGAATCCTGACTTAGGTAACTGGATCAGAGAGGAACAGAAACAAAAGCTAGTTCAGCTGCCCAACATCCTCGCTATCCCCTAGGCGGGGGTTACATTTTAAAATGTCTTCTCTCCTCATCTGATTAGCTCCTGGGTGTGGCCCTCATAGACCACCAGGCAGTCTCACCACCCGCGTGTCTGCAAACACCCGTTCTCCCGCCTTGCCAGGAGCAGGAGTAAGTTCATTTACACACATGAAGAGGAGCTTGGCAACGCCTTCATGTGTGTCCTCGGCTAGGCTGAGCCCTGCAGCCTGTGCTGCCCAGGGGCTTGCCCACTCCACAATGTCCGTCCACCGTGTGTTTCCGTGGGGTGCAGGCCCTTGACAGGCAGGACCTCACGGAATCACCGGGGCTGCGGGCGGCATTCCGGAGCACTGACCTGGGTCCCGGCGTCTCCCAAAGCAGCTGCATTGGGTTTGAGGGTGACATTGATCATGAAATTTGTTCTGGAATCTTCTAGAAGGCACTAGGAGACAATTCTGCCTCTGGAAAGGAATTTTCCAAGTGTTTGTTTGAGTTGGATTTTCTTGCCTTGGGGTGAGTAGAATCTTAGCCAGAGCTGTGTCCTGACCCCGGGAGGAGGCTCAGCGAGTCAGGTGCGCCTTGAAGCCGCGGTTCCGCGTGGTAGATGCCGGGAGTGCTCTGGTCTTCCGAAAACACAGTGTTAGAGAAAGAAATAGAATGTGATCAATGAATCAAAGACGTATTTCATGGATGCTGCCTCAGGCAATTTGGAGCAGCAAATCTACGCCAGTGTGACTGGGAGGGTGGCCGGCAGCCACTTACCCGTGCCGCTGGGCCAGGCTGGTTCGCTGTGAAGGCTCCAGCATGGGAGCTGCTGCGTTGACAGCCCAACCTCGAGCTCCAGCACCCTCACTCTTGTTCACAGTCATGATCTCCCACGGAAAGAGAGGGCTTGTGCCAGACATGGACATGGCACACAGTGGTGGCTGGAATGTGCCAGTGCCTGCAGAGATTAAAAAAAAAAAATGGGGCTGCAATGAAAAGCCACCACAAAGCTAAGATGGGCAATGGGCGCTCTGGCTGGGCGTGACTGAGGGCAGGAGAAGGCCAGGGTCCCAGCTGCCTAGGGGGCGTTTGGTGCCTGGCTGGTCTCTCCCTGCTCCTTCTGGGTCTGCAGGGTCACGGGTGGGTGTGACACCATGCTCCAGGGACCCACCTCGGGGGTTGTAGACCACTCTGTAAACACACACCAAGTCACTGGTGACAACTGTCACCTCCACAGGTGGGAAGCAGGCCAGGCCGGCAGGGCCAGGAGCCACTCCGCGGGCCACGTTTAGTCTGACAGCGCCTTGTGCAATCACAGGGATGTTGTCAGCTCCCAGGTGTGGCCCATGTCTAAGGGGCAGAAGCCAAGCAGATGGGGCCAGGTGAGGGGTTGGGTAGCCATGGGACTCAGGCTGAGAAAAGACTGTGGGCGGACGAGCAGGTTCCTGCCCCAGGCAGCAGGTCCCTGGAGGATGAGGAAGGGCCTGTGCCAGCTGCACAGGGCGGACAGGAGGCACACCAGACCCACCCCCTCAGGGCAGCCCGTCACCTGCTCCTTCCATGTGCAGGGAGGGAGAAGGCTGCTCTCCCTCCACACCTGGACTGTAACACAGGACCATGACCAGATGCAGGACAGCCCCTGGAGGAAGGCGGGGGACCCAGTGAGACAGGTCCAAGTGTGATGGGGGAAGGACGCGCTGGCAAGTGTGGCCCTAACAGCCCTGGAGCTGGCACTGGTTTGAACCTGGTGGGCTGTGAGGGACAGGAGGGGCTGTATGTCTGGGGTGGCAAGGAGGGGGTGGGTGCCGTGTGCAGTGCAGCTGTGGGTCCAGGGTCAAGATGTCTTCGTCTGCCTAAATATTACATACCTGTGTTCATGAATGTGCCAACCATGAGAGGCACTATCTAGTGTCCATATATGTGACATGTGGGAGCAGACTGAAAGGCCTGTGTAACTAGTGCGGCTTGGCTTGGCTACAGAATTTTAGGTCAACACAAAATTAGATGTCTTGGTCTCCATCAGCAATAAACAATCAGCAATGGGACTTTTAAAATGTGACTTAGAAGGAAAACGTGAGAGGCACAGGCACTTGGCACAGCAGTGAAGACTGACAAAGCCTAGCTGTGGCTAGAAGGCCTGGGTGTGAGTCCCAACTCTGACCCCTAATGCCTGCTCCCTGCTCATGGTGCTGGGGGTGCACCTGGTGTCTGCTCAGTCCTCCAAGTGGGAGACCTGGAGGCAGTTCACAGCTCCTGGCCTCAGTGTGTCCTCATGCTGGGTGTCAGGGGGGTGCTTCATTCATGTGTCTCTGTATGGCTCTGTCCCTCTACCTCCATATCAAGTGTAATAAACAAAACTTCAGAAGTGGCAAGGGATGCATGAGGGAAGAGAGCCAGGACCAGGATCCAGAACCCAGGAGTGGAGGGCTGAGAGCCTGGGGGAAGAGAGCTGGGATCTAGGAACCAGGAGTCCGGAGCTGAGGGCTGGGAGCCTGGAGCTGAGGGCTGGCTGAGGGCTGGGAGCCTGGAGCTGACTGACTGACTTGACTAGGAGTGAGGTGCTGGAGGCTCCCTTGCCCTGACCCCAGCAGATACTGTAGACTTCTCCTGGCTGGCACAGGAATCAGAGTGCAGAGTAGCATGTCTGTGTCCAGGCAGCAGGGGCAAGGGTTCCAGCTGACCTTGGACATTGCACACACTCAGGTCCAGTGACAGAGGTACTAGAGCTGCCAGGAGCTGTCATGCACTCTCCTGAGATATGTACACCCATGCACACGACCTACAAAACATGCGCACACACATGCTTGCACCCTTCCACCACCCTAGGAACTGGTGACTCACCACCAGATCTCTGCTCTGGTGAGTCCAGGCCTGAGAGTCAGGGAAGCAGCCCCAGCCTCCCTGAGCAGACCTCGCAAAGCTGCGAGGAGGCACACATACAGTCTGCCACCTCAGGAAAATCCCAGCCGCATGCCGGGGCACAGGGGGCTCTTTATTCCATGTCCAGTCCCAGAACACCACGGAGCCTGAGCCCAGTGGCCCACATCCAGGACCGGGACAAACATGGTTTCTGTTGGGCATGGCTGCTCTGTTCTGGCAGCAGTATGGATGGGCACCCAGCTCCCCAAGAACCTGCAGAACTTGTCCTCTGATAGCTGTGGGCAACGACAGTGAGCGCCTGGGGCAGAGGGTGGGGGCTGCAGAGCCTCCTGTGGGGGCATCCACTCTCCGATGGTTATTTTCTGTAAGCTGCAGTCTTCTCCCAAGACTTTATTTTCATGTAAAGTGCCTGATTCTGCATTCTTCAGTAAGGCAATAACTTTTCATTAACTTCATTTTTCATTTTTATCTTTCTGTGCGTGTGGCAGAACACAGCACATGATTTTGAATGTCATGTAATAACAACTCTCTAAAATTATCTGCCCTTATTTCCATTTGACACTAATATTTGATATGTTAAGTTAAGCAGATCTACAAATGGAGGCAGCCTCGCTTTGCCTTGGGTGATAATAAGAGCTGTCAGTTTTGCATTTCCTTATTGAATTCATGCGGCTAACGACTGCTGATTTTTTAAAAAAATATTGTGTGTGAACGTGTGGGTGCAGGGGGATGTGAGGGGAGAGAACAAAAATGCATTTTAACTGGCACCAGAAAAAGAGACAGGACTTCAGGTTCTATTTGTTTAAATGAAGCAGGTTTTGCACAAGTTAGTGGTCACAAGACTGACAACAATGTGCGGTCACCTTCCTTTGAAGACGAATGTAAAGCCAGCGAAAGACTATGATGCATTTGTAATGCATATGTGTCTGAAGACAGCACGTCCTTCTGCTATAGTGTGTTAGACTAGTGGGAGATGCAGACAATGAAGAGTGAAAAGGAAAACAAAATGCTCCCAAACCCCTACCCTGGTCTCCCCCCAGGCGAATCTGCTCTAATGCTTAAGTTACATTTGGTAACATTTTTTACCTATCGAGTGCGTTTTCAAGGGAACCTGTGTTGGAGGAGCTTTTGCCTGACAAATGCCCTCATCCCTGGCAGGTAGCTGGGCGTCCAACTCTGCGAGAACACCAGTCCTCTCCAGAACACTGCAACTACCTGCTGAATTCCCAGGACTCCTTGCCCCATGGAAATGCCACAGAGGGTGACCTGCCCTTGCACTGAAATCTCAAAGTGTTCCAATCATTAGATTCCTTCACCAGGACTCAGGGGTTCCCTTTGATATAAGGATGCACATACGAGACTCTGAGCAGTTTTTCCCACCACACTGTCCTCATCTTCCTCTTTTGTGGTCATGGCTGCCCCGTGGAGGTGTTGGCCTGGGGCAGAGGTCAGCTGCCCAGCAGGTTCCAGAGTTTAGACTAAAAATCCCAAACATCTGGACAGGACATGAGGACACTCAGAGAGGCCTTTGCAGCTTCTCTGAAGGATTTTACCAGTTATAGGGGAACTGGCTCTACCATCAGAAGTGTGTACCTGTCTGCAGGTGAAAAAGGGTGTAGGTGGAGAGTCTCTTATACATGGTGTACGCTGACAGCTCCATGATAAGAGTGTACACTGAGGGTTCCCTCATAGAGTGTACACTGAGGGCTGCCTCTTAGAGTGTACACTGAGGGCTCCCTTATAGAGTGTACACTGAGGGTTCCCTCATAGTGTACACTGAGGGCTCCCTCATAGACATGTACACTGAGGACTCCCTCATAGAGTGTACACTGAGGGCTGCCTCATAGACATGTACACTGAGGGCTCCCTCATAGATGGTATACTCTGAGGGCTCTCTCATAGGTGTACACTGAGAGTTTAGTGTATCCCAAGGTCATTGTCTCAGGGTCATACTATCTCAGGGTCACTGTCTCTCAGGCCTCAGTACACAGGGTCCAGAGTCCCTCAGTTTCTCTGTCCTGGCTGGTGGACACAGAGTGAGCAGTGGACAGGCCCAGGAATGGGAGAACGAAGACTGTCATACTCTGAGGCTTGCAGCTCAGGCACATAGCACAATGCCTGAGTCAAGACAGATTCATGAAGGGAGAGCAACTCTGCGCAACAACGGGAAGGTGGAGTATTTGGCACACCAGCACACACATGTGTACATGCAAATGTGCTCACAACACAGAGGTGCACACAGCAACACATGTGTGCACATGAGCACATATGTGCACATGTGCACACAGCACCCATGTGTACACAGAGATGTGTATAGCACACACAGATGTACACACAGAAACACATACAGACACGCATATATTCATACATAACTATGTGCACACATGTATACATGTGAGCACACACGTGCACATGAACATGTATACAAGTATACACATGTACACATTTACAAGCACACACAAAGGGTTTAAGGGGCAGCAATCCCTCCTCCACTGGCATGGGGCTGCCATGTTGTGGGGGATGGGTAGACCGGCCCTTCTGTTGGCACAAAGCACAGGAAGGGGCTGCATGTGCATTATGCAGACATGGGCATGTGTGTGCCATCTTGGAGATGGGTCCTCCATCCATCCAAGGCTGCAGGTGGCCAGCCGCACCCCCAGAGCCCCAAGTGACATGGTCCCAGACTGAATGGTTTTGCTGTCTGGAAGGTGTCTGGTTTCACCCGCCTATTTTAACCCAAACGTGTGCTGGCCCTGCGTGTGCCCTGCCACCTGGCACACAGCCATGCCTGGCTTTTGCACAACCTAAGAGCCTACATCTCTGTAGTTGGCAGGGCGCTGCAGCAAACAGAAGGACCGTGTGCATCCCGTGAGCCCTGAGCTGGCTCTGCCGTGTGTCCAGGTTCCTAGCCAGGCTGGGCTGCACAACCTCATGGAGCCTGGGTAGACCAGCCATGGCAGAGCCCGTGGCCAGTGGGGCTGCGGGGGGCTCCCTAGGGGTGGGATGTGATTGAGGTCTGGTTCCCGCTTTGGGCCTCCTGCCCGTATCCGCATGTCCTTGCCGTGTGGGAGCCACCTTTGGCAAGGGTTTGGTGGGCTGGGTTTGCAGGCACTCTGTAGTTTTCCTACAAATAAAGAGTTTTTGGCCCGGCAGCCGGCCCGTGACATTGCACCACTAAATCCGCGTGACAGTCATGAAACACTCCCATAATCAGGGACACGGGCTGGTTTTCCGCCCCTGACAAGGCCCTGTATCAAATATGATCACTGCTACTTTGTCTTCATCCACTGCTGCAGTGGAGTATCAATCCACTGGCCGACGCGGCCGGCCGAGCCCAGCACTTTGGTATCAATCTTCATAGAGCACTGCCTATTGTCCAACCAAAAGCCCGAAATGAGCTCATTCAATCACTGGCTGCCTGCCCTCCCCGCACCGGAGGCTCGCAGACGCCTGTCACTCTCCCACCGTGCATATCGGGACAGGCTGGCTAATGGCAGTGGAAATCTGCGACCTCTGTGGGCAAGGGGTGGGGGACAGGCCCCGTCACGCTTGGAAGAGGTCCTGCGGGATGAGGTGGGGCATCCCCCTCCACCCCATTCCCTGGGGATCTGGCTGCTCCTGGGAGTGTGCTTTGTGGCTGCGTTGTGGTCTCTGGAAACATGTGAGTCAGGGATCACTCCCATGACTGTCCCAAATCCGCAGCAACATGAGGACACTGTAAACTCATCACAGAGCCGAAAGCAGTGTCTGTGCAGGTAGCATGCCCTGTCACTCATCCACTTAAAAATATTGCCATGGCAGGAGCCAAGGGAAGGGTGGTGAGGGACGGCCAGCCACACTCCCCACTTCCGTCTCTTCCTCGTCTGTCCTGGGCCACTCCCAGGGCAGTGGCTGTGGGAGTCTCCAAGTGGGATGGGGTATGGGGTCAGGACTGGGGCGGCCACCAGGCAGGAACTGGCGTCTCTCCTGGCAGCTCGGATTCCTTGGGCCCCCCATCCGGGCACCTACTTTCTCTTGGGACGCCTGGGACCCGGCTCCTCATGCCCACAGTGTGCTGCAGGTCAGCCTCCTGGAGCTGGCACTATCCTGACCTCTGGCACTCTTGGCCACGTGAAGGGCCATGTGGATGCCTGGGTGCCCTGCTGGTAGCTCCATTCCTGCTGTGTGTCCCTGTCACACCAGCGTCCGGGCAAGGGGCCCGTCTCCCAGCATCCTGGGCTGCTCTGGAATGGAGATAGAAAGCAACTTTGTCATTTTCCAGGGGTGGGGGGAAGGGAGCCTGTCTGTCCCCATGGGCCAGGTGTCAAGAAACCGTTAATTATTTCCCTTAATACCAAACCTTTATGTTTTAAATACAGTCTCTCAGAAACCGGGGCAGCAGATGTGCAGCCATATAACACGCGCGGAGGCCCGGGGCCGTGTCATTTAGGTGCGCCGATGGGAATTCCAGGGGCCTCGGCAGCACGGAACGGGGCGGCTCTGCACAGCTGGGGCGTAAGCTCTGACCCCCGTTTGGCTTTCGTTTTTCTCCTGCATGAGCAGCATGGCTTTTCACATCCTCCCTTGAGGCTCAGTGGGCTCTTGGGTGCAACGCGGGATGCTGGCACCAACGCTGGGCCTCCACATCACGCGGGCAGGCAGGCGGACATGTGGGCTGTTTCCCCTCATTTCAGAGCCATTCTCTCGATGACTTGGAGGGAGTGGATTTGTCTTCAAAGGGCGGGGGTGAGGAGAGGCACACAAGTTGGTTGACAGCCCTGGACTGCACATGTGTGTGACCACACCCAGTGTTGCTGGCTGGGCTCCTGGGCTGCACATGTGTGTGAACCCGCCCGGTGTCCCTGGCTGGACTCCTGGGCTACACATGTGTGTGACCACACCCAGTGTTGCTGGCTGGGCTCCTGGGCTGCACATGTGTGTGAACCTGCCCCGTGTCCCTGGCTGGGCTCCTGGGCTGCACATGCGTGTGAACACACCCCATGTCCCTGGCTGGGCTCCTGGGTGCCTAGTGCTGTGGGGGTCATCATTGGCTTCAAATCATCCAATAGTTCAGTCCAGCAAAACGCGCAGCGTGCTCAGTGACAGCCCTGCGCTGGGCGGCAGCGGCCCATGAGCCGCCAGTCCATGTGAGCTGTGGGCCAACTGACGCGCACAGCTTCTGGTGTTGGTCCTAGATCTCCCACCCAGCAGTGTCTGGGCTTCTGGGAAGGTGGGTTTTTCATATTCTTTATGCTTTCTCACTGACAAAATGTCACTCAGATTCAAGCAGCCTCCTGAAACAAACTGGCAGCAAAGCCAGAGTGTGACCTTGCCTCCTGCCCATGGCTGGCCTAGGTCAGATGCAGCGGGCCCCTGTGTGTGGATTCTGAGGGCCACAGGCTGAAACCCCGCCCTCCCCTCTCCGGAGTCTGAGCAACAACATGGGGTGACGTCCAGTCCTCCCACCTGCAGGACTAGTCGCGACTCCCAACCCTCTGCTGGGACCACACGCCTCTGCGGTATGCTCAGGGTGCTCAGCATGCACCCTCATTCTGCTTGCCCCCTGCCCTGCCCTCGAGATCCTGGGACCCTGGCCCATGTGGGCTCAGGCTGCCTGCCGCTTGTGGCCGGCATCTGTGGTGTCAGCTTCTACGTCCCTTCCCTGTGGCTGCCCACTGAAGCGCATGTGGCCATGCAGGTGCTGTGAGAACTGACACACACAAATCTGTGCAGAGTGTGCAAACCGGACACAGAACACATGAGCATGCCACAGTGCCGTCGCTGCCCCCTCCCCAGGCCACGGTGCCGTCACTGCCCCCTCCCTAGGCCACGGGTTTGGCATCTGGGATACCCAAGTGACTCGGCTGCCTCATGCATCTCGGGGTCCTCCGTCCTCCCTAGGTCATGGGTTCCTGAGTGACTTGGCTGCTCCATGCGTCTCGCGGCCCTCCGTCCACACCTGCTCTTGCTGTGGGGTAGGCTTATTATGAGGCAGTTCCATGGCGTGTCCATTGGCCCACCTGCTGGGGACCTCTCTTCCCCTGCTTCTATGTGACACTCCAGAGACCTGGAAACTCTCACCTTTACACTGGTTGTACTTTCTTTTGACCTCTTGTGTTTTTTCAGCAAAAACACTTTGGACACCTCCAACAGGAAGTCCACTGGTCCCGGAGTAGATTGAGGAAAGGCACAGCACAGGCTACTACCTTCCAACAGTGAGAGATCCTTCGCCTCTCGCTGAGAGTGGTCAGGTCAGAGGCAGCCCCACTGCAGGGGTCCAGCCTCTGGGGACCCCAGGGTACACGGAGAGAACTAGTCCTGGCAACACCAGGGATCCCTCGGGTTCAATGGGCTTCAAGTTGATGTGGCAGTGACAAGGCCTGCGGGCCGTTTCGGTTGGTTTGTATGGCGATATAGAGGCTTGGATGTGCATTTGAAAGCCAATCAATCAATCAGTCTGTTTATCTATCTATCTTTATTTGAAAGGCAGATTTACAGAGAGAAAAGAGAGAGACAGAGATCTTGCAACTGCTAGTTCACTCCCTAGATGGCCACACAGCTGGAGTTGAGTTGCTCCTGAGTCAGGAGTCTGTAACTTGTTCAGGTTCTCCCATGCAGGTGCAGGGGCCCAAGGACTTGGGCCATCTTCTGCTGCTCTCCCAGGCACATTAGCAGGGAGCTGGATGGGAAGTGGAGCAGCCGGGACTCCGACTGGCACCCACATGGGATGCTGATGCTGCAGTTTGTTGCGCTGGCCCCTTGTGTGTGGCTGGCCTCCTGGGTGTCGGCAGATCTGCTGGCTGGGTCCCCAGAGCACATTCGGAGTGAAGTCTTACTTGCCGTGGACCTCAGCACTGGGCAATACATGAGGTGCTTGGAGCTGGCATGGTGGACTGGGCATGCCTGGACCATGGGCAGATGGCTGTACCTGGGTGCCCCACTCTGCTACGATGCTGCAGGCAGTCGTGGTTAATGACCCTGACCTGGGGCTGATTCTGCCCCAGTGCCTTCTGAGTTCCTGTGTACTGGCATGGGGACACGGGGGCATGGCTGCCAGAATCCCTGCCCTGTGGTGCAGTGCCTGTCCACAGGGCCCCTAATAGCTTACATCTCCAATTAGATCTTTGCAGTCTAAGGTCATGTAAGCAGTACATGAAATGTGTTTCGGTTAATGTTACAATTAGGACATTGGCATTTGCATTTAGCGACTTTTTTGCACGTAAATTGTAACCTTAATTTTGCTGTAACAAGCTGTTATCTTTGATTCCTTCTCCATCCCAGAAAGAAACACCAGCCTTACTGGTGTTTGCCTCTGGAGCCCGGGGTGCCTGGCTGAGCTGAGTGGGTGAGAGGGAGTGGCCACCAGCTGAGGGGCTGGCTGCGTGCAGCAGGAGGCCAGCTGCCGTTGGGCTGCCTGGCAGGCAACGCTGTGGGCTGGACACCGCCGTCTGCTGACTCGCACAGGAAACCATGGTGACTGCATGTTCCTGGAAGGTTCTGGATTTGATTGGAAAAGACAGAAATGTGGCTGCAGACATGAAGCGAAAGAGAGCACAACTCTCAACCTGGATTGCTTTTCCTGATAGAGAATTTGCTTCCTTTCCCTCCAAGTAACAGTGATTGAATTGGATGAGATGAGGATGCCTGGGCCCAGTCACCTGTGCACAGGTAACTGACGGTGGACGTGGGGGAGGCCCAGCAGGACGCAGCACCTGGCCCCCAGGTCTAACGGCTCTGCATGGGCATTGCAGTATCACACAGGCATACAGGTGTATCATTTTACACACATGAGCCTGTGTGGGTACCAACGTGCTGACAGAAACATGGCTTTACACACGTGTGTTGGTGTGCACAGGAACACGGCTTTACACATGCATGTCAACACAGCTTTACACACATGCCTGTGTGCACAAGAACACAGTTTACACACACATGCCAGTGTGCACACCGTTTTTTCATGTGCTAGCATTGCTTAATGCTCAGGTTTGCACACACACATGAACACACAGCCAGGTGTTAGGCGACCTCAGCACAGGCCCAACAGCACAGCCTGACTGCCCAGCATCCTCCCACCCCAGACGCAAGTGACGGCTGTTCAGCTGTGCCTGTGGGGCGCGCTCTGCTCCTGTGTGCAGGGTCTGTGCAGCGTGATTTGGCCATGTGCTCGTTCCTGAGTCTCAATGCTGCTCTTCCAATGAATGCCGCCCCATCATTTCCAGTAGAACACTACATAGCCCTCTGCTGTGATTCTTTGAGATTAAATACCGTTTCTTTAGCTCAATCCCATTTGACTTTTGGATCCCAAGGTGATTGATGTTGTCAGCCTCCCACCTGTGTTTCCCCTAGGTTTGAAAAGTCAGCTTTGTGTGGAAATCCCTGGCACTGCGGCCTGCCAAGGAAGCCACCGCTCAGCCAGCCGCATGTACACTGTGGGTCACTGTGCTGTCCTCACAGCGTGAGCAAAGCCAACTGCAAGCCTGTTAATGCTTGCAGGGCCCCCAGCCACCGTGTGCATCACCCAGGAGGGCAGGGGCACCAGCAAGAGGCACCTGCCAGCTGCACCAAGGCAGCTGTAGACTGGGGTCCTTGTGTCCATGTTCTTGTACTGGGACATTGCAGGGGTTGGAAAGACCCCAGGGTGGGGGAGCAGCACTTGCTGGCTCTGCCGTGAGGCCTCTGCTGGCTCCTGCTGAGCCAAAGGGTGTGGGGAGTGTCTTTTTACCCAACGTGGAAGCCCTGAGAAGCAGCGGCAAAGTGACTTCGACATTGCAGTGTGTGGTGGCAGCTCAGTGACGGGAACCAATGGCCAGGTGGTTGGCGAGCATGACTGCCAGCGTCTCACTGAAACTCCTCAGTGTCAGGAGCACATGTTGCTAGGCACACAGGCCAGGGGCCCACTCTGGCTGAAGCAGGGGCAGCCGGGTGGTGCCCTGGACCAGTCATCTCCCCCCGCCTTGTGGCCAGCATGGGTGCTATTCGCTCCCATGGCAGACCCCTGCCACCTACTTACCTCAAAGCAGTGGTCCATAGGGCTGGAGACCTGGCTTTCACAGATCTGGGAAGACTGAATGAATCAACAGTGTTTGTAAAAAGGCTCAGCCCATTTTAGGTGGGTTCTTCCTCCATGCCAGCACCCGGCTGCAATCAGGCAGTCCGTCAGGTGGCATCCCCACTGAGCCTGAGTTCGCCATCAGCCACTCTTTGCAACCAGCATTGGATTCACTGGGGCAGGAGTCCCGTGGCTGGCCCTGTCTTACTTTCGCGCCGAGGTTCCCGTGGCAACCTCAGGGCCCAGTCCCCACTTCCCTCCTTGACCCTTGCTGGGTGCTGAAGGCTACAGCAGGCGGAAGGCGGCGTGCTGAGACACCTTGGCTGGCGCGGCGGCTCCCGGGTAAATCGTCCGTGCTATTGGGAAGGCGCAGGTCGTTGGCTCTCCCGGCTTCATTTGGGCAGCACAGGACATTTCTAATAATTAATACTGTAATAACACTTAATGATCTGCACCCATGCAATGGAAAAATCCAGCTAATGGTGCACTTTTTCATGATTGCACCAACAGCAAGTTTTAAATGTGTCAAATGCTGCTATTTCAGCATCCTGGTATTGGGCAGGAGACCGTCCCTGTGGGTTCTCGCTGACCCTGACCCTGGGCCTAGACACGGGAGCAGTGGCTGTGGGCATGGGCCCCATGGGAGCAGGAGCAGGAGGACACAGAGGCACCCACTCTACCTCCAGATGGAAGCCCTGGCGGGTGGCACCAGGGAGAGCATGAGGCTAGGGGACCAAGGGGTGGTGGCCAAGACCCTGCAGCTCTGCAGACAGAGCAGTGTTTGAGAGATTTGTCCAGAAAGTCCTGCTTAACCTCACCCTCCACATGCAGGCTCCCACAGGAATACCGCAGCCAGCCCTGCCACCTTCCTGTGCATTCCTTCACTGATGAGGAGGGCATTAAACTGCATGGTACCACAATCCTCACACTAGCAGGAGATGAGAGGCCTGGATTGTCAAAGCCACGCAGGAAAGAGGCAGGGCCACCGTTGTACCACAATCCTCACACTAGCAGGAGATGAGAGGCCTGGATTGTCAAAGCCACGCAGGAAAGAGGCAGGGCCACCGTTGTATCTTGTCCTGATACACCCCCTGACGCCGCCTCCCCTGGAGATTTTTAATCATGGTGATGAGGTCAAGAGCTCCAGGAAGGTGCTTCTGCCTCGAGGCTGTGGGGCTCTCCAGGCTCTCCAGGCTCTCCAGGGTGCTGCTGGGTGGGTGATGGTGGAACACGGGAGAATTGACTGAGAAGTTAGAACACTGCTCTGCCAAAGCCTCGACTCAGATTGGCTGGTGACGCATCTTACTATGAGCAGTACGGTGCTTATAGCAACAGCCCCACCTACTTCAGCCGCTGGCTGCCTCCTCCCTGGCCTTGGGCCCCTGGTCTGCACCCTCAGATGGCTTCACAGCAGGGCTCCGTGGGGTGAGAGCCTAGGTGAAAGGTTTAAAAGAGAACAGCAAGCAAAACCCCCTTGCCTTCATGGAAGCAGCGCTGGAGTTGCTGCAGGGCTTGCAAGGGAGACCCTGGGAGCCGGTCTTGGCCATGCCCAGCCTGCATGGCGGCTGCCCAGTGTAGCCTACACCACCGTGTGGGAAATTGCACCTTCTGTAATGTGTTCCAGTCTGCCCACACCCAGGCCTTGTGATCTCGGAGAAATGGAACTGAGTCTACATTTATTTTGTTGCCTGGCACAGTTCTCATAGAAAATGTCCACGTGTTTCTGAGGGCTGCTTGCAGGCATTGTGGTCAGCTTTTAACCTTTCTGTTCCATTTTCCACAGAAAGGGAATACACCCTTGTGCATTGTTTCTTTTTTAAATTATGTTTCTCTGTTTATTTGCTTATTCTGAGAAGAGACAGGAAGGAGGCGAAATGTGAGAGCATTTTCCTTCTAGGCTCTCTCTAGCCCTGCCCATGGTAGCCAGGACTTGGCCAGGGCCACGCCAGGAGCTGGACTAGGCCCTCTCTAGCCCTGCCCACGGCAGCCAGGTCTGGGCCAGGGCCAAGCCAGGAGCTGGACTAGGCCCTCTCTAGCCCTGCCTATGGTAGCCAGGACTGGGCCAGGGCCACGCCAGGAGCTGGAGACGCGAGGGGGCCTCCCATGTGGGGGTCAGCAGAGTCCATATGGACAGCAAGCTGGGGTGGGAATTGGAGCTCTGGGGGAGGCTCAGACAGACCACAACCCCTGAGCAGCCCGGGCCCCCTTCCCGTTGGAGGTTGCTGTGTGCTCAGCATGTCAGCCCAGCAAGACACAGGCACCAACAAGGGGGCAGGGCGAGACAGCTCTGTGCGGCAGCTTTGGGTGGCAGGGACAGGGAGGCCAGCACAGCACTCAGCCCGGAGGGAAGAGTGAGTGTGGACAGCACACCTGGCCCGGATGAGGAGGTGAGGTCAGAATTGAGCACTGCTGACATGACCACTCTGTCTTTACACTGTGGCCAGGAGCCTGACGACCAGGTAATGTGGGGTGACTGTGTCCCAGGCCTGGCACACCTGCTGTGGCCTGGGAGCTCAATCCAGGAATGCCGCACTGCCACAAACCCTCAGGTCATTTCCTGCTTCGAGTGTCCGTGTGTATCTCAGGCCCAGTGTTCTGGGGCCTCTTTGTGTGTGGTGAGTAGATCCAGGCAACTGCAGAGGAGTGGCAGAGCTGGTGTGGGGTCTGAGAAGGGTCTGGGCTCCCCGTGTCAATCTAAGCCGGCAGGTACTTGTCCTGAGTGCTGGAGGAGCAGAGCAAGTTGGGAGGATGATGTTCTTGGGGACTCTGCCGCTGCCAAGGGGTCCGGGTGTCTGAGCAGGGCCATCTGCCCCTTGCCCAGCACCGGGGCTGCAGGTAGGCACCTCAGCCCGGGAATCCATTGCCTTGGCTCTTATCTGTCTTCCCCGTCTCTCTGGAGGCCACGAACCATCTCAGGGCCGAATGTCTTGGGCTTCTGCAGTGGGGAGCCCTGAGTAGGCATGGGAGGCCTGCAGGCCCCTCGCTGTTACCCCACCTGGCCACACCTCCCATGGCCCCAACTGGCTGCCTCTCCCAGAGCACAGCCAGTTGTCTGCCTACCACAGACCTGGCACCAGTGCCAAGGCAGGTCCCTCTCTTGGTCCCTGATGTTCATTTCGTATGTTTAAATTTGCAAAGCAGACAGAAATGGAAGGCACTTGTCCCTTGGGAAATAAAGTGGTGGCTGTGGGCCACAGCCCTCTGAGCGACGGCTGTTGGGTTTCTCTCAGCATCTGTCTGAATCATGGATGTATTTGTAAAGTCAGGGTGTGCCCACACACACTCAGCTGGGTTTGTGTCGCCTTTGAGACGCCTTCCTTGACCATCCCTCCTCCCTGTGCAGGGCTCTCTCTGTCCCGGCACACAGACCACAGATGTCAGGCAAGGCAGCCAAGATAAGAACCCATGGAATCCATAGGCACCCTTGGGGGCACATGTGAGCAGTGTGCTTGCCCAGAATCACAATGAGAGACAGGCCACGTGTCCTCAACCTGGCGAGGTCAGCAGACCAAAGCCAGTCTGTGTGGCCACGGCTTCTCCCAGGGGCTCATCTCCAGCTGCCCTGCAGTGCAGGTGGGACAATAGTGAGTGATGAGGACACATGTGGACATGCATGGCCCTGGCACATCAGGGTAGTGAGCAGCACATGGCCAGCCCTGTGAGCGGCACACAGCAGACCCCAGTGAGTGGCACACAGCTGGCCCTTGAGCTGCACACAGCTGGCCTGTGGACAGCACATGGCCGACCCCATGAGTGGCACAGAGCTGGCCCCTGAGCTGCACACAGCTGGCCTGTGGACAGCACATAGCTGGCCCCGGTGCAGTCAGGGCTCCGAGCGGCCCATGGCCGGCCCTGCGCCCCCCACTCAGACCAGGCTCCTTGAGCCCTTTGCCTGCACCTCTGACCCCACTAACGGCTGTGTTTTGGTCCTGGCTTACCAGGGTATCTCCTCCGAGCCAGGTGTTTTGTGCTAAGGGTGAGGTGTGGTGTAAGACTGGGGCCCCACCCGGCAGAGAGGAGCCCACAGCACTGCCCACGTCCCTGCTTGCAGTCACAGGTGTCCACTGATGCTGTCTCCAGCTGTGACTGTGCATGGCTTGTTGTGTGAGCAGGGTTGGGCCTGTGTGCGGGTTGCTCAACGCCTCGCTCCGTGGGCTCCCACAACCTCCAGAGGCAGCTCTCGGCAGAGGCTGGTGCAAGTCCTGGAGGGCCTGGAGTGCCGGGAGGGCCTTTCATCCCTGCTGTCCTGCTCAGTGGGGCCAGCGGGAGCCACTTCCCCAGCTCTGGCCTTGTGGGTTCCAGGGCGCCGGCTGCCCCCGGGCCTCCGCAAGCCTGTGGCACACACCATGCTGCTGTGTGCTGCTGTGTGCTGCTGTGTGCTGCTGTGTGCTGCTGTGTGCTGCTGTGTGCTGCTGTGGGTGCGGCTCCTCCTAGCGCCTCATTTATCATGCTCCCCTGGTTCTCTCAGCCCCAGAAACGACTTCAAGACACAGAGCCTGCACGGAGCGGAAGGCCGCCCGCGGAGGGCGGGCCTGTGCGTGCGGGCTGGGCCCGCGCCGGCGCTGTTTCTGCCTTGTGGGTTTTCCCACTTCTTCCTTCTCCTCCTCCCTCTTTTTTCTAATTTTGGCTGTGAAAGGTACTTAATGTACCAAAAACAATTTGCGCAGCCATTACTCTCCCCGCAGAGCGCCAGCGCCTCGCTGCGGCCCCCTCCTCTGACGGCAGCGAACGCGTCTTCACGCTGAGCTCGCCCCGCTTCATTTTACAGTTGAGGGGCTCTGGCGCCGCACGCTGTGATGCAAATGGGACCCTCGCCACTCGGGTCCGCCGAGTGCACTTAAGGCGCCAAGCACAGGCAGCCCCGGCGCCTGCGCACCCCTACCGTTCCAGGCGCCTCATGGGTGGGCTGCTCTCAAGGCCGGGGATGCGGGTCTCCGTGGACAGTGTGCTGCAGCCGGCGGATGCACACGGGACACTGGCAGGTGCACGCAGGCCCGGATGCACAGGAGCCAGTCAGCAGACACTCCTGCCTGCATTGTTGGGAAGCAGAGCTGAGGCAGGTCACAGAGGGGCCATAACTGTTTCTCCAGTACAGGTTCTGCGCTGCGCCCCAGAGCGACCATCACACCAGCGGTCCGGGGGGGACACTCGCTGGAGCCAGCCACTACTGGGCTGCTGTCCCACTCTGTCGGGCTTCCACCCAGCTGTCGAAACCCTGTCAGTGTCTTCACTTCCCACTTGGTGGCTTCCATGCCCCAGGGACCTGTTGCTGGGCCACAGCGACGTTGGCCCCATCTTTCCCTCAAGGGCCCTGGTGCAAGTGACAGCTGGCACGGGGGAAGCCAGGGAGCCTGGATCGCTGCACCACTCACTCAGACCCGTGCTGGAGTGCTTAACAATTTGCTTATTTATTTGAAAGCAGGAATACTATGGAGGTTGACTCCACGAATGGCTGCAAGGGTCAGGGCTGGGCCAGGAGGAAGCCAGGAACCCAGAGCTGCTTCTGGGTTTTGCACATGGGTGCAGGAACCCAAGCACGTGGGCCGTCCTCCACTGCTTCCCAGAACACAGGCAGGGACCAACACCTAAACTGAGGCCCTGGGACGTGGGCCAGAACATCTGGATGCCAGTGCCACAGAGAGAGGTTGCACTTGCTACGCCACCACACTCCTCCCACAGAACTGTACTGATCTTAATCTGTAATTGCTGCCAGCGTGAAGATCTGAGGAAACGAGTCAAGTGTTATCCAACAATGTTACAAGTGTGAGCTGCATGTCAATCAATGTACAGACACAGAGAGTGAAATCATAACATATCAAAATCCCCGCTCATGGGGGGGCTGACGGGCATGGAGACGTGAGAACACACGAATTATAACTGTTACGTGGAGTGTGATCACCATTACATGTTATATACATGATGCTGAAGCCGAAATCTTACCTGGGGAATGGGGGTGACTGTGACCTCACATGGCTGAGTGTGAGCCCTGCGGGGTGACTGTGGACTCACGGGGCTGAGTGTGAGCCCTGCGGGGTGACTGTGGACTCACGGGGCTGAGTGTGAGCCCTGCGGGGTGACTGTGGACTCACGTGGCTGAGTGTGAGCCCCGTGGGGGTGACTGTGGACTCACGTGGCTGAGTGTGAGGCCTATGGGGGTGACTGTGGACTCACGTGGCTGAGTGTGAGCCCTGCGGGGTGACTGTGGACTCACGTGGCTGAGTGTGAGCCCCATGAGGGTGACTGTGGACTCACGTGGCTGAGTGTGAGCCCTGCGGGGTGACTGTGACCTCACGTGGCTGAGTGTGAGCCCTGCGGGGTGACTGTGGACTCACGTGGCTGAGTGTGAGCCCTGCGGGGTGACTGTGGACTCACGTGGCTGAGTGTGAGCCCCATGAGGGTGACTGTGGACTCACGTGGCTGAGTGTGAGCCCCGTGGGGGTGACTGTGGACTCACATGGCTGAGTGTGAGGCCTGTGGGGTGACTGTGGACTCACGTGGCTGAATGTGAGGCCTATGGGGGTGACTGTGGACTCACGTGGCTGAGTGTGAGCCCTGCGGGATGACTGTGACCTCACATGGCTGAGTGTGAGCCCTGCGGGATGACTGTGGACTCACGGGGCTGAGTGTGAGCCCTGCGGGGTGACTGTGGACTCACGTGGCTGAGTGTGAGCCCCGTGGGGGTGACTGTGGACTCACGTGGCTGAGTGTGAGCCCTGCGGGATGACTGTGACCTCACATGGCTGAGTGTGAGCCCTGCGGGATGACTGTGGACTCACGTGGCTGAATGTGAGCCCTGTGGGGTGACTGTGGACTCACGTGGCTGAGTGTGAGGCCTGTGGGGTGACTGTGGACTCACGTGGCTGAGTGTGAGCCCCATGAGGGTGACTGTGGACTCACGTGGCTGAGTGTGAGCCCTGTGGGGGTGACTGTGGACTCACGTGGCTAAGTGTGAGCCCTGTGGGGTGACTGTGGACTCACGTGGCTGAGTGTGAGCCCCATGAGGGTGACTGTGGACTCACGTGGCTGAGTGTGAGGCCTATGGGGGTGACTGTGGACTCACGTGGCTGAGTGTGAGCCCCGTGGGGGTGACTGTGGACTCACGTGGCTGAGTGTGAGGCCTGTGGGGTGACTGTGGGCTCACGTGGCTGAGTGTGAGCCCCATGGGGGTGACTGTGGGCTCACGTGGCTGAGTGTGAGCCCTGTGGGGGTGACTGTGGACTCACGTGGCTGAGTGTGAGGCCTGTGGGGTGACTGTGGACTCACGTGGCTGAGTGTGAGGCCTGTGGGGTGACTGTGGACTCACGTGGCTGAGTGTGAGGCCTATGGGGGTGACTGTGGACTCACGTGGCTGAGTGTGAGGCCATCACTCTGAATTCTAATGGATGGGCATGAGCCCCACATGTCATTGTCATGGCCACATGGCTCACACTCATCCTCTGTTTTCCCATGCCGTCATCAAGAGTTGGGTCAGAAGTAGAGCAGCTGACGCTTGAACCCAGGCTCAGATGGGATGCTCGCACAACAGTCTGCTGCTTAACTCCCTGTGCCACATAGCGGCCTGAGAGATGTCTTACTATAGGTGGGTCTGTTCCCTGTCAGTTTCCTGCTGGGCTGTGTGGCCCGGCTGTGCACTGTCACACGCCCCCAGCCAGCGCAGCCCACGGCCCTGCTTTGCAGCTCTCACGAGTCCTGGGCGATGTGCCTCTCTGTACTGGCCATTCTGTGCAGGGTGGGCATGGCCCATGGCAGCCTCGGGCCGCCTCTCCCGGGACAGCTCCCAGCTCCCAGGCGCAGCGGCCGGCTCACCGACTTTCACCTTCTTGGATTGAGATGGCGCAACTATTTCAGTCCTGACTGAGAGCCATGCCCTCAGAGGGAAGAAGCTGAGGGGCTCTCAACTTTCCACAGACACAAAAGCACACGCTGCTCTCGCTGCTCCTGCCGCACAGTGCTGGGGATCACAGCAGGTGGAACCACGGGTGCGCGTCCACGCCTGTGATCACAGTCTGGGCCGTGTCTGTTGTCCTGGAACGCCACAGTCATGCTGAGCACTAACTTGTCGCTGCCGCATCTGGCCAGTCCTCCTCTCACCTGGGTCAAGCCAGGCGACATTTCTGGGTGTGACGCGGCTGGCAGAGCAGGGAGCCCTTCTCCCTTGGTTGCCTTAGTTAAAGAGCATTTCCACTTGTGTTTTCCAGACTTCTTCCTCCACTTCAATTATGGGCTGATATTCATTGTAAATAAGCAGGAGCTGAGTGAAGCTGCAGCTTACAAGTCTTAAGTGAAGCAAATGTTTCCTTCAATTACTCTGGTCTTTCGCTTTCAGTAATAAATGAATTAGCTTCCATTTCTTTTGCTTTTTCCTTGTTCAGTGTAATCTGTACCTGGAAAGATGGGGCTGGGCAGATGGTGGGAAGGGGGAGTGGTTCTCTCTGTTTGTCCTCCGCGGGCTGTGGGGCAGCCACGGCACCCACCCGTGGTTCTCGCGTGGCCCTGAACTCTCAGCTCCATTGGATAACAGCATCGGAGGTTTGTGTGGAAGCCAGCTGGCCCAGCTCCCCGAGCTGCTGAGGGCCTGGCCAGTGGCTTGTGTTGGGCCAAGCACGGGTTGGGGCACACCTGTACCAGGACACTGTGGATGTCAGCAGGGCTGGCAACTTCCCAGAGCTAGGCTGCAGAGGGTCGCTTTGCCCGGAGCTTAGAGGAGCCGCTGCATCGGGTGGCCGGGCGTGGCTTTGTCCAGTGCTGGGCCAGTCATGTCACATGAATGTGGCCTCAGCTACTGCCCAATGCCATCCTTGTGTCCCATCTCACCAGTGGCCCACGGGGTCTTGAAGAGGTCAGAAGCTCCCTTCCACGGTGGCTCATGAGGTGGGCTGTGCGTGAACTTGGTCAGAAGGATGTGGCTGACACTGCTGTCACCCTCCGGGGTGTGTTAGAGGGAAACCCGGCAGCTGAGTCTCTGCGTAGGAAGATCCCATTCAGAGCACGTCTGGAAGCCGGTGAGGGGCAGGGCCTGCGTGGACGGTGGAGGTGCCAGGGCCTGTGAGGCTGGTGGAGGACCAGGGCCCATGGGGATAGCAGGGGGCCAGGACCTGCGAGGGGCGAACGCCCAGGAACCCTTAAAGTCGTTCCCAGGGACATGCTGTCTACAGTGGGAGCGGCCTGCTGAGCCGGGCACACAGGGCTCCACCAGGCAGCAGAGCCCTGGGCGCCCCCATTGGGCCAGCCTCCGGCTGTGACTGTGGGGTGAGGCTCTGAGGAGGGGCCATGGGGAAGGGTGCGGAGGGTCAGCTCGAGGTCAGGCAGTTCTTCAGGAGGACTCAGGGACATGTGTGCACTGCTGCCACCTCGCCCAGTGTGGAGTGGGTGGCACACCTGTCACCCCAGTTCTGGCCTGCAGGGTGGCTTCTGCGAGCATCCTCTGGGCTGTCCCACAGGTGGCTGCAGGGGTGCGAGGCTGGGCTTCCCATGCACATGTGTGCCCAGTGTTCTGTCCTGAACACACACGCGCGGTGGCTGGTGGCCGGGACTTCCCCTTGCAGGAAATACCAAGTTGTCCTTTCTAGACAGTGATTCGTGTTTAGAGAATGTTTAAGGTGACAGGACAGTGCTGCAGAGGTGCCGTGGGTGCTGGGGTGCCAGCTGTCGCCCATGGAAGCACGCCTTTGCACAGGGTGGCCGCTGCCACCGGGACACCACCCTGGGCGCCCTGTTCTAGTACCACGCCCAAGTCCTTCCCAGTGTCCCCTCCCTGCTCAGCCCCAGCAACCGCCTGCCTTTCGCCGTTGCGCCTCCAGCTCCCTGCTCACCTGCGGGAAGGCAGTGCAGGTGCTCAGGCCCCTGTACCCATGTGCAAGACCTGGACAGATTCTGACTCCTGGCCCAGCCCTGGGCACTGTGGCCATCTGAGAGTTGAACCAACTGATGGGAGACTCCTCCCCACCCCCACTGTTTTCAATTTGAGATCAATTGATTAATCTTAGAGATTAGCCCCTTTGCCCTGCCGTAGTCCCATTACTGAGGGACTTGGTCATGATGTGAAAGTGGCCATATCCACCCTGTCCCGTCCCTGGGGAAGGAGAGGGAGGTGGGCTCCTGACAGACGCAGACACTTGCCAAACTTGAGTTGGATGAGAACGTTCAGTTCAGCTGTCTCCGGGAAGTTCTACTGTGCATCTCCCCAGCAGGTCACGAGGTTGAGGCTGGGGTGTTGTTTGCTATCTAGGAATTTTCCCAGGAAAAACATGCAGAAATGTCAGCTCCTGGGAGCAGAGGACACCCGGGTATCAACTGTTCCCTCCTGCCAATGCTTAAGGGGCAGCAGGCAGAGCGTCGAGAAGTGGGAGCCCTGCCTGGTGCTCCCAGCTCAGGACTCTGCCTTGGCCCAGGGCCGGCCCTGCAGGCTTTGGGGACAGGGAACCGCAGGTCGGAGGGCTCTCTGTTTCTCTGCCTCTCAGATAAAAGCCATATTAATACGTTGTCTATACTTAATCCGCTTCCTGTCTTGCTATCACCTGGGCACTGCTGTCCGGCACCTCGCTGGGAAGGCCACGGGGGACCTGAAGCCCCCTCAGGTGGGAGGGCAGGGGCCCCAGGCACGGCCCTTACAGGAAGTTGGAGGAGCGCAGGGGACGAAGGCAGGGCATCTGCAGGTGTGCTGGCCAGCTCAGAGGCCAGCTCAGAGGCCGGGCAGGTGCTTAGACCACGGCTGTTGCCAGCCTCCTGGGGACGTGGGAGCCCGGTGAGTCGGCTGCTTTAGGACATTGTCCTGCTCGTGCCCTGTCACACAGAATAAAGTGTTCTGGAAGTTAATAAGAATTGAAGGCCAGTGTGTGGCTTGGCAGGTTAAACCGCCAACTGAAGTTCTGGCTGAAGTTCTGGATGCGCCCCTGCTCTGCCTGCTAGTGGCAGCGGGAAGCTGTGGGAGACAGGACCTGGGGGCTGCTGGAGGTTCAGCCTCCCAGCTTTGTCCCGGCCCGTCCCAATAGCAGGGAGTGCAGCAGCAGCTGGAGGAGCCCTCTCTGGGTCACCTTCCACCCAGTGCTGGCTCCCTGCCCTGGCTTCTCAGGCTGAGTGCCTGATTAGCTGTTCCTTTGCCTCATTTCAAAAAGGCCAACGCCCACAAAGTTCACCATTCCGGTTTCCTGTGGGTGCCGGCCCAGAGCTGTGGGCGTGAGCGCAGAGCTGGCCCAGAGCTGTGGGCATGAGCGCAGAGCTGGCCCAGAGCTGTGGGCGTGAGCGCAGGGCTGTGGCCCAGAGCTGTGGGCGTGAGCGCAGGGCTGTGGCCCAGAGCTGTGGGCATGAGCGCAGAGCTGGCCCAGAGCTGTGGGCGTGAGCGCAGGGCTGTGGCCCAGAGCTGTGGGCGTGAGTGCAGAGCTGGCCCAGAGCTGTGGGCGTGAGTGCAGGGCTGTGGCCCAGGGCCGTGGGTGTGAGCGCAGAGCCGGCCTGGGGCTGTGGGTGTAAGCCCTGAGGCTGCCACATCCCAGTCCAGGACACCCGGCCACCCTTCACCAAGCATCGCCAAATGCACTATGGGGGCGTCCGTGGCAAGAACAATGCCAGACCCCCACCCTGCGCATCTGCTCTGCAGCTTGCTCCTGGAATTATCTCTTGGTGACTTTATATAAAAGACAGTTTCTGATAAATTGGGTTCAACAATTAATTTGCAATGTAAGTTGTGATTAGAAGGCTGAATTAGAAGTAATGAAGGCTTAAAAATAGAACACAGATGTAATATTTTAAATGACATTTTCTCAGTACTGTATTTATTTCCCTCTGCGTAATTAGGGGAATGTTTTCAGTTTTTAAAGACAGCTTATTACTGGGAACGTAATAAACCCATATGTGTAGAAAACAAATAGGGCACGAGAGAAGCAGCTGACGCGAAGGAAGAAAGGCACACACACCCAGGGCTGGACGCCCACCCCGGGGTGACCGCCGCCCAGGCCGCCAGGGAGGCCCTCGTCCGTCTCCAGTGATCCTTGTAGGTGCCATGAAATGGAAAGTGTGTGTGCTGTGCTATTGAGTGAAGCCTCTACCTGTGATGCCAGGATCCCATCTTGGCACTGGTTCTATCCTGGTGGCTCCACTTCCCATCCAGCTCCCTGCTCCAGGCCTGTGGCCTGGGAAAGCAGTCGAGAGCGGCCCAAAGGCTTGGGACCCTGCATCTGCGTGGGAGACCTGGAGGAGGCTCCTGGCTCCTGGCTCCTAGCTTCAGGGCCAGCCCTGCCCTGACCGTTGTGGCAGAGGGCTGCCCCTGTCAGTTCACCTCTCTCTGCAACACTAGCTTCCAAAGATATCTTAAAAGAAAAGGCAATGCAACTTCTTTAGCCCCTCTGCAGAGCCCTGTGTGGGCACCAGGCCACGGCCCGGGGACTGATCAGCCAGGGCTGTGGGCACCCTGCTCCAGGCCCTAGAAGTGTGGAATAGCCTTGTGGCCAGGCCCTGTGGGGATGAGCGAGCCCCACCTTGGCCAACAAGCTCAGGAATGTTCTGGAATGTTCATATTCACCTGCAAGATTTCCTGAGTTAAAAAAAAAAATCAGCAAGAAAGGTAATTTTGTGTAAGAAAACATAAAATTCCATGATTTTGTTTCTGGTTTCGTCTGTTTCAGTCCCAGAAAATGAGCTTTTCATTTGATTATTGCTCTGAAACCAAGCAAAATGTAATTACCATTTATTGACACATTAAAAGCAGATAACCAGTGTAATCAGTACTCACCTTCTTCTCCAAAGGTGTCCCGATCAGGCAAACCCGGGACGTGGCTTGGACAGGCTCCGGGAGCAAGCTGGGACTCAGGCGTGGCCGGGAGCACCCAACCCGCCTCCCGTGTCAGTCCCCAGGAGCACCCTGCCCACTCCACCTGAGCCTGCAACCCTGAGAAGGAGACATGGGGCTGTCACGGGATGGGGAGCACAGGGCTCGGAGCCTGCAGAGTCCTGGCTGGGCAGACACTGTGGTCTGGAGCCCCTGCTGAGGTCACGGCAGGTGGCGCGTGGCTCTATGTGCCCAAGAGCTCCGACACTTGGCACAGTGGATACGGGGCAGACACCCTCGCTGGGACATCATCACCCAGCACCTGCCTGCTTCCTGTCTCACTTCAAAATTAGCCGTAGAAGCAGGTGCTAAGGTGTGACTACAACTGTCTACACCACAGAATCCTAGCCCAGGGCCAACCAACCTGCACTGTCTACACCACAGAATCCTAACCCAGGGCAGGTGTGCCTGCACTGTCTACACCACAGAATCCTAACCCAGGGCAGGTGTGCCTGCACTGTCTACACCACAGAATCCTAGCCCAGGGCAGGTGTGCCTGCACTGTCTACACCACAGAATCCTAGCCCAGGGCAGGTGTGCCTGCACTGTCTACACCACAGAATCCTAGCCCAGGGCAGGTGTGCCTGCACTGTCTACACCACAGAATCCTAGCCCAGGGCAGGTGTGCCTGCACTGTCTACACCACAGAATCCTAACCCAGGGCAGGTGTGCCTGCACTGTCTACACCACAGAATCCTAGCCCAGGGCAGGTGTGCCTGCACTGTCTACACCACAGAATCCTAGCCCAGGGCAGGTGTGCCTGCACTGTCTACACCACAGAATCCTAGCCCAGGGCAGGTGTGCCTGCACTGTCTACACCACAGAATCCTAGCCCAGGGCAGGTGTGCCTGCACTGTCTACACCACAGAATCCTAACCCAGGGCAGGTGTGCCTGCACTGTCTACACCACAGAATCCTAGCCCAGGGCAGGTGTGCCTGCACTGTCTACACCACAGAATCCTAGCCCAGGGCAGGTGTGCCTGCACTGTCTACACCACAGAATCCTAGCCCAGGGCAGGTGTGCCTGCACTGTCTACACCACAGAATCCTAGCCCAGGGCAGGTGTGCCTGCACTGTCTACACCACAGAATCCTAGCCCAGGGCAGGTGTGCCTGCACTGTCTACACCACAGAATCCTAGCCCAGGGCAGGTGTGCCTGCACTGTCTACACCACAGAATCCTAGCCCAGGGCCAACCAACCTGCACTGTCTACACCACAGAATCCTAGCCCAGGGCAGGTGTGCCTGCACTGTCTACACCACAGAATCCTAGCCCAGGGCAGGTGTGCCTGCACTGTCTACACCACAGAATCCTAACCCAGGGCCAACCAACCTGCACTGTCTACACCACAGAATCCTAGCCCAGGGCAGGTGTGCCTGCACTGTCTACACCACAGAATCCTAGCCCAGGGCAGGTGTGCCTGCACTGTCTACACCACAGAATCCTAACCCAGGGCAGGTGTGCCTGCACTGTCTACACCACAGAATCCTAGCCCAGGGCAGGTGTGCCTGCACTGTCTACACCACAGAATCCTAACCCAGGGCAGGTGTGCCTGCACTGTCTACACCACAGAATCCTAACCCAGGGCCAACCAACCTGCACTGTCTACACCACAGAATCCTAGCCCAGGGCAGGTGTGCCTGCACTGTCTACACCACAGAATCCTAACCCAGGGCCAACCAACCTGCACTGTCTACACCACAGAATCCTAGCCCAGGGCAGGTGTGCCTGCACTGTCTACACCACAGTCCTAGCCCAGGGCAGGTGTGCCTGCACTGTCTACACCACAGAATCCTAACCCAGGGCAGGTGTGCCTGCACTGTCTACACCACAGAATCCTAGCCCAGGGCAGGTGTGCCTGCACTGTCTACACCACAGAATCCTAGCCCAGGGCAGGTGTGCCTGCACTGTCTACACCACAGAATCCTAACCCAGGGCAGGTGTGCCTGCACTGTCTACACCACAGAATCCTAGCCCAGGGCAGGTGTGCCTGCACTGTCTACACCACAGAATCCTAACCCAGGGCAGGTGTGCCTGCACTGTCTACACCACAGAATCCTAGCCCAGGGCAGGTGTGCCTGCACTGTCTACACCACAGAATCCTAGCCCAGGGCCAACCAACCTGCACTGTCTACACCACAGAATCCTAGCCCAGGGCAGGTGTGCCTGCACTGTCTACACCACAGAATCCTAGCCCAGGGCAGGTGTGCCTGCACTGTCTACACCACAGAATCCTAACCCAGGGCAGGTGTGCCTGCACTGTCTACACCACAGAATCCTAACCCAGGGCAGGTGTGCCTGCACTGTCTACACCACAGAATCCTAGCCCAGGGCAGGTGTGCCTGCACTGTCTACACCACAGAATCCTAGCCCAGGGCAGGTGTGCCTGCACTGTCTACACCACAGAATCCTAACCCAGGGCAGGTGTGCCTGCACTGTCTACACCACAGAATCCTAGCCCAGGGCAGGTGTGCCTGCACTGTCTACACCACAGAATCCTAACCCAGGGCAGGTGTGCCTGCACTGTCTACACCACAGAATCCTAACCCAGGGCCAACCAACCTGCACTGTCTACACCACAGAATCCTAGCCCAGGGCAGGTGTGCCTGCACTGTCTACACCACAGAATCCTAACCCAGGGCAGGTGTGCCTGCACTGTCTACACCACAGAATCCTAACCCAGGGCAGGTGTGCCTGCACTGTCTACACCACAGAATCCTAGCCCAGGGCAGGTGTGCCTGCACTGTCTACACCACAGAATCCTAACCCAGGGCAGGTGTGCCTGCACTGTCTACACCACAGAATCCTAGCCCAGGGCAGGTGTGCCTGCACTGTCTACACCACAGAATCCTAGCCCAGGGCCAACCAACCTGCACTGTCTACACCACAGAATCCTAGCCCAGGGCAGGTGTGCCTGCACTGTCTACACCACAGAATCCTAGCCCAGGGCAGGTGTGCCTGCACTGTCTACACCACAGAATCCTAACCCAGGGCAGGTGTGCCTGCACTGTCTACACCACAGAATCCTAACCCAGGGCAGGTGTGCCTGCACTGTCTACACCATAGAATCCTAGCCCAGGGCAGGTGTGCCTGCACTGTCTACACCACAGAATCCTAGCCCAGGGTAGGTGTGCCTGCACTGTCTACACCACAGAATCCTAACCCAGGGCAGGTGTGCCTGCACTGTCTACACCACAGAATCCTAACCCAGGGCAGGTGTGCCTGCACTGTCTACACCACAGAATCCTAGCCCAGGGCAGGTGTGCCTGCACTGTCTACACCACAGAATCCTAGCCCAGGGCAGGTGTGCCTGCACTGTCTACACCACAGAATCCTAACCCAGGGCAGGTGTGCCTGCACTGTCTACACCACAGAATCCTAACCCAGGGCAGGTGTGCCGGCACTGTCTACACCACAGAATCCTAGCCCAGGGCAGGTGTGCCGGCACTGTCTACACCACAGAATCCTAGCAGAGGGCCAACCAACCTGCACTGTCTACACCACAGAATCCTAGCCCAGGGCAGGTGTGCCTGCACTGTCTACACCACAGAATCCTAGCCCAGGGCAGGTGTGCCTGCACTGTCTACACCACAGAATCCTAACCCAGGGCAGGTGTGCCTGCACTGTCTACACCACAGAATCCTAACCCAGGGCAGGTGTGCCTGCACTGTCTACACCACAGAATCCTAGCCCAGGGCAGGTGTGCCTGCACTGTCTACACCACAGAATCCTAGCCCAGGGCAGGTGTGCCTGCACTGTCTACACCACAGAATCCTAACCCAGGGCAGGTGTGCCTGCACTGTCTACACCACAGAATCCTAGCCCAGGGCAGGTGTGCCTGCACTGTCTACACCACAGAATCCTAGCCCAGGGCAGGTGTGCCTGCACTGTCTACACCACAGAATCCTAACCCAGGGCCAACCAACCTGCACTGTCTACACCACAGAATCCTAGCCCAGGGCAGGTGTGCCTGCACTGTCTACACCACAGAATCCTAACCCAGGGCAGGTGTGCCTGCACTGTCTACACCACAGAATCCTAGCCCAGGGCAGGTGTGCCTGCACTGTCTACACCACAGAATCCTAGCCCAGGGCAGGTGTGCCTGCACTGTCTACACCACAGAATCCTAGCCCAGGGCAGGTGTGCCTGCACTGTCTACACCACAGAATCCTAACCCAGGGCAGGTGTGCCTGCACTGTCTACACCACAGAATCCTAGCCCAGGGCAGGTGTGCCTGCACTGTCTACACCACAGAATCCTAGCCCAGGGCAGGTGTGCCTGCACTGTCTACACCACAGAATCCTAGCCCAGGGCAGGTGTGCCTGCACTGTCTACACCACAGAATCCTAACCCAGGGCAGGTGTGCCTGCACTGTCTACACCACAGAATCCTAGCCCAGGGCAGGTGTGCCTGCACTGTCTACACCACAGAATCCTAGCCCAGGGCAGGTGTGCCTGCACTGTCTACACCACAGAATCCTAACCCAGGGCAGGTGTGCCTGCACTGTCTACACCACAGAATCCTAGCCCAGGGCAGGTGTGCCTGCACTGTCTACACCACAGAATCCTAACCCAGGGCAGGTGTGCCTGCACTGTCTACACCACAGAATCCTAGCCCAGGGCAGGTGTGCCTGCACTGTCTACACCACAGAATCCTAGCCCAGGGCCAACCAACCTGCACTGTCTACACCACAGAATCCTAGCCCAGGGCAGGTGTGCCTGCACTGTCTACACCACAGAATCCTAGCCCAGGGCAGGTGTGCCTGCACTGTCTACACCACAGAATCCTAACCCAGGGCAGGTGTGCCTGCACTGTCTACACCACAGAATCCTAACCCAGGGCAGGTGTGCCTGCACTGTCTACACCACAGAATCCTAGCCCAGGGCAGGTGTGCCTGCACTGTCTACACCACAGAATCCTAGCCCAGGGCAGGTGTGCCTGCACTGTCTACACCACAGAATCCTAACCCAGGGCAGGTGTGCCTGCAGTGTCTACACCACAGAATCCTAGCCCAGGGCAGGTGTGCCTGCACTGTCTACACCACAGAATCCTAACCCAGGGCAGGTGTGCCTGCACTGTCTACACCACAGAATCCTAACCCAGGGCCAACCAACCTGCACTGTCTACACCACAGAATCCTAGCCCAGGGCAGGTGTGCCTGCACTGTCTACACCACAGAATCCTAACCCAGGGCAGGTGTGCCTGCACTGTCTACACCACAGAATCCTAGCCCAGGGCAGGTGTGCCTGCACTGTCTACACCACAGAATCCTAACCCAGGGCAGGTGTGCCTGCACTGTCTACACCACAGAATCCTAGCCCAGGGCCAACCAACCTGCACTGTCTACACCACAGAATCCTAGCCCAGGGCAGGTGTGCCTGCACTGTCTACACCACAGAATCCTAGCCCAGGGCAGGTGTGCCTGCACTGTCTACACCACAGAATCCTAGCCCAGGGCCAACCAACCTGCACTGTCTACACCACAGAATCCTAGCCCAGGGCAGGTGTGCCTGCACTGTCTACACCACAGAATCCTAGCCCAGGGCAGGTGTGCCTGCACTGTCTACACCACAGAATCCTAACCCAGGGCAGGTGTGCCTGCACTGTCTACACCACAGAATCCTAACCCAGGGCAGGTGTGCCTGCACTGTCTACACCACAGAATCCTAGCCCAGGGCAGGTGTGCCTGCACTGTCTACACCACAGAATCCTAGCCCAGG